>NC_090839.1:70550956-70864623 GCF_028021215.1 Eschrichtius robustus | reverse complement strand
CCACAGCATGTGGGATCTTCCCGGACCAGGGCTTGAACCCATGTCCCCTGCATTGGCAGGTGGATTTTAACCGCTGTGCCACCAGGGAAGCCCTTTTCACAGGTTCTTATTGGCCTGTTGATGTTCTTTTTTGTAATGTTCTATCATAGTTTTATTTTTAACAGACTATGTCTAGATGTAGGTATTCTTTTGTTTATTTTTCCTAGAACATGATGAGTCCTTTCAGTCATCAAGGGAAAGTTTTAGTCTCTGGCTTCCATATCTATCATCTCCTCTTTCCTTATTTTTGTGTTTTTGCCTTTTTTAATACCGATTTTTCATTTTAATATGATTCACCCACAACTTCAATTATGCTTTTACTGCCTTAAGTGATTTTAATTCTGCTATGTGTCTTTTGTTTCCTCACTATCCTTTCTTAGTGTATGATTAAAAGCACAGGCCATGAAGTCAAATTGTCAGAGCTTGAATCCTGGCTCCAGTATTTACTGGTTGGGTGACTTTGAGCAAGTTCCTTAACGCCGCTCAGTTTCCTCAATTATGAAATGAGGGCAATGATAATGTTATGCATTCATGGTGTTCTTGTAAGAATTAAACAGGTTAACACATGTAAAAGCATTTAGAATAAAGCGTGGTACACAGAAAGTGTTAAATAAATATTAGCAACTTTTACTGCTGTCCTCCTCCTCATCATCATCTCTGTTAGCTCATTCATCTCCCTTTTTTAATCTCATTTTGCCTTTTCATCTAAGCCTGTTTTCTCCTTATGGTTTTCTGTTCCTATTTCGTGGAAAAATTATGTCTTTTTGCACCCTGTTTAGGATATCAAACGGTTTTCTGAAATTTGGTTGTGCGTCCTGCAGTAAACAAGGTTCAGAGGTATACTCTTCAAGTTTAATCTCCATATTATATTCCTTTACATTGCAACATTTTTTCACAGGTTCCATGTGTTGTTGTCTGCTTCCCCATGCTTCAAGATCAATCTCTTCATGCTCTGTGTCAGCAAATTGGTACATGAAGTACCCTTGACCCCATTCTTGGTTCACTTTGTGACAACATCTTTCCTTTCCTTCTGTAGCTGAGCAGCTAATTATTATGTGCACAGCTTCCAAGTTCCCTACAGCATCTCCTGCCTACTGTAATGGGCTCGTCTCCTTCCTCCATGTCCTATTCAACTGATGCAGTATTAAAAAGACCCCATAATTTCCAGCGTGTACTGCAGACTAGTTTCTTCATATACCTTCTTTTGCAACAACTACTCTACTTAAAAGTAGGTTTGGTTCTGAAAAAGCTGTTTGTAAGAGCAAAACGACACCTTACAAGTGACCGATGTGAACATATCCATTGAAAGTTAAGCTTTACTTTTGTCTCCATGGTAATCATACATCTCTCTTTTTGCTGGTTTTCAAAACTCTCCACTACTTTTGGACACGATCAGGGTAAATGGTATTCATAAACCCCCTTAAAAAAACCCCAAATGCTGTAAACTCTAGAGTCAGGAACAATGGGATGGCCAAGATCCAAAGACCACATGTGATCAACTAATGCCATCTGTTGGAAGCAGCCTTTTTATTTGTTTCATCTGTGAACATTCTAAAAAAGGACATTTTTGAACTGAGGAGCGACTGTGGTTCTTTACTTTGGAAGACCATACCTCACTGAATTTAAAGTGCCACGACTATCTCCTTCCTCATCGTGGTCTGGGACCCTGCCACCCCTATCAGCTGTAGAAAGATGGCCTGGCAAGGCAAGGATGAGAAAAAAATGAGACAGTTCTTCCAGTTCTCCCAGAGTAGTACCTGGCAGGGCAAAGCAACAGCTGCCTAATTTTCTATGTGGGATGTCACCTGCATCTCTGCATCTCTGTATCCGGGGGTGGGGGGAGGGGGGACTAGGAGTATACCCAGTGGGCCTGTTGCTCTTTCTCATGCAGTCTCTTGAGGTAAAATTTCTCAGTCCAGCTCATCTACTATTTAGTTAGAGGAGATTCTGCCTAGCTTCTTTTAGTCTTTGTTTTCAGTGACATTATTCCACTCCTTTCTCTTGTGCCTTCCTAAGTATTGTACAATAGGAAATTACAAAGCTCCTAGACAGAACCCATTTGAATCCAAAGATTTGTTTTAATTGCCAAGGGTGAATTCTTTCTAATATAACAGCTTTATTGAGGTATAATTTACATATCATAAAATTCACTCATTTAAGTGAGCAAATCAGTGGTTTTTAGCAAATTTGCCTAGCTGTGCAACTGTCTAATCCAATTTTAGAATATAGGAACATTAGAACAAATTTAGAACACTGATCACCCCAGTAAGATCCTTCATGCCCATTTTCAATGAATCCCTGTTCCCATCCTCAGCCCCAGGCAACCATTCATCTGCTCTCTATAGATTTGCCTTTTCTGGACATTTCAAATGCATGGAATCATGTAGTATGTGGCCTCTTGATCTGGCTTTGATTTTACTTTCTTATTACCATCTTAAAAAGCTTAAAATGTCTTTCTAGCCTTTCCACAGGGTTTAAAATTCTCATGGTGAGAGCTCCAGGGAGGCCTTCTCTGACCTCATGGGATGTTGTTTTCTGGGCTTTTCATGATCTAGGAGCCTTGGGGCACATGGATCTCTCAAATAAGTGCTGAAGGAACTGTATTGGGGAATGCACACTAAGGAAAGCCAGCAGTCCTTTGGGGAATTCCCTCAAAGTTGGGTTAACATCATCTAACATTGATCTTTATTTGTCCAGAAGTGCTAAATTTCCCTTTATTCTTTTGGGTTTTTTTTTGTTTGTTTGTTTTTCAATTTTTTTAAAGTCTGTATTGAATTTGTTACAGTATTACTTCTGTTTTATGTTTTGGTTTTTTGGCCATGAGGCATGTGGGATCTTAGCTCCCTGACCAGGGATCGAACCCATACCCCCTGCATTTGAAGGTGAAGTCTTAACCACTGGACTGCCAGGGAAGTCCCCCATTGTGTGTCTTTTGAAAACCCACTCACCTCTCTGTTGAAGTTTATCTTGTTCTTCCAAGTGAAGGCGAGGAAAACAGCTGGGGCAAGGGGTGGTCAGAGGTGATAGAACTGATTTGTCTTCCTGGATTTCTACCACTATTCTCCCCATTCCACCCCTGCACTTGCATCAGAGTTTGAGTTAAAATCACAGTGCAGAGCGAACAGGAGCACTACTCTGATGAGGACCAAACAGACCTAGAGCTAAATGTTCTCAAGTGCCTCTCTGTGTGCCCACAGCTATGCTAAATGTCTGACACATATACCTCATTCACCTTCCAGAGGGATTCTCTAAGCTTTATATAAAATCAAGCCCATTTTACAGATATGCAAATGGTAACCTTGGCCAAGATCACACAGCAGTAAATCCACTTTTACTCAGTTGGACCTCTTCTCTTTGGCCGAAATGTTCCTGTATCAAGCCACAGATTAACTCTAGCTAATAACATCAGCAAGAGAAGGGGATAAATGCTTTTCTGAATCATGCTTTTTCTATCTCTTTTTTTATTATAAAAACAATTTAATTCTATTAAATAAAAATGATCAAAAATATTTTTGTTCATACCACACCATCACAAGTATTTCACTTTTCAAAATATCTTTCTCTATCTTGTCCATCTGCTTTCATCTCTTTATATAGTTGCCATAATGGCATATATTCCATTTTTTATTCTTCTATTTTATCTGTCATTGTTTCTTGAGTGCATTTTTCTATATTAATACTTAGATTTTGTAGCTATCATTTTAAAGTATTTAATAGATAATTTATTTTAAAACTTCATTTTTTAGTTTTCTATTTTACTTAAGTATTAATTGGGTATATATCTCATTATCTTCCTCTTAGTTCTAGATAATGTGAATTCTCTTCTTAAGGTCACTTCATCTCTCTAGAATGTGCATCTACATCATTGCCCCTAGTTCTTTTTTTTTTTTTATTGAAGTGTAATTGATTTACAATGCTTCAGGTGTACAGCAAAGTGATTCAGTTTTATATATATATAAATATATTTATATAAACACACATATATATATGCATATGGCTATTCTTTTTCAGATTCTTTTCCATTACAGGTTTTTACAAGATATTGAATATAGTTCCCTGTGCTATACAGTAGGTCCTTGTTGTTTACCTATTTTAGATATAGTGGTATCTGTTAATCCCAAATTCTTAATTTATCCCTCCCCCCTCCTTTCCCCTTTGGTAACCATAAGTTTGTTTTCTATGTCTGTGCATCTATTTCTGTTTTGTAAATAATGTAATTATCATTTTAATGACTGCAAAATATTCCATTCATTTTATAAGACATAATTTTGACTGGTCTTCTAATGTGAGACATGTAAATTATTTTCAAATTTTTGTTATCACAGATGGTGCTGTATACTCATGTATAGAGATTATTTTCATTATGAATTATTTCCTTATGAAAATTCCCAGAATGTGATTTCTGACTTGGAGTAGAGACATTTTTGTAGCTCTGTAAGCATAGTGCCAGATTGCTTTCTAAAAGTGTTGTACCAGATTGACTTCTAGGTAGAGCTGCACAGTGACGTAGGATAATAGAAACTCTCTCCTATAATACATAATGATATGACCAATAACAACAGTTTAAGCCTAAAAATTTCCCAGTTACAGCCTGATTCTTTAAACATTGAGAGGTAGAGGATAAGGAGAGAAACAAAAGATCCTGCATGTTGTATCTCTCAACCCAGAACCCACAACCCCATTGTCCTTCTAAAAGTGATGCTGAGAGGAAAGGGTATGAGTTGACAAAATTCTGAGACTTCTCACTGGTAATCAATCACCAGTGTGGAAAAAGCAAACGGCAGTGGTGACAGGACAGCTGCAAAAAAAATGTCTAAGAGAAACCTTTGAGCATGAAACCCCTCCATAATTTGGTAGGACCTTATTAGGAGTGGGAGAAACTACCAGGGTTTGCATCTTCCAGAGCTCCATGCTGGGTGGGGGATGTGAGCTGAATTTTTCAGGAGTGAATCATGTCTCTAACTGGGGTGGGAGTGGGATGGACCCATGGTTCTGGAAAATTGGCCAAATTTTAGAAAGAGAGTGCAAAGCCCAGGTTTCCTGGTAAGGGCAACTGAGTATTTCCTTTTCCCAACCCCTGTACCCTCAGGCTACAGAAAAGAAATCCAGACAAATCCACACACCAGTCCTTGAATTGTGGCCAAGAAAGTGAGGGAAATAAACTCACCCTAGATAATGGTGGGGAAAATGTCAAGATTTTACCTGATTATATCAGAATAAGAACATCAGAAAGAAAGAGACAGAGACAGAGAATGAGAATTTAAAAGAAAAACATGACCTAAGAAACATAAAATATTTGTGTTGCAAGAACTTAGTAATAATATAAATTTAATTTTTAAAATTTATAGATGAACAATGTGCTACTGGCAAAGGGATAGATATATAGATCAATGGAATAGAATTGAGAGTCCAGAAATAAGCCCCTCATATTTATAGTGACTTGATTTTTGACAAGGGTACCAAGATAATTTTATGGAAAAAGAATAATCCTTTCAACACATGGTGCTGGAATAAATGAATATATACATGTAAAATAATGAATTTGGGCCTCTACTTTACACCATAGTCAAAAATTAACTCAAAATGGATCAAAGATCTAAATTCAAGAGTTAAAATTATGAAAGCTTAGAAGAAAACATAGGTGCAAATGTTCATGACCTTGGACTAGGCAACAATGTCTTAGGACACCAAAAGCACAAGCAACAAAAGAAAAAATAGCTAAACTGAACTTCATCAAAATTAAAAACTTTTGTGCTTCACAGGACAACATCAAGAAAGTAAAAAGACAGCTCACAGAATGGGTGAAATTTTTTTGCAAATCATATATCTGATAAGGGACTTGTATATAGAATGTATAAAGAAGTATTATAATTCAATAATAAAAAGATAAATAACACAATTTTTATATGGGCAAAGTAACTGAATAGACATTTCTCCAAAGAAGATATATAAAGGGCCAATAAGCACACGACAAGAACTCAACATTACTAGCATTATTAGCTGTCAGGGAAATGCAAATCAAAAACACGAGATACCAACTCACAACTACAATGAGAATAATAAAAAAGATGGAAAACAACAAGTGTTGGTGAGAATGTGGGAAAATTGGAACCCTCACATGTTATAATGGAAATGTAAAATAGTACAGCAGCTTTGGAAAACAGCATTTCGCAGTTCCTCAAAAGTTAAACAAACAAAAGAAAGTTAAACATAGAGTTACCATATGACCAAGCAATTCCACTCCTAGATATATGCCCAAGAGAAATAAAAACAGATGTCCACACAAAGACTTGTACACAAATGTTCATAACAGCATAATTCATAATGACCAAAAAGTGGAAACAATCCAAATGTCCATCAACTGATGAATGAATAAATAAAATATAGTATATCCATACAATTAAACATTATTCAACAATAAAAAGAAATGAAGTAATAATACATGGTACAACGTGGGTAAACCTTAAAAACATTATGATGAGTAAAAGAAGCCAATCACAAAAGAACATCTATTGGATGACTTCAATTATATGAAATGTCCAGAATAGCAAATCTATAGAGACAGAAAGTACATTAGTGGTTGCCTAGTGTTGTGGGCAAGTGGGGAGATGAGGGACGAGAAGAGGATTTGGGAGGTGACAACTAAGAGGTATGAGGTTTCTTTTTGGTGCAATGAAATGTTCTAAAATTGATTATGGTAATGACTGTACAACTCTGTGAATATTAGTATATTCATACATACATGTATTTTTAGTAAACGATTGAATTGTACAATTGAAATGGGTGAATTATATCATGTGTGAATTATATCTTAATAAATCTGTCATTTAAAAGTTTGTAGATGAGGTGATAAAACCACAGAATCAGAGAAAAAGAGGGGTTGAGAAACCAAAGAAACAAATTGAGAGCTAAACAATGCTATTAACGATCTAATAAATTAGAACCAGCAAGGAATAAAGCATACAAGTCTAGACAGCTAACAAATGGCTTAAAGGAAAGGTTTCAGATAACTACACTTGCTACAGAAGACGAAGTCTAAGAGCAATTATGAAGAATATGATTGATATGGAGACCAAACAGTGCTAATTCCTTTAGTAGGTAACCCAATAAATAGTGTAGACAATATATACTAAGATATAAATGCAGAACTTTTTCCTAAAATGAAGAACTGCTTCTGTAAATTTTAAGAGTATGCTGTATTCCAAGAAAAACTGATACAGAATAATTGACCAAAAGAAATAATATGATTAAATTATTGGACTTCCAGGATAAAAGAGATTCCATCACGCATCTGTATAGGAAAGAAAAATCAATAAAAGTGGAAATATCTGATGGGCCTCAGACTTCTACACAGCAACCTCGAATGCAAGAAAACACACTGGAACAATGGTCTGCAACATTCTGAGGGAAAGAAAATGTGACATATGAATACTACTCTCAGCCAAGTCACGGTTCAAATACAAAGGGCAGACATTGTCAAACATGCAAGATCTGAGAGAATAGAGCCCTGATAAGTCCCTTCTTGGAAATACAAAATGAAATCAGCCAACTAACAAATCAACCAAGATAAAGAACTCTTGGGGACTGCCCTGCTGGTCCTGTGGGTAAGACTCCACAATCCCAATGCAGGGGGCCAGGGTTTGATCCCTGGTCGGGGAACTAGATCCCACATGCATGCTGCAACTGAGAAGCCTGCATGCCGAAAATAAGAAGCCTACATGCCACAACTAAAGATCCTGCATGCCGCAACGAAGATACCACGTGCTGCAACTAAGTCCTGGTGCAGCCAAAATAAAATATAAAAATAAATAAATAAACATAGCAGAGTGTACTTGTCAAATTAAAAAAAAAAAACTCTTAAATAGTCTGTGTTAAAAGCCCTGAGTTTGAGTGTTGAACCTATTTAAATAGAGACCTAAGACTAAGGAATGGGAGAATTATAGTTGCAGAACAAAATGTCAGTGTTATAATCCCTGAAAAAGTAAAAGTTATATCATCAAGAACAATAAAAGGAACCAAAGGAGAGGAGAAGGAAGAGTGAGAGTTAATCACGTCATAGTTCATAAAGGAATCAATGAAACTGGTCTAACATCGAGTCACATGTATTTACAAATGAAATGTGATATCAGGATTTACTTCAAAATACTCCAGACAAAGAAAGAAAACAAAAGGGAGGGAGGACGTGAGGAGGGAAGGAAAATGAATATGGTGGTGGTTGGTGTTGGGGAAATGAATGAGACGAGTTGCAAAATGTTGAAGATTATTGAAGCTAGATAATGGGTACATGGCAGTTTATTATACTATTCTCCTTATTTTTGTGTATTTTTAAATTTTTTCACAATAAAAAGTTAAAATATAATAACAAAGTTGGATTAAATTATTTTTAAAATTATAATGACTTTAAGCCCTAATGGCTTAAAAAAATATTTTTAAATTAAGAAGCATCTTGCTAAAAGGGTAAATATTAAAAGTTTTCATCACAGAAAAAACTGATGAACCGAAATGTTTGATGAACTGAAATGTTTGAACTGATGGGCTGAAATGTTTCATCCCTTTAACTGAAGCTCAAGACTTTCGCTCACACACACATACACCCTACAACCACCAAGCCTGCCCTCTTTGGGCCAGTTATAGGCGAGTCCTGTGGAGAGAGAAGCAAGTCACTTGTGCTTACAGCTTGGCTGGCTGGGCAATGGGGCAGGCCCTGTCATGCCCACTGCTGCTGTGAATCACATGGCCTAGCATTTGTCTTGCCGGGGCCTGGGTAATTCTCCATGTCCACTTCAGAAGGTTTTTCTCTTTTTTTAAAAAAAATTTTATTTCATTCTGCAGGCTTTGCAAACAGTATCTCATAGACTTCTCATGGCATTCTCTAGATGAGGAAATTGAGAAGGGAGTCATTCACCCAGGGCCCCACAGTGAGTCAGTAAGGAACAGTTGGATGGGAGGCCAGGTCCTTCCCTGACACCCTTCTTATTCCCACTCCTCATCTTAAAGTGAAAAAAAGAAAAAGACACCCACCAATTACAGAGGCAGGGACTTCACTGGGAAAAAGGATCATAGGAACTTTGTGTCACTTTTGTGGGGAAGGTGGGGAGTGGTTCCAGATGGGTACTATGATTGTAGTTTGGAAGAATTGGTAGAGTGGGAAGGCAACTCAGAATCCAAGTTCAAGCATCCTGACTTCTCACAAACAACCTTGTAGCCCTGTAACTCTCCAGCTCTGCTACAACTGGCTTCTGCCACCCCCCCCCCCGCAACCTTTCTGCTGTCTCCCTACCTACCAGCCCCTCCAGCCCTCCCCTCCAGCTTGGCCCCCAAGGCCCACCTCCTCCACCTTTCTCTCTCATCAGCACCTCTGCTCCCTCCTTCCCTTGTCCTCCTGCCAAACACACCTGGCAAAACCTCTATCTTGGATCAATACACCACCCCTTTTTTTCTTTCCACTCATACTACAGAGCTGCTGAACAGTACAGGAGAAAATCACATAAACAGAAGACTTGGCATTACTTTCATGGTCTCCAACCTCAGTTTGGGGAAGCAGAAAGACCATAGACTTTGGACTCAAATAGATCTGTTTTGGAACATAGATGCAAAAACACCTCAACAAAATAGTAGCAAACCGAATCCAACAATATATTAAAAGGATTATACACCATGATCAAGTGGGATTTATCAATTTCCACAAATCAATCAATGTGGAACACTACATTAAATTGAAGAATAAAAAACATATGATCATCTCAATAGATGCAGAAAAAGCTTCTGATAAAATCAATATCCATTTATGATTAAAAACTCTCCAGAAAGTGGATGTAGAGGGGACAAGCCTCAACATAATAAAGGCCATATATGACATACCCACAGTTAACATCATACTCAATGGTGAAAAGCTGAAATCATTTCCCCTAAGATCAGGAACAAGACAAAGATGCCCACTCTTTCCACTTTTATTCAACATAGTTTTGGAAGTCCTAGCCACAGCAATCAGAGAAGAAAAATAAATAAGTAAAAGGAATCCAAATTGAAAAAGAAGTAAAACTGTCACAGTTAGAAGATGACATAACACTATACATAGAAAATCCTAAAGACGCTACCAGAAAATGAGTAGAGATCATCAACAAATTTGGTAAAGTTGAAGGATACAAAATTAATATAGAGAACTCTGTTGCATTTCTATACACTAACAATGAAATATCAGAAAGAGAAATTAAGGAAACAATCCCATTTACCATTGCATCAAAAAGAATAGAATACCTAGGAATAAACCTACCTAAGGAGGCAAAATACCCATACTCTGAAAACTGTAAGACACTGATGAAAGAAATTGAAGACAGATGGACAAACAGATGGAAAGATATATAATGTTCTTGGACTGGAAGAATCAATATTGTTAAAATGACCATGCTACCCGAGGCAATCTACAGATTCAATGCAGTCCTTATCAAATTATCAATGGCATTTTTCACAGAACTAGAACAAATAATCCTAAATTTTATATGGAACCATAAAAGACCCAGAATTGCCAAAGCAATCCTGACAAAGAAGAATGGAGCTAGAGGTATCATGCTCCCTGACTTCAGACTATACTACAAAGCTACAGTAATCAAAAAGGTATGGTACTGGCAGAATAACAGACACATAGATCAATGGAAGAGGACAGAAGGCCCAGAAATAAACCCATACACTTATGGTCAATTAATCTATGACAAAAGAAGCAAGACTATGTAATGGAGAAAACACAACCTCTTCAATAAATGGTGCTGGGAAAACTGGACAACTACATGTAAAAGAATGAAATTAGAACATTCTCTAACACCATATACAAAAATAAACTCAAAATGCATTAAAGACCTAAATGTAAGACTAGATACTATATAACTCCTAGAAGAAAACATAAGCAGAACACTCTTTGACATGAATCGCAGCAATATTTTTTTGGATTCATCTCCTAGAGTAATGGAAATAAAAGCAAAGCTAAACAAATGGGACCTAATTGAATTTAAAAGCTTTTGCGCAGCAAAGGAAACCATAAACAAAACAAAAAGACAACCTACAGAATGGGAGAAGATATTTGCAAACAATGCAACTGACAAGGGATTAATTTCCAAACTATACAAAGAGCTCATACAGCTTAATATCAAAAAAAAAACAACCCAGTCAAAAAAATGGACAGAAGGCCGAAATAGACATTTTTCCAAAGAAGACATACAGATAGCCAAGAGGCATATGAAAAGATGCTCAGTATCGCTAATTATTAGAGAAATGGAAACCAAAACTACAATGAGTTATCGCTTCACACCAGTCAGAATGGCCATCACCAAAAAGTGTACAAATAATAAGTGCTGGAGAGAGTGCGGAGAAAAAGTAACCCTCCTACACTGTTGGTGGGGATGTAAATTGGTGCAGGCACTATGGGGAACAGTATGGAGGGTCCTCAAAACACTAAAAATAGAGTTACCATATGATCCAACAATCCCACTCCTGGGCATACACCTGGAGAAAATATAATTTGAAAAGATACATGCACCCCAGTATTCATAGCAGCACTATTTACAATAACTAAGACATGGAAGCAACCTAAATGTCCATTAACAGAGGAATGGATAAAGAAAATGTGGTGCATATATATACAATGGAATATTACTCAGCCAGAAAAAAGAATGAAATAACACCATTTATGGCAGCATGGATGGACCTAGACACTATCATATGAAGTGAAGTCAGGCAGAGAAAGTGAAATATCATATGATATCACTAGTTTGTGGACTCTTAAAAAAATGATACAAATGAACTTATTTGTAAAACAGAAATAGACTCACAGACATAGAAAACAAACTTATGGTTACCAAAGGGGAAAGGAGGGGGAGGGATAAATTGGGAGTTTGGGATTAACATATACACACTACTGGACTTCCCTGGTGGCACAGTGGTTAAGAATCCACTTGCCAATGCAGGGGACACAGGTTCCAGCCCTGGTCCCAGAAGATCCCACAAGCCACGCAACGACTAAGCCCTTGCGCCACAACTACTGAGCCTGTGCTCTAGAGCCCGCGATTCACAACTACTGAGCCCACGTGCCACAGCTGCTGAAGCCTGTGTGCCTCAAGCCCATGGTCTGCAACAAGAGAAGCCACCGTAATGAGAAGCCTGCTCACTGCAATGAAGAGTAGGCCCCGCTCACCACAACTAGAGAAAGCCTGCACATGGCAACGAAGACCCAATGCAGCCAAAAATAAATAAATAAATAAATAAATTTATTAAAAAATATATACATACTGCCATATATAAAACAGATAATCAACAAGGGCCTTCTGTATAGCACAGGGAACTATATTCAATATCTTATAATAACCTATAATGGAAAAGAATCTGAAAAATAATACATATATACATATGTATGTGTAACTGAATCACTTTGCTGTACACCTGAAACTAACACAACTTTGTAAATCAACTGTACTTCAATTAAAAAAAAGTTTTCCTCACAAGAAAAAAAATTCTATGTATGGTGACGGATTTTATAAGAATAGAATCATTTGACATTATATGCATTATATATTATATATACAATCTTTATTAATATAATTTTATAATGTGATCAGTTCACTGTATATATAAATATTGAATCATTATATTTTATACCTGAAACTAATATAATGTTATTTGTCAATTATACCTCAATTGAATTAAAAAAAAAAAAACACTTTTAGGAACCAATATCTCTTGTAGTGAATAATGATTATCTGAAGTTCAGCAGGTCCTTCAGTTTCATTTTAGTCTCCTTTTCTTCTAATTTAAGTAAAATTATATTTAATGTTTTTATTTTTAATAGTATAATATATAAAAATATATATTATTATATTTTATGTTGTATTAATATAAATCATATATATACATAGTGTATGATATATAATATCAAATGATCCTATTCTAATAAAATCCTTTCTTTCATCTACCTATACTTCCATCTTTAATACGTTTGTGTGCCTCGAGAGAGGACTGGAAAGATTGCCATCAAAAGTTATCTCTAGATGTGAGATTTGGAGCGATTTGTTTTCTTCCTTTTTTGTTCTTTTCAATACTTCCTCTTTATATTATTAAGAATAATTATTTGTATAATTAGCACCTATTATTTTTATACATATAATAAAGTTATTCCTCTTTAAAAGGTGTTGTTCCAGGTTATACCATTACACAACTATGCCAGTACTGGTAGTTATACATTTCAGATGCCTGTAGCTGAGGTAGTTAAATACCTCAAATATGAAATGTAAACCCCTGATGTACTAATAACCTATTCTATTTCTTTGGGTCCAGGAAGCATCTATGATTTTTATTTCCTCAAGCAAGGTGGTGGACATTGGTACACATGGACAGAGTATATCACCAAAGAGGAGGAAAATATCCCAGCAGATGCAAAGGTAAAAGAGAGTTATTGGCCATGGACCTTTGGTAATGACCTGATATTCAGCAAAGTGGAGAGGTTAACAGCAGGTCTGTGTTAGCATTTTTAAGAACTTACTTTAGAAAAAGGTTCAAACATGAGCTGGACTGAGCCTTCAAAACATGGACTTTAGAATCAGAGAGTCCCAGATTCCTTACTCAGCCTTCACTCTCTCTGCCTCAATCTACTCAACTACACAATAGCAGAAAAAAATACCTAAAGGATGGCTGCAAGGATTGAAGACATTATACATGAATTTGTGGCACACACTGTGTGCTAGATTATGCTGTTGCTATCCTGATTATTATCACTGTCTATAATGCCAGATGGTCATCAGTCCACCTCTCAGATATCTCAGCCAAAAAGATCCTTGCCTTTTCTTTAAAATCCCCAGAGAAAGATTTCTTTAATCAGAATTCTCAGAAAAATAGGTGCTGATTAATAGATTTTCTGGTTAGCAGACAATTCACCTACAACTCCTGCTCATTTCTTTGTGGAAAATTTTTTCCAGAGGTGGAATTTCATGCCTCTATTTGCAGTTATCTAGTGGACATAATTTATCTTTCTGGGGGTGATTGTAGATTGTTCAGGCCCCAGATAGAGTAGTAGGAGGTGGATGGGAAAGTGGAAATATTGATGACAAAGTCAGACACCAGATAGGAGCACAGCTGCTTGTGAAAAGGGTGCAATAAGCAGGAGCGAATGTGTGTTGAGTTCAGGACACACCCTGGAGGCTGAGTCTTGTAAAGAACCCCACAGCACTGAGGCCCTAAACTTTCATTCTCCTTAAAGAGCTTCATCACCTGAGCTCCAGGGCTTTGAAATCTTGCTGGATTCATACAAATAAAAGTCCAATGCAGAAAATATTTTAATTCTGCTGGGAATTTTTCCTTTGTCAAAAAATTGTTCTAGCCCCTGAAAATAAAAATCTATGAAACAAAACCTGCTTTAAATTCCTAGGCTTGGTACCTGGTTCTGCATTCAGTATCACTTACTGGCTATGTGGCTTTGGACAAGTTAGCCAGCCATCCTCCAGTCTCAATTTTTTCATCTGAAAAAGTGAGCTAATAATACACCTGCCTCAGAGGGTTATTGGGAAAGCTGCAGGGAATAACAGAGGCAAAACATCCATAGCTCAACACCTGTTAATTCTCTTCCTCACCACTTCAATTCCTTTGTTCTATCTGCTCCTTTTACTTTGATCAAATTATTTATCAAAAGAAGCCAAGACTTTGTCTACCAATATACACAAGGCCACCATGTTGCACAATCCCTGTTGGTGCCACTTGCATTATGGTCTAGTTTTGCTTTAGGGGCACCATTTACATAAACCATAGTGTGAATGGTGCTCCCTAGAGTTGCACAACACAGTGGCTCCATGTTCACTAGCCCCTTCTAGTCTAGACATATAAGTAGTAGACATATAAGTAATAGGGATTCCAGGAGCTCAAGACCAAGCCCTTAGAGCCCAATTGGAGCCTGAATACCAGGAATAGTATTGCAATTTCCATATTGGAAAAGGAGTTAATAGGAACAACCAAGAATCTGAGCATTAGGAAAAGCAAATGAGGAACAAGCACAGGGGATGGGGGTCAAGGGTCACACCTAACCCTTCTTGAACAAGCAGTATAGGTGGCGTATGGGAGGTGGATCTTTCCTGGGGCAAGGCAGACAGCTTGGTTCAGAGCAATGGTCTCAGACGGAAGTAGCTATAGACCCATCCTTACTGTAATTGGTGTTTATAATATGACATTTCAGTGGTTAAGAATATAAACCTTGGAATCAGACAAGCTGGAATTAAAATCCTTGCATTTCCACTTACTTGGTGTGTAAGTGAGCTCTGGATCTCAGTTTCGTCATCTCTAAAACAGACTTTCCTCACCTCTAAAATGCCCATGTTTACGTGCAAGATTTAATTTAATCCTCAAAGCAGCTCAGTGAACTAGGTGCCATTATTATCCCCATTTTACAGATGAAGAAACTAAGGCCCCTGGAGAGGTAAAATACTCAAAATCATAAAGATAAATAAGAGATGGAGCTGAATGGATAGTAAGGATAGAACCCAAGTCTCCTGAATTCCAAGACCCAATCTCCTGGGCTCAGTACCAAGACTCACCATGTCTTTGTGGCACAGGTCTCAGAACTCATCATCCCCACAATGGAAACAGCCCGGCAGTCCTTCTTCTTGAAAACCTACCTGGACCATGAGATTCCAATGCTGTTCGTAGGACCCACGGGCACTGGCAAATCAGTCATCACCAACAACTTCCTTTTCCGCCTTCCCAAAAATACTTATCTGCCCAACTGCATCAATTTCTCTGCCAGAACTTCAGCCAGTCAGACCCAGGATATCATCATGTCCAAGCTGGATCGACGGCGGAAGGGCCTTTTTGGGCCTCCCATAGGGAAGAAAGCAGTGGTATTTGTGGGTAAGGCATTGGCCTGGATCTGGACACACCAAATTCTTCTACTCTAAGCTGCAGCAAAACAGAATCTCCCCTTGTAGGGCCACTGTATAGTCCTTTTACTCTCTCTGGGAGATAAAATATTTCTGGTTAATATAATTCAGCATTCCTTCCCTCCCCTCCTATTTTCCTTCCTTCCTTCCTTCCATCTTTCCATCCCTTCTTCTCTTCCTTCCCTCCCTCTCTTCCTTCTTTCATTTTTTGTTTCCTGTCCTTTCCTTCATTCATTACCAAGTATTTGTTAACCATGTACTATAAGCCAAATTTTCAGTAAGAGAGGCAAGGTCCAGCCCTTTTTGCCTGAGGGAGGATCCCAGTTTCTCCTGGAATGAAGTTGAGCCCGTGGATCAGGCAAAGTTACTTTGTAGTGAGAAGCAGTTAGGTCCAGAAGGGGATTGTGGTGTTTGCCCTCTTGCATCTCCAGAAGCAACTCACACTTTGTCATGAGCTCCTATTCCATTATGTGCCAGATAAATATGTTATCAGTATATGAAGAAATCTAATAGTTGCTAAATAAATATTTGTGAAGTAAGCACATTGAATTTTCCCAGGATTTTATGTTTACAAAGCACTTCCTCATTTATTTTGTTTGAGCCTCACGGCCCCATCAGTTTATTAGCCACCATTATCACTTTACTAGTCAGTTAATTGAGGCTCCGGAGGTTAAATTCCCTGTTCAGGGTCAAACATCTAGAAAATTCTGGAACCACGAGCCAAAACCAGGTTTCTTGGTGCCAAATACATTATCTTTTCTACTCTCTTACTGCTGACTCATAAAATTCTCGTTTAGTAATAGTAATGCCCTGCCCTTCTGGGTTATCTCATGTCCTGTCTTTAAAATTCATGTATTGATAGTAAATGTTGCATGTATTTATATCCTTGCCAATTAGCAACAGCTCCTTAAAGGCAGGGATCCTATTTCGTTTCCCTTTCTTTTCCCCCTTTCTCCTTTCATCCAGTCTTTTCTCCCTTCCCATTTTTATGGTATATCCAAAAACAGATTAAGCTTTGCAGCCAAAAAGACCTAGGTCCAAATCTCACTTTTTAACCCTAAGCATGTTGTGACCCTAAGCATATTATTCCATGACCTTCAGTTCCTCACCTCTAACATAAAGGTAATACTCTCTTCCTTATAAAGTCATTATTTTGATTAGATGAGATAATATGTATAAAACTCCTAAAATCTTACATGACACAAAACTGGGCATTTAATCAATGTTCATTGGAGTTTATTGAGTGCCTTCTATGTGCCAGGACTGAGCAATATGCTATTTTAGAAAATCAATCCCTACCCTGGAGGAAATATGGGAAAAAATTAAATGTCTGTTTGTTAATGCCAATCTGTCAATAAAGCAGGAGAGCCCAGAACCCAGGAAAAGCTCTTCCATTATGGTGAGAATGTCCACTGGCTGAGCCCTGCCTAGAGTGAGGATGTAACAACTGGGCACGGACTCTCCCATGGAGGGATAATCATCTGCTACCTCCTGTGAGAGCAAAGGATCCCATAGACTTACAATCTGTGGCCATGGCTTCTTTCCCCAGATGACCTCAACATGCCAGCCAAAGAGGTGTATGGGGCCCAGCCCCCCATTGAGCTCCTGAGGCAATGGATTGACCACGGTTACTGGTTTGACAAGAAAGACACAAACAAGCTGGACATCGTTGATGTGCTGCTTGTGACAGCCATGGGCCCCCCTGGTGGAGGAAGAAATGACATTACTGGTATGTGAAGGAGAGAGTTCATTACTCTTCACCCACCCCCTGCAGAGCCAGACCACCTTCATGAATGGAGGGTTGGTGCAGGGCACTCGTCCTGATGGAAGGTGGAGAAAGGTGTGTTCAGGCTGTAGCCAGAGACACTTGAGTTAGCTTCAAGGAGTGACATTTGAATATTTCATGTTGGTAGTTGTATGAAATAGGATGGGAAGATGAAAAGAAGATTTGAGGAGTGTTTGGCTAGGGCTTAGAGGAACAGAGAGTCCCATGAAGAGGGGAGTTCAGTGTGGACAGAATGTGTTCCAGGAGGGAGGCTAGATCAGAGGTTCTCAACTAAGGGTGCGTGACAGATTTCACCTGTTGTGTTTCTTACAATTCTTTGGATTGCCAGAGATAGAACACCTAACCCAAGTGGCCTAAGCAAAATCATAATGATAATAAACAAACAAGTAAATAAGATTTTTTCCCCTGTCATCTAACACTTCAGGAATATATTTTGCTTCAGGTACAACTTGATCCATCTAGGTCTACAGATTTTCATACTTTTATTCTGAGATACATCCTTGGTTAAGAATCTTAATGCCATTTCCAGACTTAAGATTCTGTGACCTTGCTGTCCCCTGTGGCATTTGTCTTTCTCATTTGTAAAATAAGGAAGATAAGCAGGGTGATTTTACTTGGGTACACAAACCCATCACCTTCAAGTATAGATTCCAGGGGTACCTTTGCCTTGGGTTTGAATATAACAGGATCTCAGGCACTTAGCGTCTATAAATTCAACACTTCTCTCACTAGTGAGAGGGAGAGGAACTTGGTATATTACTTTTCTCTAAGACCTAGTCATTCAATAGGAGAAAATATTTGCAAACCATCTCTCTGATAAGGAGTTAATATACAAACTATGTAAGGAATTCATACAACTCAATTGCAAAACAACAAACAATCTGATTTGAAAATGGATAGAGAATTCAAATAGACATTTTTCTAAAGAAGACATACAAATGGCTAACAGGCACATGAAAAGATGTTCAATATTGCTAATTATTAGAGAAATGAAAATCAGAATCACAGTGAGATATCACCTCACACCTGATAGAATGGCTATTAACAAAAAGTCAAGAGATAAGAAGTGCCCTTGTACACTGTTGGTGGGAATGTAAATTGGTGCAGCCACTATGAAAAACAGTAGGAGGTTCCTCAAAAAATTAAAAATAGCACTACCATATGATCCAGCAATGCCACTTCTGGGTATATCTGAAGGAAATGAAATCACTATCTTGAAGAAATATCTGCACTCCCATGTTCATTGCAACATTATTCACAATAGTCAAGTCATGGAAACAACCAAAAGGTCCATCGATGGATGAATGGGTAAAGAAGATGTGTACACACACACACACAATGGGATATTATTCAGCCATAAAAAAGAATGAAATCCTACCCTTTGTGACAACATGGATGGACCCTGAGAACATTATGCTAAGTGAAATAAGTCAGACAGAGAAAAACAAATGCTATATAATATCACTTACATGTGGAATCTAAAAAAGCCAAACTCATAGAAACAGGAGTAGAATGGTGGTTGCCAGGAGTTAGGGGATGGGGGAAATGGGGAGATGTTGGTCAAAGGGTACAAATTTCCAGTTATAAGATGAATAAGTTTTGGGAATCTAATGTATAGCATGGTGACTCTAGTTAACAACAACAGCAACAATGGAATTGTTACTTAACCTTATTGTGGCAATCATTTTGCAATATCTATATGCATCAAATCATCATGTTGTAAACCTTCAGCTTATATATGTTATATGTCAATTATATCTCAATAAAACTGGCAGGGGGTGGAAATCTATTCAAAAGGGAATATCTGTTTCCAGTACATATCATGGAAAGAGTAATTACTAACATTTGTGCAGCAATTGACAGTTTTCAGGCTATGTCACATAATATGATATTTGAAAAGATCCTATAATAAAGACCAGTGCCCAAAGTCTGCCAGGAACACATCTGTAGTCAAGTGAAATTGGGTTTATTAATTTGCTGCAGAAAGGGTGTCTGTACAGCATTGAGAACCATGAGAGTAAGAGTGCCTGGTGAAAGAGAGTTAAATGGGCTTGTGCTGGGTGATGTGAGGAAAGGCTTAAGGAACCAGGGACTCTGTTTGGGATTGGGTAATCTCAGGAAGTGGGGACAATTTGATGAGTGGGTATCTTAATTTTTTCTCTGCTTGGTAAAGAAGTAGAGTCACTCATATTAGCTAAGGGGGTAGTTTTCATGGTTTCAGAGCAAACTTGTTTCTATCTTGTTCCATCATAGCTAGGGAGTGACCTCATCTGATGTTGATATTTAATGAAATTTTGTTCAGTGGAGAACTAACAGCCTAGCTGATACTTGCCAGACCAGCTGCCAGCTTTCAGGGCTGAGATGGGAAACCTGAAGCTCAAGGCAATATAGTATGGTGGTTGAGAGTATGGCTTGGCAGAAGACTGATCTGGGTTTAGGTAACATTAACAAACATTAAGTACTATTAGTATCCTTATCATCAAAATAGTAAGTGAGTTTCTCAAGTTCACACAACTGTAGATGGTTCCAGATCAATGTGTAAAATATTATTCTGGCATTTTTTTTAAAAAAAGAAAAACCTACATATGTCAATACATAAGTATAGTGGAGTGTGTGTATATATATATATATATATATATATATATATATATATATATATAAATACTTATGTACTGACATATATATTTTCCTTTTTAAAAAAAAATGCCATATATATATATTGAAAAGAGTTTTGGGGAAAATGGCAGCAACTGTGCCAGAATCATCATTTTTGGCTCTTCCCGAATTCCCATAAACAGAGCAACTAGATAGCAAAACCAAAAACCTATAAACAACATTTACAACAAAACTAGTTGGCAGAGTATTCCCCACATATTCTAAAGTATAATTGGTGGGAACAAACCACTGGCAGCTACAAGACCCACATGTTATCTGCATCTGTGTGGGAGAAAGCAGAGGGAAGTATTGAGACATCTAACAGACCTGAGAATGGTTGAAACCAAAAGTAGCAAACAGGTATTCTCTGATAAGCATGGCAGCCAATTTGAGAACAGGAGCTGAAGTTGGCAGGACTTTTACCTTCTCAAATAACAAGTAAGCACAATGAACCTGCAGTGAGCTCTGAGGGACTAGAGCATTATAGCCAGTTGTGATTTCTTGAAACTAACCACCCAGGTCTCCCATACAAGGCGAGACCCTACACTGAAGAGAAACTGGAGTTGAATCAGAATTGAGCAAGTTAAGATTACTAGAAACAAAGGAAAGAGAAGGTCAAAATGAGAGTGAGAGAGAGGAACAGAGGCAGGAAAGTTCAGAAAGCAAGTCACTATATTTTTGAACACTTAAGAAATCAACAGAAAAGGAAACTTTGTGGAGTTAGAAAAGCCATCTGAGTCAAGCCTTCTCTAATTGCATATATAAAAATGAGCAAAGAAAAGTATTGAGGTCATGTTTCATAAAAATTAATGTAGGAAGGAAGAGAATAGAGAAAAACACCCCTACTTCAAAAGCACAAGAGAAAGACATACTTTAAAAACTTTAATCTATTACTTCAAAATAATCTGAAAGACATTGATGAGATAATACAAGACAGGAAAGAATGACATAAATCAGAATTAGAAAAACTTAGAAATGAATGATGGCACTCAAGAATTAGCGAAAAAAAGTTACCTTAGAAATGAAGCCAAAACTAAAAGGAGCAAAAATAGAATAAATACAATCAGTAATGCCTTAAGAAATAAAAAATTAGAAGGAATTTTTTAATCAGAAAAAATATAAAGACATACTACAACATGGATGAACCTTAAAGACATTATTTTAGTGAAATAAGCCAGTTACAAAAGGACAAATATTGTATGATTCCACTTATATGAGGTACTCAGGTTCACAGAGACAAAAAGTAGACTGGTTGTTACCAGAGGCTAGGGAGAGGGAAATGGGAAGTTAGTGCTTAATGAGTTTCAGTTGCAGAAGATGAAAAGATTCTGGAGATAGGTGGTGGTGATGTTCACACAACAATGTGAATGTGCTTGATGCCACTAAACTGTACACTTAAACAATGGCTAAAATGGTAAATTTTATGTTATGTATATTTTATCACAATAAATTTTTTTTCAAGAAATGAAGAAAGGAACTAAAAGGTTTGAGAGAAAGTAACAAATATTAAAGTTAGGTAGAGAAAATCCAACATACAACTAACAGGAGTGTCTAAAGAAGAAAACCGAAGTTTCTTCAAAGAAGAAAACAGAACTAATAATAAAAGCTATAATCCAATAAAATGCTCCCCCAAAAAAAGTATTTTTGAAAATTACATATTGAAAAAGTACATTGTGTACCTAAGAATACAGACTCAAAAATGATCATTACCAAAACTAGTAAAATCACTGGACTTTAAAGAAAAAGAAAATTAGATCATCTTAAGAATTTTCAACTGCAATCTTTATGCTAGAGAAAATGGAATAACATATTTATGATACTTGAGGGAATACAATGAGAGTCAAGGCTTTTATTGCCAGCAAAGCTGACCTTCAAGTATAAAATAAAAACTATTATCAACATGCAAGAACTCAGAGACTTATTTCCGTAAGCCCTTTCTCAGGAATCTATTAGAAAATGGGTTTCACATGATCAAAATAGCTATAAAGAGATCAATATAACAACTGGTAGTGAGCATTACTTAATGTGGTTATTTGTTGAACTAAGACTACATGGGAGAGATTATAACATATAAAGCCTATATGATTTGATGATGTAGATATTGAACAGTTGAAAATGGAGTGGAATGAGGATAGCACATACAAGAAGTTTTAAACTCTTCAGTTATTGTAATTGGTGGCGGTTGTATATTCTTATTCTGAGTGTGTTGTATGTATAAAGTGGGATTATATGAATGAGTAACTATAGCATTTTCTATTTCTACTGTCCCTTGTGTCCTTGAGAACCAGGACTCAGTGTGGAGAAAAGGAAATCAAGATGTAATATAGAAGAAGTTAAGAAAAAGCTCTGGAGTCCTAAATTTGAAATATCAGTACTGACTCATGTTCCAGGTCTAAAAAGTAATAACCAACTCATTAACAATAAGAATTCGTAGCACCCAGACTGTGGTCTTGAAATCCAGTTTCCTACTAAGATAAACCAGGCTTCTTGGAGAAATGGCTTATTACATGTCTGGGGCAGGAAATATACAAGATATGCCTGTAACGTCTTCATATATGCCTGTAACGTTTTCATGTATCCAATCATGAGAAAGCTTTCAAAGACTACAGAGTCATGTCAAAAGCATTCAGTTAACAACACAAGGAGGCTCTAACTGGCAAATATGGGGAAATTTGAGCTTCAACAATGATAGTAATTTAAATGGATTGAAATTTATCGAAAGATATTTAAATCTATGAATCAGTAATAACAATCATAGCTGGTCATCTTCAGAGGATGATAAAAAACCAGTTCATTATCTTGAAAACTGATAAATAAATGGAAAGAAGCAAGCATTTATTTTGACTTTCTTATATGAAGTGTACCACTGTATAAGCAAATAGTAGATGAAGGAAAGTGTCCCTTTCTAAAAATATTCCTAATATTTTAATAAACTATATAGTAAATGAAAGAGAAATGATAGAATATCACCATTTTGCAAACTTCAGTGAATTAATGGATCTAGCCATTGAGAATCAGTAGCTACCAACATTGCAGAGGGAGAGACAACATCATGTGCCCTCTGATGAAGGACTACACCACCACCTATGGTCTGGCCAAAGAGATGGAACCTGAATCTGATTAAGTCTCTGGATACAGCTGCAAATTGGTAGGAAATACGAAGGGCAGAGAAACCAAATAAACTACACCATGAATATGCAATCAACAAAATCCTGACTGTGGAAACTTCTACAGATCAAACAGTTCAGCTATTCAGTAGACAGAAGATAAAAGAAAGGGTTGGAGAGGGGAACCTATAGATTAAAAGAGACTTAAAAGACATATCAATTTTTTTAAATTAGCGGGATTAAACTCTGGTATCTAGAAATGAACACATGGTTAATAAAGACGCAAGATAGCAATTACTTTAAAAGTCAGGATAGTGGCAACCTTTGGAGGGAGAAATGGAGAGGTCTGTGATTGGGATGGGATATATGGAGGGGCTTCTATGGAGGGCTGGCAAAGTTGTATTTCTTGACATGGATGGTAGATGTAAGGATGTTAACTTTATAATGATTCACTAAACTATACATTTGTTTTGTGTGGTTTTCTATATCTGTGCTTTACTTTATATAGAAAAATACTTTTAAGAAAAGATATGCAGGCAAATCTATAGAGACAAAAAATAGATTGTTAGTTGCCACGGGCTGCAGGGAAATGGGGAGTGACTGCTAGTGGGTAAAGGATTTCTTTTTGGGGTGATGTAAATGTTCTGCTATTGACTGTGGTAATGGTTGCACAACTAAAATACTAAAAAATCATTGAATTGTGTACTTTAAATGGATGAATTGTATAGTATGTGAATTACATCTCAATAAAGCTGATACATAGTATAACTATAAATATATGGATATCTAACATTGGGTACCTAGATACAGATACAGAGATGTAAGAATGTCAGACTAACCGTGGGGAGGGGAGAGAGAATGGATTTCATGTGTGGGAGGTAATGGATACTTTCTATAAAAGTATTTCTGAATTGTTTGATTATTTTACAATGATCATATATTTCCTTCACCTTTTAACAACCTTGAGCACTGGACTAGCTCTATTACCAGAACTTCTGCAGTCATGGAGACATTCTGTATCTGTGCTGTGCAATACGACAGCCACTAGTCACATGTTATTCTTGAGAAGTTGAAATGTGGCTAGTGGGACTGAGGAAATAAATTTTAATGTTATTTAATTTTCATAAGGCTGCCATATTGGACAGCACAGCTCTAGGACATTAAGGCAGAGGGAAAACTCTTCTATATCTCAGGATCTCTAGGCCCAGTAGGTAAGTGTGAGAATATATGCACACTCACACCTGTGCATGTTTTCCAGGACGATTCACTCGCCATCTGAATATCATTTCCATCAATGCCTTTGAGGATGACATTTTAACCAAGATTTTCAGTTCAATCGCTGACTGGCACTTTGGAAAAGGGTTTGATGTGATGTTCTTAAGGTAAGAGGTTCCTGTGTTATTGGCCTGGGGTCCTCAGTTCTGGCCCCTCTTTAACTGGTCTGCCTTCTCCTTCCTCCCAAGGTATGGAAAGATGCTGGTACAAGCTACGATGACAATTTATAAAGCTGCAGTGGAGAATTTCTTGCCAACTCCCTCCAAGTCACACTATGTCTTTAACCTGCGGGACTTCTCACGGGTGATCCAAGGGGTATTGCTCTGCCCTCACACCCACCTGCAGGTCAGCCGCTATCATTTCTGTTATCAAGTTCATTCAGTGATATCCTTGGCTACATGGAATATACAATGATAAGAGTAATATCTAACTTCTATCAAGCATTTAATCTATGCTAAGCATTGTGCTAAGTATTTTGTAAGCATTATCTCATTAAAGCCCCATATCGACCCCAGGATTTAGAAACTATTTGAGAACTACCACCTCAGTCACCACCTGCCATTTATTCAAATAATTAACTGGATTTTCAGGATGTAGAAAAATTTATCCGGCTTTGGATCCATGAGGTTTACCGGGTCTTCTATGACCGTCTGATTGATCATGAGGACAGACAGGTCTTTTTCAACACGGTGAGGGAAACCACCTCCAATTGCTTCAAGCAGTCTGTGGAAAAGGTAAGCCAGACCCTGTGATCATTTAGCCTCAGAAATTGCCCCAAATATTTGATCATGCTAGTCTCAGATTTCAGATTGTCTTCCTACTAGAGACTTACAGCTCCACTTTCTGAATCTCAAGAAACAGTGTATTGAGCCAACTAGTCACTCGATTTGGTGATATAATAGTTGGCCCAATTTCACTTCACTTCCCTGGTAACATATAAGTTTGGATACATTCAAACTTATGGTTTAGGATATGATGTTATTATTTATGACTAATGTAAAATGCATTTTCAAGGTCAGTTAATTTGTGAGTTGAGAAATAAATACACCATGAATTTTCATGGTTTGATTGATGCCCTGGTAAAGCCCGAGTGAAAGATTGTCATGGTTTCCCATTTGTAAATATTTTCTCTTTTCTATTTTGATATAAGAAAAGTTTTAAGCCTGTGTATTTGCATCATCTAGTTCTACCTCTATTCTTAAGAAGCTACGATTTCTCCATGGAAAAAATTGCAAGTGTTTCATGTTGCATCCAGAGGCCAAGTGCAGAAGCACTGCCAGTTTCTAATATCAGGAAGAAGAGGCATCTAAAACATTTCTACTCTAGGTACAGAGTGGGGACCAGGGAAATGCCTGCACTTCTATTTGGTGAAGGAGCAAGTACATTAAAAATGATGCCATCTTTCGACTACCTCCTCTTAGGATCTTACAATCTGACCACCAATGTTTTAATCACTTAGCAAACAGATTGACCCTTGCTTTCACACTCTTTTCTCAAATGTCCTTTCATCATAGTCTTTACAACCACGAGATCCACACATTTTGTTTAAAGAAAAAAAAAAAAAAACTGTTGATGAACCATGACTTTGAAGAATGCTCAGAGGAAACAAATACATCCCCTACTCCCTCCCTCTACACCTCCCAGTACCATGGTGGCTGGGGCTACTGGCTGAATGCCTAACTGAGACTTACCTTTCCCACAGGTCCTCATCCACCTGTCACCCACTGGAAAGATAGTTGATGATAATATCCGTAGCCTCTTCTTTGGAGATTTCTTCAAGCCAGAAAGTGACCAAAAAATCTATGATGAGATCACTGACTTAAAACAGCTCACAATGGTCATGGAGTATTACCTGGAAGAGTTCAACAACATCAGCAAGGCCCCCATGTCCTTGGTCATGTTCAGGTTCACCATTGAGCACATCTCCAGGATATGCAGGGTCCTGAAGCAGGACAAAGGCCACTTGCTCCTGGTGGGCATTGGGGGCAGTGGGCGGCAAAGTGCCAGCAAACTGTCCACATTCATGAACTCATATGAGCTGTACCAGATCGAGATCACTAAGAGCTACTCAGGCAATGACTGGCGAGAGGACCTGAAGAAGGTCATGCTACAGGTCGGTGTGGCCTCCAAGAGTACTGTGTTCCTCCTCACCGATAACCAGATCAAGGACGAGTCATTCATTGAGGACATCAACGTGCTTCTGAACACGGGAGACGTGCCCAACATCTTCCCCGCTGACGAGAAGGCTGACCTTGTGGAGAAGATGCAAATGGCAGCAAGGACAGAAAGCGAGAAGATCGAAGCCACTCCTCTTTCTATGTATAACTTCTTTATTGAGAGAGTGAAAAACAACCTTCACATTGTCCTTGGTAAGAAGAAGCAAATTCAGTTTGCCCTTTTCCTCTGGGTATTTCAGGATCTCCTGTGCCTTAAGCCCGTTCCTCTTACAGTGGTGCCAGGAATGATCCAGCCAAGGCACTCACTCGCCCACGGGTCAGTGCCTAGAATTCCTGTGGAAACTTCGACTCTCCTGAACAACTGTTTTAAACCTGTTCCACTCTCCTCAGTTCTCTGAATTCTCCTCTGAACCCTCTCCTTCCTTTTAGTACATTACCCGGCAACCTCACAGAACAGCACCTGGAGTTCTTCTCTCTATGAACGATATCTCCAATCTATCCAGAAACTTAGGGATCGTGTTTAATACTTCTCTCTTGTTACCACATCCTGTCAATTTTTGCCTTCTCTCCCGCATATCTACCCACTTATCTCTATCTCTGCCACCTTCATATTAGCTAAGCCTCTATCGTCTCACTCAGACCTCACCTCTACAGCCTTCTAACTGTTCTATGTCCACTCTCTCCATTCCAGACCTTTATGTTCCACTGAGTCAGGATGGGGATTTTTTTTCATGTATTGCAAATGTGATCATTGTATATTTACACACATACACAAATTAAAACACCTAAATTGCTTTCTATTCAGATAAAGACCAAAATTCCTAACCTATAGTCTTATAAGACCACCCGCCAGACTGTCCCCTGCATCCTCTCCACTCTCATCTCCAACCAAGTTTCCCCTTCTCTCTTTTTTAGCCACGCTGACCTCCTCACACTTTCACCTGTGCATTATGCTTCCTCCCACCACACTGGGTCTAAATAAACAGTGAACGGAATTTGGGGCATAGAATCCGACCTTTGTGGTTGGATGGGGATGAGGTCAGAAACAAGCTGATGGCCCCACAGCTCCCTTATGTCTGTGAGTCAGAACAAACAGAGCACGTGGGTCAAAGGGCTCAGACCACTCTGGCTATGTGACCCTAAGGATCTGGAAGGGACAGTGTGGATACTGGAGACGAGCCAGAAGGTGTTGTAATAAACTGAATTCCCATCACAAAGTTTCCTGAAAATATCCCATGATTCCCCTGTGCTTCCCAGGCACTCATCCTGACTATTCCCAATCACACCCTGGGGTGCCAATAGGAAACATGACTGCTCCCTTACCCCACCAGAATCCTTGGAAAGACCTGCCTGTCCCTTTCAGCCTCGTTGACTTGGAGAAAGAGAACTAACAAAGTCTACTTTTCATTAGCCATGAGTCCGATTGGGGACACCTTCCGGAACCGCCTGCGGATGTTCCCTTCCCTGATCAATTGCTGCACAATTGACTGGTTCCAGTCTTGGCCCACAGATGCCCTGGAATTGGTAGCCAACACATTTCTAGAAGATGTGGAGCTCGATGACAATATTCGGATAGAGTAAGTGTTAGCTGCATTTTAGTACGGCAGCCAAATATTTCAAATGAAAATCTAGATATTGGCCCTATTCTTGTTGCTGTTTCAAAACTTATCATTTTATGTATAGAAAATGTCTTATACTTTTAAATCACATTTAGATATTTAATAAAACGCCTTTGCTGAAAAAGAATAACATTTCATTGTTCAGAATTGTCCTAGAGATGCACTGTTGTCGTAGCTATGAGAACCTGGATATAATACTATAGCTATTTCAATAGTCTTAGAGCATGCATTCTCAAGAGGGGTGATATTGCTGCCAAGGGGATGAAAGCTGGTTCTTGTGAGGGTTTTTTGTTATGAAAATAACTTACTCTTTTTTTGTATAAAGCACAGATATACAAACAAACAAAAAAAAGCATTGAATTTTGGCTACAGTAAGAGAAGGGTTAAGACTGTTGACCACTCTAGGTGTCCCATGAAGGCAGGGGTCATATCACCTTCTTGTATACTTCTGTAGCCTTAGTGCCTAGCAAGTGCCTGGTACATAGTAGGTTCAATTACTGCTTATTAAATGAATGAATAGAAAGTGAAGAAATAGGTAGCGGTCAGAATATTCATGGCTTTTAAGACCTTTGAACTTTGTTCTCTAGGCCAGAAGACCCTTAACCTGGGTCCATAGGCTCATGAACAGAATTCAGAGGGACAGTGAATGTGAGTGGGGAAAAAGTACATCTTCATTTTCACTGACATCTAACTGATACTTTGCACTTCTTTCAATGATGAATGTAGGCAATAAACCCCAGTAGGATTGTGTGACTTTGTTACCAGTAGGAATCACAGTTATTTTCTGTCTAATAATTCTAATATCTATCTAATAATTCAGTCATTACAGATGCCCCAAATATATCATTTCCTTCAAAATGATGGTAGTTGTTAGACCTGCTGTCCAATCTTACTATTTAATGCCACAGTCGGCAAATGATGATCCATGGGCCAAGTCTAGTTCACAGCCTATTTTCGTAAATAATGTTTTATTGGGAAACAGCCATGCACACTACAGTGGCAGAGTTGAATAGTTGCTCTTGAGACCATGTAGCTCAAAAGGCCTAAATTTTTTTTTTTTTTTAATTTTTGGCTGCGTCGGGTCTTAGTTGCAGCACATGGGATCTTGGTTGAGGCATGCGGGATCTTTCGTTGCAGCACACGGGCTCTTTGTCGTGGCGCACAGGCTTCTCTCTAGTTGTGGCATGCGGGTTTTCTCTCTCTAGGTGTGGTGCACAGGCTCCAGGGTGCGTGGGCTCTGTAGTTTTGGCAAGCGGTTCCAGAGCACATGGGCTCTGTAGTTTGCGGCACACAGGCTCTCTAGTTGAGGCGCGTGAGCTCAGTAGTTGTGGTGCGGGCTTAGTTGCCCCGTGGCATGTGGGATCTTAGTTCCCTGACCAGGGATCAAACCCACGTCCCCTGCATTGGAAGGTGGATTCTTTACCACTGGACCACCAGGGAAGTCGTTCCACAAAGCCTAAAATATTTACTATCTGGTCCTTACCAGGAAAAGTCTGCTGATCCCTGATTTCATGCATAAATAAAAGCACACATATTACTATATCATAAATTTGGTTTTTAAAATATTTTGAAAACGCTTTCAACATAATTGGTTTCCTTTGTAACCCTCTATATATTATTTTATGCATTTTAAAACATTATTCTGCAAAGTCCAGAGGCTTCACCAGACTGACAAAGGTTAAGAACTCCTGCTTAAGCCCTGGTGAGTCACAAAAGTGATTAAACATAGAAATTACCTAATCAAAAATCATTCTAGTAAGAATATATACTTACCCAATCATTCTCGAGGCTCTGTTGACATGCTTCAGAGAATTTGGGATTCTACTGGGCCATAGTGAGTGGCTTTCTCACATCCTCACGTCTGTGAACCAAGGCTGTACTGGATCTCTCTGGAGCAAGTTGGGCCTGCCTAACCACCTTTGTGTCCTCGGCAGGGTCATCTCCATGTGCAGATATTTCCAGGAGAGTGTGAAAAAGCTGTCGCTTGATTATTACAACACACTTCGCAGGCACAACTACGTTACCCCCACCTCCTACCTCGAATTGATCCTAACCTTCAAGACGCTCCTGAATAGGAAGAGGCAAGAGGTGGATATGATGAGGAACCGCTACCTGACAGGCCTGCAGAAACTTGAATTTGCCGCTTCACAGGTGAGCGCTGCCAAAACAGTACAGGGACAAAGAGGTCCAAGACTAATTGGATGCGGTAAAGCACTTGTTCAGGTGCAGAAGTCAAGAGAACACCAAATAAAATAAAGACAGCCTCTGACCCTGTGCTCGCAGAACTCACCTCACTTGCTTGGCCTAAACCCAGCCCTGTCTGTCTTTAAGATTTTGATGTTTTGTTCATCATGGATCTTTTTGAACTAATTTTAACTTTTTACAACATTACAGTAAAATACTATTTATCTTGAATACTGAGTTTTTTGGAGCCCCCTTAAATTTTGTGCCCAAGGCAAGTGCCTTACTCACCTCACCCTTGCCCCAGCCCTGGATACTCTCGTGGGGAACTGGGCAGAATAAGGCAGTGGTTAAGAGCAGGGCCTGGACTCAAATTCCAGCTTTATAACTTATCAGCTATAGAACCTTGAAGATGTTATTTCACCTCTTAGGGCCTTAGTTTCCTCTTCTATAAAAAGAAGTGATAATAACAGTCTTCACTTCATAGGGCTATTATGAAGATTAAATGAGCTGACACAAGTGTAACCCTTAGCAAAATGCCTGGCATATAAATTAGTAATTGACTTGTGCTTGAGCCACTTGACAAAACCATATTAAGATGTGGATTTTCAGCACCAGTAAAGAACTAAGGAAGGGATAATATGTATATGTATAACTGATTCACTTCGTTATAAAGCAGAAACTAACACACCATCGTAAAGCATTTATACTCCAATAAAAACGTTAAAAAAAAAAAAAAAAAAGAACTCAGGCAACTGAATGGTTTGCAGTAGGTTGACCTGTCACTGAGTACAGCAGACCCACCAACATGCAGCACAGGGATGGGAAAGAACATCAGAGGTGCCTCTGTTGCTCTGCTCCTGCAGTTGCTGGGTCCAATTCAGGGTCCTTAGCTTTTAGAGAGATGTTGAAAATTGGAGTCTATCCAGACAAGGGTGAGCAAACTGTGTTGAGCAGCAAAATGACCTGAGACAGTCTAGACCAGTAAAGAGACTGTGGTGCCAGTTAACATTACTGAAGCCCTACCACGTGCCTGGTGCTGTATATGAGGAAAGTACTGTTATCACCACATTACACACAAAGAGACCAAGGACCCAGAGATGCCAGGCAACTTGCCCATGATCACACAGCTTCGTGAGTAGCTGATGCAAGTTGTGAGGCCAAAACTGAAACTTAGATCTGCATGACTGCAGAGTCTGTGTTCCTAACCAGGCCAGCATGCTATGCTTCTTCTCTCATGTGGGCTTTCTGTGGACAGTGGGTTCAAGGTCATGAAACTCTCTTCAGATAAGCATCTGAGCTGCCTTAGAAGGCAGAATCAGGACCAGTGGGGAAAAACTGCCTGGGGGTAAATTCCAGCTCCTTATCAGGAAATCTAATGTGTTCAGCTGCCTGAAAAATGGCCCAGCTCCCCTGAGAGGTGGCGAGCTCCCCACCATTAGGAGTGTTCAAACAGTGGCCAGAAAACTACTTGGCAGGAATTTTCTAGAGAGCATCAGACTGTTGGGGAAAAATGGCCTTGAAAGTTCCTTCTATCCCAGCTCTCTCAGCCATGTATGATTCCTTCACAGCCTTAAAAAATGTAGGGGTTTTTTTCCCCCTAACTTACTTTTGTTCTGTCTTTCGCTGCCCCCAACACTAGAGTGTAGGCTCAATGCAGGAGGACTATCTTTTTCTGTGTTGTATCTTTAAAATCATTTTTTGTTTACTGTTATATGTATAGTGCCTGCCACAGAGCTTGGTAACGACAACACATAGCATGAACTCAGTAACGAAATATTGAAAGATCAAAGAGAGAAACTCCAGCCAACAAATATGTACCCAGTACCATTAAAATCATTTGTATTTTCTGCGTGTGTCATAGGTTAGAGCATCGTTTCAACTTTTGCCAGCCATGCCATTTTCGGCATTGACATAGCTGACCCTGCACCCCTCCCACCTTCCTCTCCTTGCTAGGTGGCCGTCATGCAAGTAGAACTGACTGCCCTCCAACCCCAACTCGTTCAGACCTCTGAGGAGACCGCTAAGATGATGGTGAAAATTGAAGGGGAGACGCGAGAAGCCGATGCCAAGAAACTTCTGGTGCAAGCCGATGAAGAAGAAGCCAATGCTGCTGCCGCCACTGCTCAAGGAATCAAGGTATAAACTGCTGAGAGAGAAGAAAGGGAACCAGCATTTTCAGGGTTCATCTATTATCTCACTAGAGCCTAACAAAGGCTTGCAGAATGTGCATGGTCATGCCCATCTTGCAGAGGAAAAAAGTGAGGCTTGAAAGGATGCTTTCCCAGCATCACATAGCTAGTAAATGACACCTGGCTCTCTCCAGGAAGCATTATTGTTTTACAAATACTCTCCATCTCACTCAGAGTCAAGTCCTATAAGCCCCAACAAGATCTAACCTTATCTCTTATTACCTTCCCCTCATTGACTCTTCTGGCCACACCAGCCTCCTAGCTATTCCCCAAACAAACACAAGGCATGTTCCCATCCCAGGGCCCTTGCACTGGCTGTTCCCTCTGGCTATCTCCTTCACCTCAATCACGTTTTTGCTCAGATGTGGCTGGCATGTCATAGGTGTGGAGTAAATATTTGTCAAATGACAGATTGTTGAATCTAGAGGACCCCATTTGAAGGTAATTCTTATACCAAAGAACAGTCCTGGGAAGGGCTTCACCTATATTCAGATATTAGAAGAAAATCTGATTAATGTGCATGTTATATACTTCCCCAAGCACTTTCAAGTATACGGTTCCATTATCACAATGACTTTGGACTTACTAATGACAGCCGTCAATGTCTAGACGTCAACAACACTGAGGTTCAGTGGTAAATTGACTTTGCAGAGCCGCACAGCTAGTTGGTAGGATCAGACTCCAAGGCTCTTGGCACTTAGCTGAAGATGCTTGTCCCTGTGTCTCCACTTAGCAGTTAGAAAATTCTTCTGACCATTCTTCAAACAAGAGCTTGCTTCCAAATAAAATGGTTTGCTTACATTGGTCGATTCTTTTTAAGCTAATGGATCATTTCTTTCCCCCGTAACAAGGATAATAAATGATGTCAGGAGTACTGCAGAGTTGATTACATTTCATCCGCAAGCACTGTGCTTCACATGCCTCAAACAGCCCTGCTGCTCTGTGCACTGCTAAGCCACAGAGGTCATTTTTATTTTATTTTTTGGGGTGTTTTTTTTTGGGGAGGGGGCCTGTGTCAGGTCTTAGTTGTGGCCCACACGTGGGATCTTCACTGTGCGGCATGTGGGCTCCAGAGTGTGCGGACTCACGCGCTTCTCTCTAGTTGTGGCTGGCGAGCTCAGTAGTTGCGGCGTGCGGGCTTAGTTGCCCCACCCTGCGGCATGTGAGATCTTAGCTTCCCGACCAGGGATCGAACCTGCACCCCCTGCATTGTAAGGCGGATTCGCAACGACTGGATCACCAGAGAAGTCCCCACAGAGGTCATTTTTAATTATAATTTTTTTTTATCATAGAAACAAATGGTGTCATAACACATACAAAAGAATTTTTAAGAGCTCAACTTTAACACCTTTCCAATTTTCCAAGTTTTCCTCTAGTTCCTGTCTATACACGTGGATAGTTTTGTTATTGCAATCATAGCATAATTGTGATTTGCTTTATGCTTTTTAATTTCCTTAACAGCTTATCACAAATGTTTTTCCAAAATGTCATATAATCATTTTAATGACCATTTTAAGTAGGTGCTTCACCTAGCAAGTAGCCATTCCGCTATTGGGCATTGAAGTCTGTTCCTTCCTGCCTTGTTTTCAGTGTTTCCAGAGTATCAGCTGGAATCTCTCAGCAGAGCTTTGGAGTTTTAAAAATGCAAATGCCCAGACCCCACCCAGACTGAATGAATCAGAATCCCTGGGTGTGGAGCCTGACCATGAGGATGCCCTAAATGCTCCTCGGTGACTCTGATGCAGAGTCAGAGTTGAGAATCACTGCTAGAGATAATGTTACAATTAGAGGCCTTTTGAGTCACTTAAGAAACAAACTTGCTAGAATCCAGGCCTTACCCTTAGGAAAGAAGCAGAGCTACCGGGCCACTGGGAGGCATAATGTGAATGCGGACCACTAGTTGTCTGGCACATTATAAGAAAGGGACACAGAACTATCAATAATAGGACACCAGGGGCACCTGGGAGGGTTGAAATCTACTGAGAATCCGAAGATGTAGCTGAGCCAATACCCGTAGTCTCCTCTGCCACCAAACCCTTTCTGAAGCTGGTCATGAGAAGCAGCAGGGGTCAGCTCTGGTCCTTCCCCTTGTCTTGCACTCTGGCACATATCCTAGGGCTGAAGAAGGGGCAAACTGAGTTGCCCCTGGAACTGAGCCATTCTTACCATCCAAAGCAGGACGTTCCATTTTGATACTGGGGATATCTAACGTGGCTCATCTGCGGGTGGGGGTTAATATAAGGAAGCCAAATAAAACCTTGCTATAAGTTTATAGGAAAAGCAGAAAACCTAAAATAAAGAATCCGTGATATACACACACGTGTATATATACACATGTGCACACACCTGTATGTAAGAAGGTGGAACCTCCTTTATTTTGTTTGCTTATCACAATAAACGTGCAGGACATAGACTTTGACACATGCTGCTTTTAACATTCTCCTGTGAAGTTTCACTTCAGTCATGGCTGTGTGATCAGTCCCTGCGCTGGGAGACTAACAGAAAATTCACTGAGTGGGGAGCCAGGGGCCCAGGGTTGGAGCTTGGGTCATTGACTAACCAGCTTTGTGACATTGGCTGACTCATTTTACCTCTCGAGTCCTCGTTTCATTGTTGTTGTTGGAGGAGGATTTGGTAATTGAACTGCTAAATGCAGTTGTATTTGCAGGGGATTGGGTCCAGCCCTCCCCACCCCCCCGGCCCCCAACCCCCGACCCCACAGATACCAAAATCTGCAGATGCTCAAGCCCCTGCTGTCTGCCCTCTGGATCCATGGTTCCAAATCTACAGGTACAGAGGGCCAACTGTAATCTATAAAATTCTGAAATCTTATAATGTTAATCTTCCCTTTTTTTAAAAAAATTGAGATATAATTCACATACCATTAATATTCACCTTTTAAAATCATGCAATTCAGAGGTTTTAGTATATTCACAAAGTTGTACAACAATCACCACTATCTACTTCTAGAACATTTTCATTACCCAGAAAGAAACCTGTACCCATTGGCAGTCACTAGCCATTCCTCCCTCTCCCCAGCCCCTGGCAACCACTAACCTACCTTCTGCCTCTGTGGGTTTTCCTTTTACGCACATTTCATGTGAATGGAATCATAGAGCAGGTGGTATTTTGTGTCTATCTGGCTGCTTTCACTTAGCATAATGTTCTCAAGGTTTATCCGTGTTGTTGCATGAATTGTTACTTCATTTCTTTTTATGGCTGAATAATATTCCATTATGTTAGCTTTGTTTTCAAACAAAGAAATAATGGACAAAACATATACGGTCTCCTTTTCCCAGAACTCACTACCCAGTTCTAATCTCTATCCCCATTCCTCCTCCTTAAAGTCTTGCCTTAAACTCCACCCTATCCCCAGCTCCACCCCTACCCCATCTCAGAGCTACAGTGCATCCCAGACCCTCACCCCATCTCTGACATTCTCCCACCCCTCATGCCTTATTCTTCCCCAAACTTGCCCTAATCCCCTTCCCATCTGTCACTCACCCCTAGGCTTCATTCTTTACTTCATCTTCTCAACCCATCCTTGATCAGTGGGTATGAGGTCACTCACTGCATATACCTCTTGGGAATTCGTTAAAAACCAAAAGCTTGATTTTTTTAAGATTGCAAAACCGGTAAATTCTCAAATGTCCAAGGCATCCAAACCACAGCTCCCAAATGCATGCATGCTTCCCTGCTGCCTGTGAGAGCCACCTTCGCCATGCGAACCTCCGGGAGGGAGCACTGTCCTGGAAGGACACTGGAGCGGGAGGCACCTCTTCTCACTTCTGCTGCTTCCCCCAGGAGCAGAGCTTGCTTCACCCACAGCGTGCCGGGCACCAGGCACTCACCCCTTCTGTCTCTGTGCCGCCTGCAGAACGAATGTGAAGGGGATCTGGCAGAGGCGATGCCGGCCCTGGAGGCTGCACTTGCTGCACTGGACACCCTGAACCCAGCAGACATCTCACTGGTGAAGTCGATGCAGAACCCACCAGGTCCTGTCAAGCTGGTCATGGAGAGCATCTGTGTGATGAAGGGGCTGAGACCAGAGAGGAAGCCAGATTCCAGTGGCAGCGGTAACCACCCCCCAGCACCCCTCCCGACCCAGCGGCCTGCATGGGCTGTGCTCCTCTGGCAGGAAGGCTGCCAGCACCCCCGCTCATCCGGCCCCAGGCCTGCAGGCAGTATCGTGGTGTCTTGGGGGAAATAAGAAAGGCACCAGGATGCGTGTGCGCTCACTTGTGTTTCTTCACCATCCTCTCTCCTCTCAGTCAGTAAGGAAAATGCAGGCATCTTTGGGTGAAGCCAAGCTCAGTCAAGGCCCCTGCCTCCAAATCATTACAAAAATGAAGGTCATGGAGACAAGAGGACTGATAGAGAGCAAGCACACAGAGTAGCGTGTGGGTGAGAGGAAGAGAGAGAAACAGAAAGAGCTAGAGAGAGAAAGATAAAGGAGAAACAGAAAAAGAGACAGACACGGAAAGAGATAACCAGAGGAAAAAAAGATAAGAGAATGAGACACAGACAGAGAGAGAGAGATGGAGAGAAAGAGACAGAGACTGAGAAATAAATGGGGACAGACCCGGACACCTGGATGCCTTCATATGCATGCACATAGACACGAAGAGATTGTGAACAGGGAGAGGGAGGTTGGGAGGGAAAGAAATCAGGAGGGAGAAAGACAAAAGGTGGGGAGATGAATGAGGGAGGGAGAGACTCTTACAATGTCAGATACAGAGAGACAGAGAAAGATATGGGTGGGAGAGAGAAACAAAAACAGGCAGAGAGACAGAAAAGCTGAAAGTGAGAAATGGAGACAGAGACCCCTAGAGATGCAGAGACATACGAAAATAGAGAGTGAGTGGGAAGAAAAGAGACCAGAAAGAAGAGAGACAGAGACAGGGAGACAAAGACACACAGAGAGAGAACAGGAGAGGTCTGGGTTGGGGGCGGGGTGAGGAGGAACGTGAGCTGCTGGTGAAGGATTAGAGGGAGAGAGACGGGCAAGGGAGGGAAAGACTGAAACTGATGGGCCTGAGGAAGACAAGGAAACAGAAACTTAGAAGAGGGGAGAAAGGAATAGGGGAGGGAAAGAGGAAAGCTTATATAATCAAGCCTCAGAAGCATGAATAGGTGAAAATTCATTCTTAAAATCCAAATTAGATGTAGGATCTTGCAGTAAAACCAGTGTCTTAGAATTGAACAAGGACTTTATAAACCATCTCCAGGGATATCTCCTATCTTTTGAATCCTCATATCCTTCAAACAGTCCTGCTGTTCCTCCATTCCTTCCGATATGTTAGAAATTTCTGATCCCTCATTTGGGAGACTCTGGCTTCTGCTTCCCATTGTTTAGCATTCCCTCTTCCTTGGCTGGTTTCAGGCCAAAAACCACATGAAGAAATGCAAAGGTGATCAGGATGGACAAGCAGGGAGCAGACATTACAGGAGACTCCTCTAGGGAAGCAGCTGAGGTATAATCTGGCTGCACCCTGGAATCACCTGGCAGCTTAAAGAATGCTAAAGCCCCTGCCCCCACTCCTAGACATTCTTATTCCTTTGGTCTAGGGTGTGGCCTGAGCATTAGTATTTTTCTTAAAGCTCCCAGGTGATTCTAAGGTGCAGCCAGGATTGAGAACTGCTGAGATATGCAAAGCATGGCCAGGTCACAAAAAAATCAGTTCTCTTCTTGGATCATTGATGGCGGGCACAGGATGCATCATTCACCTTTCTTATTTTAAAATTGAAGTGCATTTTGTGTACTATTCATGTAACCCACAGAGTTTAGCCAGTACATTGGGACGGAGCAAAAGAGCAATTAAATTAGTTTTGGGTACCTTGAATTTAAACAAAGCAGATCATTTCCTAGAATGCAAACAAAAACTTTCATGGGAAATATTTGTTTGGTGTCTAAGCTTGCTTTAGGAATAAGACGTATTTGACCTGTTGTACCTAATATGATATCTCAAGTACAATTTTTTTTGATGAGCCTGAGCTTGGCAAGGGTTTATAATTACCTGAGTCAAAGAGTTTGACTTTTTTCTAACACGTTAACAAAAGGAGCACTGCCCTGGGATGGGATCGGGGCTCACTCATTTATTAGTCAGCATGGAGGCTGCTAAGGTGAATAAGGGCCCTGCTTTGTTTCTGGGCAGGCCAAGGACAGCCTTCTGTTTTGCTGCAAGTCTATAAGCTGCTTCCCCCACCCTCACTCTTTGTCTGGAGACTGCCTCACTCACTTACTCACTCACTAGAAGGACTGATTCATCACAAGGACGGCCTAATGCGCTCCATCCGACCCACCTCCCATATCTGAAAAAGAATATTCAAAACACATACCCATGGATCCGGTTGCCCTCTTCATCTGTGACTGGGATAAGGGGCAACATTCATTCAATACATACTGAAAACTGATAATTAGGCACTGTGCCAGATTGTAGTAAACACAGAAGGAGCATACAAATATTTTAAAATATATACTTGATTTATTATATTATGTTAGTTTCGAGTGTACAGCATAGTGACTCAAAATTATTTTAGATTATATGCCATTTAAAGTTATTATAAGGGGACTTCCCTGGTGGCACAGTGGTTAAGAATCCGCCTGCCAATGCAGGGGAGACAGGTTCGAGCCCTGGTCCGGGAAGATCCCACATGCCGCGGAGCAACTAAGCCTGTGCGCCACGACTACTGAGCCTGCGCTCTAGAGCCTGCGAGCCACAACTACTGAGCCCGTGTGCCACAATTACTGAAGCCCGCATGCCTTGAGCCCATGCTCCGCAACAAGAGGCCACCGCAATGAGAAGCCCACGCACCACAACGAAGAGTAACACCCGCTCGCCACAACTAGAGAAAACCTGCGCGCAGCAACAAAGACTCAGTGCAGCCAAAAATAAATAAATAAATAAAATATAAAAACTTTTTTTTAATTAAAAAAAAAAGTTATTATAGGAATAAACCTACCTAAGGAGACAAAAGACCTGTATGCAGAAAACTATAAGACACTGATGAGAGAAAGTAAAGCTGATACAAACAGATGGAGAGATATACCATGTTCTTGGATTGGAAGAATCAACATTGTAAAAATGACTCAACTACCCAAAGCAATCTACAGATTCAATGCAATCCCTATCAAACTACCAACGGCATTTTTCACAGAACTGGAATAAAAAATTTCACAATTTGTATGGAAACACAAAAGACCCCGAATAGCCAAAGCAATCTTGAGAAAGAAAAACGGAGCTGGAGGAATCAGGCTCCCTGACTTCAGACTATACTACAAAGCTACAGTAATCAAGACAGTATGGTACTGGCACAAAAACAGAAATATAGATCAATGGAATAGGAGAGAAAGCCCAGAGGTAAACCCACGCACATATGGTCACTTTATCTTTGATAAAGGAGGCAAGAGTATACAATGGAGAAAAGACAGCCTCTTCAATAAGTGGTGCTGGGAAAACTGGACAGCTACATGTTAAAGAATGAAATTAGAACACCTCCTAACACCATACACAAAAATAAACTCAAAATGGATTAAAGACCTAAATGTAAGGCCAGACACTATAAAACTCTTAGAGGAAAACCTAGGCAGAACACTCTATGACATAAATCACAGCAAGATCCTTTTTGACCCACCTCCTAGAGAAATGGAAATAAAAACAAAAATAAACAAATGGGACCTAATGAAACTTAAAATCTTTTGCACAGCAAAGGAAACCATAAACGAGGAAAAGACAACCCTCAGAATGGGAGAAAATATTTGCAAATGAAGCAACTGACAAAGGATTAATCTCCAAAATATACAGGCAACTCATGCAGCTCAGTATCAAAAAAACAAACAACCCAATCCAAAAATGGGCAGAAGACCTAAGTAGACATTTCTCCAAAGAAGATATACAGATTGCCAACAAACACATGAAAGGATGCTCAACATCACTAACCATTAGAGAAATGCAAATCAAAACTACAATGAGGTATCACCTCACACCGGTCAGAGTGGCCATCATCAAAAAGTCTACAAACAATAAATGCTGGAGAGGATGTGGAGAAAAGGGAACCCTCTTGCACTGTTGGTGGGAATGTAAATTGATACAACCACTGTGGAAAACAGTATGAAGGTTCCTTAAAAAACTAAAAATAGAATTACCATATGACCCAGCAATCCCATTACTGGGCATATACCCTGAGAAAACCATAATGCAAAAAGAGTCATGCACCACAATGTTCATTACAGCACTATTTACAATAGCCAGGACATGGAAGCAGCCTAAGTGTCCATTGACAGATGAATGGATAAAGAAGATATGGCAAATATATACAATGGAATATTACTCGGCAAGAAAAAGAAATGAAATTGAATTATTTGTAGTGAAGTGGATGGACCTAGAGTCTATCATACAGAGTGAAGTAAGTCAGAAAGAGAAAAACACACACCATATGCTAAAACATATATATGGAATCTAAAAAAAAAAAAAAAAAAAGATTCTGAAGAACCTAGGGGCAGGACAGGAATAAAGATGCAGACGTAGAGAATGGACTTGAGGACATGGGGAGGGGGAAGGGTAAGCTGGGACGAAGTGAGAGGGTGGCATTGACATACATACACTACCAAATGTAAAATAGATAGCTAGTGGGAAGCAGCCGCATAGCACAGGGAGATCAGCTCGGTGCTTTGTGACCACCTAGAGGTGTGGGACAGGGAGGGTGGGAGGGAGACACAAGAGGGAGGGGATATGGGGATATATGTATACCTATAGCTGATTCACTGTGTTGTACAGCAGAAACTAACACAACATTGTAAAGCAATCATACTCCAATAAAGATGTTAAAAAAAATAAAATGATGCCAATCTAAAAAAATAAAGTTATAATAAAATAGTGACTATATTCCCTACGTTATACAATATATCCTTGTAGCTTATTTACTTTATTCATAGTCGTTTATACCTCATAATCGCCTGCCCCTATATTGCTCCTCTCCCTCCCCTCTCCCCACTGGTAACCACTACTTTGTTCTCTATATCTGTGAGTCTGTTTGTTTTGTTATATTCATTAATTTGTTTTGTTTTTTAGATTCCACATATCAGTGATAACATACCAGTACTTGTCTTTCTCTGTTGGACTTATTTCCCTAAGCATAATAGCCTCCAGATTCATCCACGTTGCTGCGTGGCAGTATTTCATTCGTTTTTATGACTAAGTAATATTCCATTGTATATATGTATACCATATCTTCTTAATCCCATCGTCTCTTGATGGGCACTTGGGTTGTTTCCATATCTTGGCTATTGTAAGTAATGCTGCCATGAACCTTGGGGGTGCATGTATCTTTTTGAATTACTGTTTTTGTTTTTTCCAGATATATATCCAGGAGTGTAATTGCTGGATCAATTTTTAGTCTTTTGAGGAACCTCCATACTGTTTTCCATAGTGGCTGTACCAATTTACATTCCCACCAGTGTATTTGAGGGTTCCCTTTTCTCCACATCCTCTCCAACATTTGTTATTTGTGGTCTGTTTTATGATAACCGTTCTGACAGGTGTGACGTGATACCTCACAGTGGTTTTGATTTGCATTTCTCTCATAATTAGCGATGTTGAGCATCTTTTCAGTGCCTGTTAACCATCTGTATGTCTACTTGGGAAAAATGTCTTTTCAAGTCTTCTGCCCATTTTTTGGTTGGATTGTTTGTTTTTTTAATAGAGAGTTGTATGAACTGTTTATATATATTGGATATTAACCCCTTATCAGTCATATCATTTGCAAATATTTTCACTCATTCAGTAGGTTGTCTTTTTGTTTTGTCCATAGTTTCCTTTGCTATGCAAAAGCTTTTAAGTTTCATAAGGTCCCATTTGTTTAGTTTTGCTTTTGTTTCCTTTGCATTAGGAGATGAATCCAAAAAAATATTGCTATGATTTATGTCAAAGAGTGTTCTGCCTATGTTTCCTTCTAGGACTTTTATGGTTTCCAGTCTTATATTTAGTTTTTAATCCATTTTTGAGCTTAGAAAATATTCTAATGTCATTCTTTACATGTAGCTGTCCAATTTTCCCAGCAGCACTTATTGAAGAGGTTGTCTTTTCCCCATTGTATATTCTTGTCGCCTATGTTGTAGATTAATGGACCGTAAGTGAGTGTGTTTATTTCTGGACTCTCTATTCTGTTCCATTGATCTTTGTATCTTTTTTTTGTATCAACACCATAATGTAGCCTTGATTACTGTAGCCTTGTAATATAGTCTGAAGTCAAGGACTGTGATACGTTCAGCTTTGTTCTTTTTTCTCAAGATTGTTCTGGCTATTCAGGGTCTTTTGTGGTTCTATGTATGTTTTAGGATTATTTGTTCTAGTTCTGTTTTTGGTATTTTGATAGGTTTTTGCATTAAATCTATAGATCCCTTTGGGTAATATGGACATTTTAACAATATTAATTCTTCCAATCCAAGAACGTGGGATATCTTTCCATTTATTTGTGTCATCTTCAGTTTCCTTCATCAGTGTTTTATAGTTTTCAGAGTACAGGTCTTTCACCTCCTTGGTTAAGTTTATTCCTAGGTATTTTATTCTTTTTGACATGATTTTAATGAGATTATTTTCTTGCTTTCTCTTTCATTATTAATGTATAGAAAAACAACAGCTTTCTATATATTAATCTTGTATCCTGCAACATTATTGAATTCATTTATCAGTTACTTATTGGTTAAATTTAATTTATCAGTTAAAATTATTATTTTTCTTGGAGACTTTAGGGTTTTCTATATATAGTATCATGTCATCTGGAAATAGTGACAGTTTTCCTTCTTCCCTTCCAATCTGGGTGCCTTTTATTTCTTTTCCTTGTCCGATTGCTGTGGCTAGGACTTCCAATACTATGCTAAATAGAAGTGGCTAGAGTGAGCATCCTTATCTTGTTCCTGATTTTAGAGGAAAAGCTTTCAGCTTTTCACCGTTGAGTATGATGTTAGCTGTGGGTTTGTCATAAATGACCTTAGTTATGTTGAGATATGTTCCCTCTATACCAATTTGGATGAGCATTTTTAATCATGAATAAATATTGAATTTTGACAAATGCTTTTTCTGCATCTATTGAGATGATCATGTGATTTTCATCTTTCCTTTGGTTAATGTGGTGTATCACATTGATTGATTTGTGGACATTGAACCATCCTTGCATCCTTGGAATAAATCCCACTTGATCATGGTGTATGATCCTTTTTACATATTGTTGAATTCAGTTTGTTAATATTTTGTTGAGGATTTTTGCATCTATATTTATCAGAATTATTGGCCTGTAAATTTCTTTTTTTTGCAGTGTCTTTGTCTGGTTTTGGTATCAGGGTAATGGTGGCCTCATGGAGTGAATTTGGGAGTATTCCATCCTCTTCAGTTTTCTGGAATAGTTTGAGAAGGATAGGTATTAGCCATTCTTTATATGTTTGGTAGAATTCCCCTATGAAGCCATCCAGTCCTGGACTTTTGTTTGCTGGGAGTTTTTTAATTGATTACCAATTTGATTTCACTACTAGTGATTAGTCTGTTCAGATTGTCTATTTATTCCTGATTCAGTCTTGAATGATTGTATGTTTCTAGGAATTTATCCATTTCTTCTAGGTTGCCCTGTTTGTTGGCATATAATTATTCATAATATTATTTTATGATGGTTTGTATTTCTGTGATATCTGTTGTTATTTCTCCTCTTTTATTACTTATTTCATTTATTTTTGTCCTCTTCTTTTGTGATGAGCCTAACTAAAGGCTTATCATTTTTGTTTATCTTTTCAAAAAAAAACCCAGCTCTTCATTTCATTGGTCTTTTCTATTTTCTTATCTCTATTTTATTTATTTTTCTCGAATCTCTATTATTTCCTTCCTTCTGCTGACTTTAGGCTTTGACTGTCCTTCTTTTTCTAACTCCTTTAGTTGGCAGATTAGGTTGTTTATTTGAGATTTTTCTTGTTTCTTGAGGTAGGCCGGTATCACTATAAACTTCCCTCTTAGAGCTGCTTTTGCTTTGTCCCATAGGTTTTGGAAAGCTGTGTTTTTATTTTCATTTGTCTCAAGGTGTTTTCTGACTTCTTCTTTAATTTCTTCATTGACCCATTGGTTTTTAATAATATGTTGCTTAGTCTCCACGTGTTTGTGTTTTTACCATTTTTCTTCCTGTAGTTGCTTTCTAGTTTCATACTGTTGTGATCAGAAAGAATGCTTGATATAATTTCTAGCCTCTTAAATTTGTTGAGACTTGTTTTGTGGCCTACGATGTGATCTATTCTGGAGAACATTCCATGTGCACTTGAAAAGAATATGTATTCTGTTGTTTTTGGATGGAATTTCCTGTAGATATCTGTTAAGTTCAATTGGCCTAATGTGTCATTTAAGACCACTGTTTCTTTATTGATTTTCTGTCTGGGTGATCTGTCTAATGATGTAAGTAGGGTGTTATTAAAGTCCCTTACTAATATTGTATTATTGTCAATTTCTCCCCTGTGTCTGTTAATATTTGCTTTATATATTTGTGTGCTCCTATATTAGGTGTATATATGTTAACAAATGTTATATCTTCTTATGTGGATCCCTTTATCATTATATAATGCTCTTCTTTGTCTTTTGTTATAGACTTTGTTTTAAAGTCTATTTTGTCTGATATGAGTATTGCTACCCCCACTTTCTTTTCATTTTCATTTGTGTGAAATATCTTTTTCATCCCCTCACTTTCAGTCTGTGTGTCTTTAGCTCTAAAGTGAGTCTCTTATAAGCAGCAGTCTTGTTTTTTTATCCAGTCAGCCATTCTGTGTCTTTTGATTGGAGCATTTAGTCCATTGACATTTAAAGTGATTATTGATAGGTATGTACTTAATTGCCATTTTGTTACTTCTTTTCTGGTTGTTTTTGTAGTTCTCAGTTCTTTTCTTCTTTTAGTCTCTTGTGGTTTGATCATTTTCTTTAGTCTTATGCTATGTTCCTTTCTATTTCTTGTGTATCTATTGTAGATTTTTGATTTGTGGCTTCCATGGGGGTCATATATGTTGACCTATAATTGTATCTACTTGTCTTAAACTGATAGTCATTTAAGCTTGAACACATTCTAAATGAGCTATATTTTCCTACTCCCCTCCCCCATGTTTTGTGTTTTTGATGTCATACTTTACATCTTCATGTTTATCCCTTAACTGTTTGTTGTAGTTATAATTGATTAAACAATTTTTGTCTTTTAATCTTCATACTAGCTTATTTAAGTGGTTGATCCACAGCCTCTTCTATATATTTGCCTTCACTAGTGGGATTTTCCCTTTCCTATAAATTCTTACTTCTTGTTATAGCCTTTTCTTTTCCACTTAAAGAAGACATTTTAACACTTCTTTTAGGTTTGGCTAGTATTGATGAACTCTTAGGTTTTGCTTGTCTGAGAAGTTCTTTATCTCTCCTTCAATTCTGAATGATAATCTTGCTGGTAGAGCATCCTAGGTTGTAGGGTTTTTCCTTTAAGCACTTTAAATATATAATTTCACTGCCTTCTGGCTTGCAAAGTTTCAGCAGAAAAATCAGCTGATAGCTTTATGGGGGTTCCCTTGTATGTGACTCTGTTTTTCTCTTGCTGCCTTTAGAATCCTCTCTTTAATTTTTGCCATTTTAATTATATGTCTTGGCACGGGTCTCTTTGGGTTCACCTTGTTTGGGACTCTCTGTGATTCCTGGACCTGGATATCTGTTTCCTTCTTCAGGTTCAAGAAGTTTTCAGCCATGATTTCATCCAATACATTTTGCCCCTTTTCTCTCTCTCTCTTCTCCTTCTGGGACCCCTATAATTCAAATGTTGGCACATTTAATGTTATTCCAGAGATCTCATACATTGCTTTCTATTTTTCTTCTTATTTGTCTTTCTTTCTGCTCTTCTGATTGGGTGATATCCATTATTCTATCTTCCAGATCACTAATGTGTTCCTCTGTATCATCTAGTCTGGTGTTAATTCCTTCCATTGTGTTTTTCATTTCAGTTATTGTATTCTTAGCTCTGACTGGTTCTTTTTTATATTTTCTAGTTCCTTGTCAAAATTTTCACTGTGCTTATTTATTCTTTTCCCAAGTTCAGTTAGCATTCTTATTACTAATGCTTTGAACCCTTTATCTGGTAAATTATTTATTCCTGTTTCATTAGTTGTTTTTTAGGGTTTTTTCCTTGTTCTTTTGTTTCAAACATATTCCTCTGTCTTCTCATTTGTTTAACTGTCTCTGTGTCTATGAAATTATATGAAACAGTTACCTATCCCAGTCTCGAAGGAGTGTTCTTGTGTGGGAGTGTCCCTATGCAGTCTATGTGTGCCCAGTGGCTTTGGTGGAAGAGCTGAATCTTGAAGTGAGTATGGGTCACATCTTTCCCCAGGGTCTGCTGGCAGCTATCACCTTGGTGGGAAGGAGGCTGGAGATGGAGGGGCTAGAGCCAGAGCCAGGTGTGAGATGAGCCTTCTCCTATGCTCAGTGGTCATCACCACCCATCAGGGGCAGGGCAGGTCCCATGGTGCTGGAGCAGAAGCCCTGTGGGTTGGGTCCAAGCTAGTTCCATTCTCTGTAAATGTGTGTTCTCCCCCTCCCATCAATGGCACCTTTATCCCAGAGGGGAGCAGTTCTGGAGCAAGGGAAGCCAGAGCAGGCACCCTGTATGGGCTAGGTGTGTGCTGGGATGGTCCCAGCACACCAGTTGGAACTCCAGACAGCTCCTGATCCACTGCCTCCATGAGCTACAGCAATGGATACCCTCATCCCATTAAGATGCAGTGCCAGGGCTGGACCAGCTCTGTCCACCCCCACCCCCACCCCCACAAGTGCACACTCTCCTCAACAATGGAAGCCTTCACCCTAGTGGGGAGCTACACCAGAGCTAGAGGAGCTGGAGCAGGCACTTGGCGCAGGCCAGGCACATACTGGGGCAGTGGTGGGAAGCTGGTCAGTGCCCCAGGCAATTTCAATCTGCTTCCTTCCTCTTGTTCCCGGGAGTAGACAAGCTTGTGTGCACTCTTTATGAGTGGAGTCTCAGTTTGTCCTAAAACTCCCACTGGTTTTCAAATCAGCTAAAGGAATTTATCTTCCTGGTGCCAGACCCCAAGGGTGCCCAATATGTGTTTGAACTCCTCACTCCCAGGGAGGATCTCCAAGCCTGTGATATCCCCTCCTCTTCTGTGTCTCCTCCTAGGGGCACAGGTCCCAACCTGATTGCTTCTCCTCCCTTCCTACCCAACTCCATGCCGATCTCTGTTTATAGCCTTGGTTGTAGAAGAGTCTTTCTGCCAGTCTACAGTTGGTTTTCAGTGAGATTTGCTCCACGTGTAGATGTATTTTTGATATGTTCATGGAGGGAAGTGAGCTCAGTGTCATACTACTCCACTATCTTGTTCTCCCCAGAAGCTTACAGCTTTGAGGGAGAGACAGACAATTAAAACTAGACCAAAAAATAAATCACAGATTGCCGTCAATGCTATAAAGAGAATGGATGTTCTAGCCTCTGAGATGAAAGAAAATGCTCCACAGAGAGGTGGCTTTTTTTTTTTTTAAATATATATATATATTTTATAAATTTATTTATTTATTTTTGGCTGTGTTGGGTCTTCGTTTCTGTGTGAGGGCTTTCTCCAGTTGTGGCAAGCGGGGGCCACTCTTCATCGCGGTGCGCGGGCCTCTCACTGTCGCGGCCTCTCCCGTTGCGGAGCACAGGCTCCAGACGCGCAGGCTCAGTAGTTGTGGCTCACGGGCCTAGCCGCTGCGCGGCATGTGGGATCTTCCCGGACCGGGGCACGAACCCGTGTTCCCTGCATTGGCAGGCGGATTCCTAACCACTGCGCCACCAGGGAAGCCCGAGAGGTGGCTTTTAAAATGAGCCTGAAGTCTGATCAGGAGCCATCTAGATGCCATTTACAGCCTAGGTGAAGAGCTCATGGTAGCGAAGCACTTGGGATCATCAAGGAATTGAAGGAAGGTTCTTGTGACTGAAGACCAGGGAGCAAGGCAAAGATGAGGTGGATAAGGTTGGTGGGCCACCCAGACCATGGTAAGAAGCTTGGGCTTTTTTTTTAATTAAGATTTTATTTTTTCAGAACAGTTGTAAGTTCATAGCAAAATTGAGTTGAAGATACAGAGATTTCCCATATACCCCCTATTCCCATACATGCCTAGCCTCCCTCATAATCAACATCCCCCACCAGAGTGGTATATTTGTTACAACTGATGAACCTACATGGACACATCATTATATCCAAAGTCCATAGTTTACATTAGTATTCATTCTTGGTGTTACACATTCTACAAGTTTGGACAAATATGCAATGACATGTATCCATCATTATGGTATCATACAACATATCTTCTGCCTAAAAATCCTCTGTAAGACCTTGGATTTTTTTTTTTTCTTTGCCAAATATGAGAAGTAGCCACTGCAGGGCTCTAAGTGTCAGGCAGAATGTCTTAATAATAGTCTTATCTCTGTTTTTTGTCCCAAACAGGTAAAATGATAGAAGATTACTGGGGGGTATCAAGAAAGATTCTCGGAGATCTGAAATTCTTGGAGAGTCTTAAGACATATGACAAAGACAACATCCCACCAATGATCATGAAGCGGATCCGGGAAAGGTTTATTGATCACCCAGATTTCCAGCCGGCTGTCATTAAAAATGTGTCATCTGCGTGTGAGGGTCTGTGCAAGTGGGTGAGGGCCATGGAGGTGTATGATCGTGTGGCCAAAGTGGTAGCTCCTAAACGGGAGCGGCTGAAGGAGGCTGAGGGGAAGCTGGATACACAGATGCAAAAACTGAACCAGAAGCGAGCAGAGCTGAAGCTGGTGGAAGGCCGCCTCCAGGCCCTGAACGATGACTTTGAAAAGATGAATACCAAGAAAAAGATGTTGGAGGAAAACATTGAAATCTGTTCCCAAAAGTTGATCAGAGCAGAAAAACTGATCAGTGGTCTTGGGGGAGAGAAGGACAGATGGACAGAAGCTGCCCGGCAGCTGGGTGTCCGCTATACTAATCTGACAGGGGATGTGTTGTTGTCCTCTGGGACCGTGGCTTACCTGGGGGCCTTTACCGTGGATTATCGGGCTGAGTGCCAAAAGTGGTGGTTGGCCCAATGTAAGGACAAGGTCATCCCTGGCTCCAGTGACTTTAGTCTTAGCAACACATTAGGAGACCCTGTAAAAATTCGTGCCTGGCAGATTGCTGGGCTGCCCACTGACTCCTTCTCCATTGACAATGGCATCATTGTATCCAATTCCAGGCGCTGGGCCTTAATGATTGACCCTCAGGGGCAGGCCAATAAGTGGATCAAGAATATGGAGAAAGCAAATAGGCTGTCAGTCATCAAGTTCTCGGATACCAACTATGTGAGGACGCTGGAACGCGCTCTGCAGTTTGGTACCCCGGTCTTACTAGAAAATGTTGGGGAAGAGCTGGATGCCTTTATTGAACCCATCTTGCTCAAGTCCACATTCAGACAGCAAGGGGTTGAGTACATGAGGCTTGGTGAAAACATCATTGAATATTCCAGGGATTTTAAGTTGTACCTCACAACCCATTTGAGGAACCCACATTATCTCCCTGAAGTTGCCGTGAAAGTCTGTCTCCTCAACTTTATGATCACCCCCTTGGGCCTCCAAGATCAACTCCTTGGCATCGTGGCCGCCAAGGAGAAGCCAGAACTGGAAGAGAAAAAGAACAAGTTGATTGTGGAAAGTGCCAAGAACAAGAAGCAGCTAAAGGAAATTGAAGATAAGATCTTGGAGGTCCTTTCCCTTTCTGAGGGCAACATCCTTGAGGACGAGACTGCCATCAAAATTTTGTCCTCCTCCAAACTGCTTTCCGAAGAAATCTCTGAGAAACAGGAAATTGCTTCAATGACAGAAATGCAGATCGATGAGACTCGGATGGGCTACAAGCCAGTGGCTGTCCACTCTGCCACCATCTTCTTTTGTATCTCTGACCTGGTCCACATCGAACCCATGTACCAGTACTCCCTGACATGGTTCATAAACCTCTACGTGCACTCCCTGGCCCATAGCAGGAGGAGCGAGGAACTAGAGCTACGAATTGAGTACATCACTGAACATTTCACTCTAAGCATCTACAACAATGTCTGCCGCTCTCTGTTTGAAAAGGACAAGCTGCTTTTCTCCCTCCTCTTGACGATAGGCATCATGAAAGAGAAAAAGCAAATTAACGAGGAAATTTGGTACTTTCTTCTAACTGGAGGCGTTGCCCTGGACAACCCCTTCCCCAACCCAGTTTCCAAATGGCTGTCTGAGAAGGCGTGGGCAGAAGTGGTTCGTGCATCCGCGTTGCCAAAACTGAAAGGCCTCATGGAACATTTGGAACAAAATGCTAATGAATGGAAGCTCATCTATGACTCAGCCTGGCCCCATGAGGAGATGTTCCCTGGATCTTGGAAATTTCTTCAAGGTTTGGAGAGGATGGTGATCCTCCGATGTCTGCGGCCTGACAAAATGATTCCAGCCATTCGGAAGTTCATTGCTGAACACATGGGAAACGTGTACACTGAAGCCCCTACATTTGATCTCCAGGGGTCCTACAATGATTCCAGCTGCTGCACACCATTGATATTCGTGTTGTCTCCGGGTGCAGACCCAATGGCAGGTAAGGGCAGAATGTTGTGTGAGGAATATTAAAAGCCCAGAATGCATGGATGGATGACAATAGCATGTCCCTTACAGTAGGAATCTCAAATTCAAATGGCTTTGAGGGTCAAGCAGTTAACAGACTAAGGCAGGCTGGGGCAACATAAGACTTCTTTTCCTGCCTAAAGCAGGCAGCTACTCAGCTCTTGTGCATTGTGCCATCTGATAATGTGATCTCAGGATGACCAGATCATCTGCTTTTTCAAGAGGAACCAGAAAGGTAGAAATCACCCATTTTTAAATCTTGATATCTCATTCAGATTTTTTCTTAAAAACTTTATGAGGGTTAAGCCAGGGCTAGATTTAGCCAAGTGACTGCTAGTTTATCACCTTTGTCTTAGACCATTTTCTCAGACTGTTGCTCCTCTCAGCTACGCTTCTTTCTTTTCTTTCAATTTTTAAATATTTTGAGTAATTAATGCTGCATGTAGTAAAAAAATAAAATCAAATCAAACAATGCAAAAAGTATAGGACTATGGCTCCATTTTGTCCCCTCAAGGGACATTTGGGGAAACATTTTTGTTGTCAAAACTAGGGGGTGCTACTGGCATCTAGGAGATAGAAGCAAAGGATACTGCTAACTATCCTGCAATGCCCGGGACAGTCCCCCAAAACGAAAGATTATCCAGCCCAAAATGTAAATAGTACTGGGGTTGAGAAACCCTGGTATAAAGTGAAAGGTACATCTTCCTCCTAACCCTCTTAGAGGTAACCACTACTAACAGTTTGTGTATCTTTCCAGAAAGTGTTTGTGCATATAAAAGGGTGTGAGTTGTTGACAGAAATAGATTCATTTTCTTTTCTGTTGGGGAATCTTAAAGATTTAGTTTTCTCTGTTGCTGAATGAAGAAAGAATACCAGAAATGCAAATGACATAGTTGGCAGTTCTGTGAAAGCTGAGGAATTTGACATGTATCCTGACCCGGTTAGAAAGCCAGCACTTCTCCTCAAAGGCAATCAGAGGAAGGTGCTGAAATGAACTGGTACCCTTTCCAGGTTCCTACACCCAAATTATTGTTATTGTCAAAGTTCAATTCATGACCCCTTTCTAGCATCTTTTCTCCTTGCCCTATGTCCTTTCTGTGGCAGGCTTATACAAGAGAAATGAGGGGAAACCAGGAAAAGTAGAGAAGAGAAATGGGGACAAGGTCAGAATATGGTCTGTAAAATGATGATGCTGTGTTGGGAGAGGACAGGCCTGTAAAATCCAACGGTGTATGTAGCTTGTTCCTGTCCCCCTGTGCTAGAGGCTTGATTAGATTCAGCTGCGATAACTTCCCAGGAAACTGCAGGTACTGTGTCCCTCAGAGTATGCCATATTAGGAGGCACATACTGTCTGGTCATCTTTTTTCATTAAGATTGATCAGCGGGTTCAGGCATTGTCAGTGTGATTCAGCTCGCTACTCCTCCACCGCCTCCTTTATAAAGTTTCCCATCAGCCTTTCACCTAATATGGTGGTTCTCAATCTTGGCTGCACATTGAAATCACCTAGGGAGCTTTAAGAAAATCTCCATGGAAAGACAAATACCATATGGTATCACTTATATGTGGAATCTAAAATATGGCACAAATGAACCTATCTATGAAACAGAAACAGACTCACAGACATAGGGAACAGACTGGTGGCTGCCTAGGGGGTGGGGGGTGGGAGAGGGATGAGTTGGGAGTTCGGGGTTAGTAGATGCAAACTATTTTATGTAGAATGGATGAACAATAAGGTCCTATTGTATAGTGCAGGGGACTATATTCAATATCCTGGGATAGGCCATAATGGAAAAGAATATAAAAAAGAATGTATATATGTGTATAACTGAGTCACTTTGCTGTACAGCAGAAATTAGCACAACATTGTAAATTAACTATATACTTCAGTAAAAAAATAAATTAGAAGCAGTCAGTGAGAAAAATAAGATTATCTCTAAAGAACAGCAGTTAGACTGACAACAAATGTCTCAATAGCAACAGTGCAATTTGTGGAATAATACCATCATTGTGCTAAAACAAAATATGCAAACATAAAATCTATCTTTCAAGAATGAGAGTGAAATAAAGAGAATGTCTCAATTAAAAATTGAAAGAAAGAAAAAAAAAAAAGAAAATCTCCATGTGCAGGCCTCACCCTCAACCAATTAAATTTAAATCTTTGTAGGTGAGACCCAGGCACTGTGGTTTTTTTGGTTTTTGTTTTGTTTATTTATTTATTTATTTATTTATGGCTGTGTTGGGTCTTCGTTTCTGTGCGAGGGCTTTCTCCAGTTGCGGCAAGCGGGGGCCACTCTTCATCGCGGTGCACGGGCCTCTCACTATCGCGGCTTCTCTCTTTTTTTTTTTTTTTTTTTTTTTTTAAATTTTATTTATTTATTTATTTATGGCTGTGTTGGGTCTTCGTTTCCGTGCGAGGGCTTTCTCTAGTTGCGGCAAGTGGGGGCCACTCTTCATCGCGGTGCGCGGGCCTCTCACTGTCGCGGCCTCTCTTGTTGCGGAGCACAGGCTCCAGACGCGCAGGCTCAGCAGTTGTGGCTCACGGGCCTAGTCGCTCCGCGGCATGTGGGATCCTCCCAGACCAGGGCTCGAACCCGTGTCCCCTGCATCGGCAGGCAGATTCTCAACCACTGCGCCACCAGGGAACCCCCGGGAACCCCCCAGGCACTGTGTTTTATAAAGCTTTTCAGGTAATTTCAGTGTGCAGCCAATGGGAACCACTGACCTAATGGTTTTATCGGCCTTAGAAAATCATTACCCAGATCCATTATTTAATTAGGGGCTGCAAAATGATGATATTTTAATTCTATCATTCCTTTCACATTTATTAGCTGGAACTCTTCTATAAAGAAGAATTTTTCTTTATCAACTCTTTGGTTTACTCTAAATATACTTCAAAAAGGACAGGCAGAAAAGATGCTTGGTTCATACTCTTTATTTACCAGCTTTCAGAATAATGAATTGGTGCCCTAGTAACCTCGAAAGTTACTTAGGCAGTAAGATGGGGTTTTTTGGTACGATTATTAATGTATTGGTTTTAACATATTGGATGTTTCAAATATAGTGGTATTTTACTCCACTGCTGTCATTATTCTTTTTGATGCTCAGATTATTCAGTCTTTGGCCTGTGGGAGCACCTCTGTGTCAGTATCCTTTTCACATACCCCAGTGGTTTTTGATAACTTCCTTGCTGTGTAGAACTACCATATATATTTCAGGCTTATCTTGAACAAACGTTTCTCCAAGGAACTCCAATTCCTTTAGCAGGTGATGGTATTTGGAGACCTGGGGTTCCCATCACTACTGAATGCATCATTGATTGCAGACCTTACTTTCCACTAATTCTCTTTTTGGCTGTATCTAACCTGCTTTTTTAATCAGTGCTTTGAGTTTTTATCTTCAATGACAGTGCTTTCCATTTCTAGAAGTTTTGTTTTGTTCCAAATCCATGTATTTTTTTTTTCCATAGAACTCTGAATTTTAGGCTACTGACTCAAGAAGCAATGTGGAAGCTTATCAATGTCCTGGAGCGTGGGTGAAAAAAGTAAACAATTCTTCAGTGAGAATTAAAATTAAAATTAAATTTTAATTTTAAAATTAAAATTAAATTGTGAAATTAAAACTCCAAGCCTATGCTACATGCAGATGAGGGGTGTAGATTTACAGTACCCTATGGTATGGGATTCTCAAGCTGAGAAATTTCCCATAAAATTGATCCAGAATGGCAAGACGCTGGGGACACCAGTGTCTGCATATGCAAAATTGTTCTGTTAGGGCACTCCTAAAACCCAAGATATATCAGACTCCCACAAAATAACACAAACTTGCTGATTGTGAACTCAACAATAAAAAAATTATAAACTACATGAAGAAATACATCACTATAAGGCATAATCAGCACATAGAACAATCAAAAGAATTAACCCCCAGTATTATGGGGGTATTATGGGCTGAATTGTGTCCCTCCCAAATCTGTATGTTAAAACCTAATTCCCAGTACCTCAGAATGTGACTGTATTTGGAGATAAGGTCCTTAAAGAGTCAGTTGTGAGGTCATTAGGGTAGGTCCTAATCCAATATGACTGGTGTCCTTATAAGAGAAGATTAGAACACAGACACACTGACAGGAAGAAGACCATGTGAGGACACAGTGAAAATATGACATGAGAAAATGGCCACAAACAAGCCAGGGAGAGAAGCCGCAGAGGAAACCAACCCTGCCAGCACATTGATTTTGGATTTCTAGCCTCCAGAACTGAGAGAAAATAAAGTTCTGTTGTTTAAGCCACCCAATCTTTGGTTGTTTGTTATGGCAGCCCTAGCAGACTAATATTGTCTCTAAAAAAGATCATAAAAAAACGCATCTAAAAATCATTAAAGAAAGAACACAAAGCAGATTTCTGGCCTTCTTACATGAGAGTGCAGCCGTTTGAGGATCCTAACTTTATAAAAAAGTCTCAGTTCTAGCGTCCCACCCCTTGTAAGTGCAAAGCTATATTCCCTGTGGACAAACTCCAACCACTAGACTGGTTAAATAAAGTATGGTATTTTCCAAAGGTGAAATACTATGTAACCATGAAAAAGAATATGGCCTTTATATATGTACTGATGTGGAAAAGATCTAAGTGAAAAAAGCAAATATAGTGTTCTACAATTCATGTAAGTATAATAGTGTATACACATTTACTTAAATGCGTGAAATATCTCTGGAAGGACTCACAAAAAGGTGTAACATCAGCTGCCTCTGAGGAAAAGAGATGTGAAAGAGATCTATTTGAAATTTCACTGTCCAAATACCTGTTTTCCTAGTAAAATAAATTTACAAAAACCCAGTTCCTAAATGAACTTATTTGCAAAACAGAAATAGATTCACAGATGTAGAAAACAAACTTATGGTTACCAGAGGGTAAGGGGGGGAGGGATAAATTGAGAGATTGGGATTGACATATACACACTACTATATATAAAATAGATAACTAATAAGGACCTACTGTATAGCATAGGGAACTCTTACTCAATACTCTGTAATGGCCTATATGGGAAATAATCTAAAAAAGAGTGGGTATATGTATACGTATAACTGATTCAGTTTGCTGTACACCTGAATCTAACACAACATTGTAAATCAACTATACTCCAATAAAAATTAAAAAAAAAAAACCCAGTTCCTAGTTCTTTGGTTATGTGCTAATAACCTTTCTAGTTTGGAGTTCCCTCTTCATTTTTGGCACCTGGGAATTTCTCTTCCTTTCAAACTCTTATTTTTTTTTTTTTTTCATGAAGAATGTCTATCTATTTAGAGCAAAAGAAGAATCAGTAGTATCTTCGTTCACCATCTTACCAGAAGTCTAAAGCTTCCTCAGAAAGATGCTAATTTCATAATTAACAAAAGCCAGTGGCTTTCTTTCTGAGTCCAGAATTTTAATGTGACCCCTTCTTCTGTGTTGTTATTATTAATACGGTCTTAACTAGCCTGTTCTCTTTCAAAAGCCTTTTTTCTTGCTGATCTCAGGCCTGCTGAAATTTGCTGATGATCTTGGCATGGGAGGTGCCAAAACACAGACCATCTCCCTTGGCCAAGGCCAAGGCCCTATTGCTGCCAAAATGATTAACACTGCCATCAAAGATGGGACCTGGGTGGTCTTGCAGAACTGTCATCTGGCCACGAGCTGGATGCCTGCGCTGGAGAAGATCTGTGAGGAGGTGATTGTTCCTGAGAGCACCAGTATGGGATTCAGGTGAGTTGCTGCCCCACCACTGCGTCTCTGGGCCCCAACCTCGAGTTCCAGACGTCATGCTGATGGCTGGGAATGCAAAGATGAACAAGACACAGTTCTACCCTGAAAGAAGCTCTCAGGCTAGCAGAAGGCAGACCGTAGATGAATAATGTTGATACCATGCAATGCCTGCTGTACTTGTTTGAATAAGAACGGAAAAGGGAAGGAAAATTTGGGGAAGACCTGGAGTACCGAAAGATGAATAGGAGTTTTCCAGGAAGGATGTTCCAGGCAGAAAGGGCAGCATTTGTAAAAGCAAAGGAAAGACCAAGAAGTTATCCTATGATTCCTGGGTATACACTGTGAGAAATTGTTTTTGGGAGGTGATAGGAGATGTGCCTGGGAAGGTAGATTAAATACCAGCAAATCGGAGTTTTAAAAATTATTTGCCTAAAAACAAAAAAAATCCACCTGTAGTCTAGGCACTTGATCTATCCCATACTTCTTTAGATCCATGGAATTTTAATCAGTATTGGAAACAGCTATTTATTTTCTGTGAACTTTAAAGCCCAGCAAGACTGGGCCTAAGTTTTTGCATTTAGAGAATGATGAGATGAGACAGACTTCAAAGCCCCTTTTAACTCAGATGTTCAGTGATTCTTTCATTCTGGGCCAGGGGTCAGCAAACTATGGCCAAATCCAGTCTGCTGCCTGTGTTTGTACAGCTTGCGATCTGAGAATAACTTTTACATTTTTTATGGTTGAAAAAAACTGAAAGAAGTATAATATTTCATGACACATGAAAATTATATGAAATTCAAATTTCAGTGTCTATAAATAAAGTTTTATTGAAATACAGCCATGCTCACTCATATACTGTCTACGACTGCTTTTATGCTTCAAGTAGTTGTGACAGAGACCATATGGCATGCAAAGTCTAAAACACTTACTCTTTGATCCTTCATAGGAAAAGTTTGCCAACTCCTGCTCTAGGCAACAAAGTTTGCCGGTTATTTTTATTTTAGTCATGTCTGCCTGAAAATAGAAAAGTGTTTGGTGTTTATTTACAAAGCCAGATTAGGCCGTAGTTGATTGTATTCATGTAAGGCTCACATAAGATTCATGTAAGAGTTTAAGAGGAAATCCATTAATTTCAAGAATTCTATTTGATTTTGGATGCTGAGTTGACTCATTGACCATCAATGACATACTCAATGAAGAAAAAATTATTCATGTTGACATTTAAGGTCTTCTGTAATATGATCTTAACCCAAGTCACAAACTCAAGTGCCTATACAACGAGGAATGTAACGTAAATGAGTGAAGAGGACTGGGCACAAGAAATTTTCCACTTTCCACAGTGCAATAGCTATCATCATGGACAGTCAGCCTCAGTGTTGAATACCGGTAGAGAGTAGTGGGGACTGTGGTGAACTAGAGGCACATGCCCTGTAGAGAAGAGCAGTTACTGCCTACTACCAGCTGTTGCCAAGCAGGAATACAGGCCTCTTGTATCCAGATTTTATGACGATTTTAAAGGAAACACGGGAATCTAGAACTTTAACAGAAAGCCCTAGATTTTTAAAAGTTGGCAACTACTTCAAAAATATGTTACAGCATTGTGTTGGTTTGCATGGTGAGAGTTAAACATCACCCATCTGCAGACTGAAGTCAGGCCACAGGCCCCCAGGTTATGGCCTCTTCCCTCCCCTCTGAGCCCTGTGCCTGGACCACAGCAGGCTGCCCACTATAGGCCTTACCACACCCCCAACTTTTCCTCCTCCTTGCAGTTGCTCAGCCTGTGTCCTGTGTCTTTAATGACCTTCCATCCCCAAATCCTCCTGTTGGAAACCTCTCTAATGTCTAGCAAAAAAGAAAAACAAACCCACAAAAATGAAACAAAACAGGATACCACAGTGTGTATGTAACCTGAGCTTGAGTAAGAAAAACAAATGAATAAAATCCTGGAAGACAATATGCCAAAATGTTAAACTGTAGATAGTAAAATCATGTATTTTTTTCCTTTCTAAATACTTTTACCTATGTTCCCATTTCTTATGGGCATAGATATACTTTTATTATTTAAGAAAAGAAATCTTCCATATTCTCAAGACCCATTTCTAATGCCGTTGGCCTCTATGACAGGGGTCAGCAAACTTTTCCTGTAAGGGCCCAGATAGTAAATATTTTAGGTTTTGCAGGACACGTTGTCAGTTGCAACTATTCAGCTCTGCCGTTGTGGCATGAAAGCATCCATAAATAATTTGTAAATGAAGAGGTGTGGCCATGTTGCAATAATATTTTATTTACAAAAACAGGCTTAAGCTAGATTTGGCTCCCTGGCAGTAGTTTGCAGACTTCTGCTCTCTCCACCCCGTGGAAATCTCTTCTTCCCATGGACCCCCACGGCCCAGTATTTCCCTCCCTCCCTGCGGTCTTGATTTTATAACTCCTTGGCATTCTGTTTGCTTGTCTTTTCTCCCCTCCCCAGCTCCCATTTCCCCTCCTAGCAGCAAGGCTGTGAGTATCTAGAAGCAAGAAACAATGCTTTGCTCATTTCGGCCACTCCTGGAGTGCCGGGTGTAGTATTTGACCATAATAGGTGCTCAGAAAGTCCAGCAGGGCAGGAACATGGTGTAGTGATTAGGACAGGGCCTTTGGAGTCAGGGAGCCCTGAGTTCATCTCGGTTCTGCTGCTTCTAAGTGGTGTGTCCTTGAACACCCCACTTGACTTCTCCATGCCTCTGTTTCCTCACTGGTAAAGGGGATAATAAATCATAGGGTGGCTGTGAGGATTAAAGTAAATGAAGGGACATAAATTAAATTCTTAGCATGGGGTTCAGCATCTAGTGATGCTTAATAAATGGTAGTTATTATTTTTTGTTACTGTTTTTCAATATAATGTATTGCATTGCTGTAAATAATTGGGTCTGTTGTTCTTCCAGACTCTGGTTAACCAGCTATCCATCAGAGAAGTTTCCAGTCAGCATCCTCCAGAATGGGATTAAAATGACCAATGAACCCCCCAAAGGGCTCCGGGCCAACCTTTTGCGCTCTTACCTCAGTGACCCCATCTCAGACCCCGTGTTCTTCCAAAGCTGTAGAAAAGCAGTGATGTGGCAAAAGCTGTTGTTTGGCCTTTGCTTCTTCCATGCCGTCGTTCAAGAGAGGAGAAATTTTGGACCCCTAGGTGAGAGATGACAGCATACCTGGATTGCCTGGGGGAAAGATCACAGGCAGATACAGGGGTGCGTTCAAGTTTGTACTCAGGGTTGCCAGTAAAATAGGGTATAAGTATGTTCCATGCAATATTTGGGACATATTTGTACTAAATATGGTTTGTTGTTTATCTGAAATTAAATTTCACTGAGTGTCTCTGTAATTTTATTTAACAAGTCTGGCAGTCCTATAACCAGGTCAATATCAATGTCAGGGAAAGAGGTGATGCTCCAGAATCAGAGGTCCCCTAATTACTGAAGTAATATGATAATGAGAAGATTGGAGGCCCTTCCCTTTGGTGTATTTGCCTAGCTTGGGTATCACGGCCACTCTCCAGGGAATCAGTCACCAGGTAATTTATAACATTTTAGGTTGCTCTCTTTACCTGTGCGTAACAATGAAAGAAATACAGCTGGGACATCTGTTTGTGCTTCTCCTTGAAAAAATAAACATAACTTTCTTTATTAATGTAACTTATCCATGGCCTAACTTAAGTGACTCAATATTCTTGTCAGAGCAGGTCATCTGCTAAATACAGATCCCATATCACCATGGTTTTAAGGTTGGATGATTTTTCTCTCACCCGTGGGCTGCGTCTGATTCTTTTCTTGAAATGACCCACCTTAAGGTATTCTTAGCCGTTCTTTTGGGTTACAAAAGGAGGCAAATCGTCCTGTTGGTGGTTCTCTCACAACATCCTCTTTCCTTCTACCTGCCCCAGTTAGCTCCACAGACCACCTGACCCTTCAACTGAGGGTTTCAGAGACGAGACAGCCAAAGGGGACACTCCCTCTACATCTGCATCTCACACACCACATTCTCCCACCACCATTCTCCCACCCGTGCCAGACCTCCAAACATCCATACAACAGTTTGGCTTATAGTCAACTGCCCAGTTGTGTTCTCTTTGCCAGAACCCAAGTTTTTGTTATTTTATTATATTTTTAATTTGAATGTGAATGTTTAGGAGGAAATTAAACATCTCCATTGAGCACAGGTCCTACCATACCCTACTGTCTTACATCCGGCCTGTTTCATGCATTTATGTCACTTGTGCAGCCCCACTGGGCATTTATCATTATAACACTTGAAAATACAAGCAATAGTTTCTTCAAGGCCAGCCGTCTAGTTCTCCCATGAGTGTGAGGAGGGGAATTCTCAAAGCTAACTTAGTTCTATTGCCCAATCACAGAGAGTGCTCCCTAGCTATGCTTTGGTGTTATTTTTGGCGTTCTGTGCATTACCACAGTATTCCAGCCAGGGTGAATAACTCTCATTCCACAAATCCCAGGATGTTAACATCTTCCTTATCAAATGGGGGAGATCCATAAGGAAACTGACTTTAGAATGGATGTTTTCTCAGGCAGAATGTCTCCCACGTTGGCAGTAAATGTCAAAGCTAATTGTTGGCATGGTGCTTGATATTCACAGGGCTGAAAGAGGCTCTTGATCCATAATGATGCTTAATTCCACCAGCTCAATCTCTGAGTGGAAATTAAGAGCTCTCATCCCTGAAGCATCTAATTTACCTCTGCCTCATGCAGGTTGGAATATTCCTTATGAATTCAACGAATCCGACCTGAGGATTAGTATGCGGCAGATCCAGATGTTTCTGAATGACTACAAGGAGGTGCCGTTGGATGCTCTGACCTACCTGACAGGTATTTATGGAAGGAGTCTTTGGCAACCATAAACCGCCACGATTATGCTCCACCTTCCTGCTCCTCTGCTTCCATCTCCATTTGTTCACTTACTCACTTATGCTTTCAACAGACATGGAGCTCTTAATGATGCTGGTCACCATGCTGGATATTGTTAAACAAACAAACCAACAAAAACAAAAAACACACACAGAAAAATCAAGATCAATCCCTCCCTTTAAGGGGTGCCCAGTCTACAAAGGGAGGGCAATGTAACAAAATAAATAACAGTACAGTGATAAGTTCAGTAAGAGAAACATTTATAAGATAGCACAATGATTAAATTTCAGACATGGGGTGGGGATGATTAGGGAAAACTTCCTGAAAGCGTGCAAGATGGTTTTGAGGGATAAGTAGGAGTTTTACAAGTGGAAGAAGAAAGCGGGGGCAGGCGGTGGGAAAAAGGAAGGAGAGCACTCCCAGCAGAGGTACCCTGAGGTGAAAATGACACTTGCTGTTTTGTATTAAAGCAATTCATCAGCAATCTTTTATCAGTCATCCAATATATACTAGTACATAATATGGAAGAATGTAAATATATAAGACTTGGTCACTGCCCTCAAGAAGCACACCAGAGGTAGGAGATAAACTATAGATGGGCTAAACGAATGGATTACCATGGGCAAAAGTCAAAATGCAGCTCAATAGAAAAACCTGGGCATCTTCCAGGTCACACACAAGTTCCTCCCTCCACTCTGGATCCTTTCCCCAATCATACGGCAGGCACTTTATCTACATCATTCAGTCTTCACAGCAATCTTATGAGCTTCACTTTAGTGACCCTGTTTTACAACTGACAAGACCGAGGCCTTAGAGCAGTGGTTCTCAACCAAGGGTGATTTTGTCTCCTAGGGGACATCTGACAAACTGAGGAGACATTTTTTGTTGTCACAACTAAATGGATGTGCTACGGGGTAGAGGCCAAGGACGCTGCTAAACATCCTACAATGCACAGGACAGCCCCCGACAACACAGAACTACCCCGTCCAACATGTTAATCGTGCCAAGATTGAGAAATCCTGCTTTAGAGTGATTAAATTCATTTGTAAAAGGTGACAAAGACCTTAACTCAGCACAGTGTCTCCTAAAACAAAACCCCAAATGACACACAGCATAAGTTCAGTGGATTTTAATTAGGTGAAAGAACTTTTCCAAAGAAGTGAGCCATATTCCTATTATCCCAGACCACACAGAAGCACATCCCAGGGCTCCCCTTCAGATCACAGAATGAGTGCATAATTGCCCTGGGATGATGTCTTAGTATTGGACTGCCTGCAGCTCATAAACCAACCTGCTCCAACTGTGCCAGCTGGCTTGAGGATAGTCGCTTTCCAACTGCACCAGTCAGGATAGACTAGTTAGTCTGAGATAACAAGCAATCCCCAAATCTCAAGGGTGTGAGACATTTCTTGCCCATTCTACATGTCCAGTGTGAATTGGCAAGGGTCTCTGCTCATTGTAATTATCTATCAGGGGCACAGTTGGCAAAGGCTCCACCAACTTTTGATGCCACCATCTCAACATATACTTGTGTGGTCACTGCCACAGGGTAGCACTGAAGAGCTCATGCCAGGAGTTAAATGTGCAAGAACTTGTCACCTGGCCCCACCTCACTGCCAGAGGCCCCGGGAGTTATAACCTTCCTATGTGCCTGGAAGGAAAGAAGATCAGATAGAGATGATTATTAGAGCTCTGTACTGACCGCAAGAGACAGACTAACCAAAGAGACAGGTCTTATTTGGAGAGTGGTTATCGAATTAGATGGGCCAAAGTCAAATACATTCTTAATCTGATACTCCCAACCCTGTGGCAGAGCCAATGGGGAATCTAGAAGAGATATAAGGCACATCCTGGCCCCTTTAGGAACTTGTGCTCTTGCTACAAAGAGGAGACATATAAGTAAAGAAATGCACCTTCCTTCATAAACATAAAACCCAGAGCCTATAAGGGTATCCCCTGAAGTAAAATTTGCTGATGAGAGAGTGGAGGTGGGACCCTGAATCATGACTCTGTACCTAAGGTTTACCTTCACTTGTAGTCCCTCTTTGCTACTCTCTAGCACTGCCATGCTGACTTCAGGGGGGAACTACTCTCCCTTTAATATTGTAGTTCTAGTGTTGTCATAAACCTCTTTACAGCTGGGACAAACTATAATGTTCAAACTAAACTTTGCTAAAGGCCTGAGAGGTCAACAGAGAGAGATCTAGATGGTCTGGCTTAAGGTCAAACAGTTTTTGTAGGGCTCAAGTTACTCAGTAGGTATGAGCTTCCCCTTAGTCTCTTACTTCTTCCTTAATGAGCCACCAGGATGCTCCTCCTAGACATTTAGACCCCTCCAATACCAAGAGAGGCTGAGGCCTCCTCAACTTGAGTCATACTTCCTGTTTCATGTCCGTAGACCTGCCCCTTCCTAGAATGATTGGAATTGGAAATGAGCCCACCCTTCAGGGGAGCCCTTGCATGCGAACACACACACACACACACACACACACACACACACATGTCTTTTCCTTGCAGACTAGTGTGTTGTCCCCAGCTTCCAAATACCAGGTGGTACCCACATACTGTGGAATCTGATCCAGCTAGAAAATGCATCCTGGGTTGGTGAGATGGATTTGATGGCCCCTCAAAAAATTACCTAATTCTTTTTGTAGAAATCTGAGTGTAGAAAACTGAGTCTCAGAGAATGATGTTGATGATGGGGATGGGGGTAGGAGAGTCATATCCCAAAGAAGTATATATAGGATAATCTTAATTTTCTAAACTATACGTATTTGTAAAAGCTGTAATTGAATGCTTTCTATATGCTAAGCATTGTACTAAATGCTTTATAAGCGTTGTTAGCCACAATGACGTAAGATAGGTATGCAGTTATCTCTACTTCTAGACAGATGAGAAACTGCTAATAAGTGGCAAAAGTTGGAGCCCAGAAACTGGCTGTAATTGGAGCTCAGTACTGTCTCATGCCAGAGTTCTTGCCCTGAACCACATTTCTATAATGCCTTTCACATTTATGTACACATACACACAAATGTCCAGACAAATGTCTGGAAGATGCCTAAATGTTAACAGTTACCTTTGTTGGAATTATTGGTGATTGTATTGCTTTTCTTTCAGTTTATCACTATTTTCTAATTTCTAATATGGTGAACATGTATTATTTTTGCAGCAATCATAATACCAAAAAGGCCTGGTCTCATCCCAAGCTGAGCATGGTTTTAGCAACCCTGTGTCTCAGCAGAGCTCCTTGGCTGGAAGAATTCTCTATTTTAGGTTATGACCAAGTTCATTATGGGCTCAACTTCTTCTTCTGTCGGTTGTCCCCAGGGGAATGTAATTATGGAGGCCGAGTGACAGATGACAAAGACAGAAGGCTCCTGCTATCCCTTCTGTCCACATTCTACTGTAAGGAAATTGAGCAGGACCATTACTGCCTTGCTCCTGGAGACACTTACTACATCCCTCCTCATGGCTCCTACCAGGTGAGGGGCAGGGGAGGGAGAGGTCCCTCTGTCCCCCCAGAGGGGCTTGGCAGTCTCCATGTGGCTAGGGTTGCAGTGTATCCAAGGAGGGCCCAGGGATAGCCTGGGCTTCCTGACTCGGGTCCATAAGCTATTTCAAATCTTCCCAAAAGCCTACAAGATAGACATTATTACTGTTTAATGAATGCTGGGCATTTGGTAGACAAGATCTTTCAAAATATGGGGTCCATCTGGGGAGAAGGGGGAGGGATGTTTAAGATGAAGACTTGGTAGTGAACAGGATGGAAATTGCTACTTGAAATCAAAGGTTCAGAAGGTGGCAAAGAGAGGGACAGAAAAACTGGATGGGAGAATGATAAAAAGAAGAAGAAAACAAGAAATCTGAAGGAAGAATGAAAAGGGCTTACTTTCATCGAGTACCTGTTAATATGCCAAAGCCTTATTCCTTCATAACCTCATTTATTTTCCCACTTACAGATAAGGAAACTGGGCTTTCAGGTGACTAGCTCAAGGTTACACAGTTGGGTTAAGATGGAGCTAGGATCCAAATCCTGTTCTGCCTGAATCCAAACCCAATTTTTGTCTCCAAAGCTAAGACTGCTGGGGGAGCAGGGAGGAAGCCAGCAGAGGTGGGAGGGGAGATACTCAGTCCATCTACCTTCATACTCATACTCACTCCTCCAAAACCTCTATGAGGGAAAGCTTGGGGTGTCTTGGCCCTGATGGTGTGTGCGTGTGTGTGTCTATGGCCTGTGCTACCGAAACAGTGTGATTCCTGCATGGGTCTGCTCTGGCAAAACCTTGGGTGATCTGTGGGACCCCAAGGAACCTGAACTTAAGTCAACTGAAGATTTCCTTTCCAGTCCTATATTGAATATCTCAGGAACCTCCCTATCACAGCCCACCCAGAAGTGTTTGGCCTGCACGAGAATGCCGACATCACCAAAGACAACCAGGAAACCAACCAGCTGTTTCAAGGGGTGCTGCTGACCCTCCCTAGGCAGTCAGGAGGGAGTGGCAAGTCCCCTCAGGTAACCAGGCTTGAATTCAATTTCCCAGGCAATTTTTCATCTAGTGGGCATACAGTATTGTGGCTGATGACCAAGAAGGCAGAAAAGTGGAGGCCTGGCAGACCCCTGAGGGAGGATATGGGTGCTCTGGTCTTACTGCTGAGAGTCTTTAAATACTGAGCTGGAAGAGCACCAGTGTTTCTAAAATGTCAGCTATTCCTGTATAACCTTCATGATTCATTGCTATATCCACATATCATCTGTATTCCATTTACATAATACATAAAACTAAATCTCTTTTGCTTAAAAACATTTATTTAAAAAACTGCACATCAGGACCATAAGTGGAAACCCAGTACCATTTCCATAATGTCGTGACAGCCACAAAAAGAAAACAAAGGCCAAACATCATTAGGTTCTTCCAGATGCTGCTGATGTCTTTCTGGCTCCTTGGGAAAAGGGGAGGATCAGCAAGTGTTACAGAGCAGTCTCAGCCCTGACCTGAGACTTTCTCCTTGAAGGGAATGAAAAGAAAAAGGTGGCCAAAACTTGACAAGAGAGTGACTTTCTCATCACGTGATTCAACATTATTTGCTCCATGTCCTGGAAACACCTGGAAGCATTTTGGGTGTCTCTTGTGATCATTCCACACATTGTGAAGGACTGATCCTGTCCACCCTCCTTGGTCTACAGATGAGGGCAAAACAAACCCTACAAGAAGTGACCCACTTCAAGGCATTCAGAAACACAGAGGCAGTGCCACGCCCAGAACCACATCTCCTGACTCCACCCTGATCTCTCCTTTCCTTCTCTTCCCTTCTCCAGCTTCTGAGCTACTCCACGTTCAACCCTGCTCAGCTGTGGGCTTTGCATACAGTTGGCCTTGCATATCCACAGGTTCTGCATCCTTGAATTCGACCAAAGATTGAAATATTCAGAAAAAAAAATTCCAGAAATTTCCAAAAAGCAAAACTTGCATTCACCCCACTTCAGCAATTATTAAAAAGCATTCACATTGTATTTACAGTTATTTACATAGCATTTACATTGTATTAGGTATTATAAGTAATCTAGAAATGATTTAAAGTATGGGGGGGAGGGGTGATGTGTGTAGGTTATATGCAAATACTACACCATTTTCTATTAGGGACTTGACCATCTGTGGAGTTTGGTCTTGCAGCCAATCCCTAGTGGATACCAAGGGATGATTGTATTTGGTTTCTCAATTTGGTTCATAGTACCATAAGCGGTAATATGTGTGAAGATAAAGCACCCTGGTCTGTGTGTCTCAGCTTAGGGATGGAAATTCCCCTCACAGTGGGAAGAGGGAAGAAAGTGTACATTCCAGCCTCCTAGAGCCAAAGGATGGCAGAGCTGTGTTTCTCTCCCACACCCACGTCCCACTCCTCCCCTTCCTACTCTTCCTCTAGGCCTGTCCCCTCCCTACTTGGCTAAACTCACTGCCATGGGCTATTCTTTTTTTTTATTTTATTTTATTTTATTTTATTTATTTATGGCTGTGTTGGGTCTTCGTTTCTGTGCGAGGGCTTTCTCTAGTTGCGGCAAGTGGGGGCCACTCTTCATCGCGGTGCGTAGGCCTCTCACTATCGCGGCCTCTGTTGATGCGGAGCACAGGCTCCAGACGCGCAGGCTCAGCAATTGTGGCTCATGGGCCTAGTCGCTCCGCGGCATGTGGGATCTTCCCAGACCAGGGCTCGAACCCGTGTCCCCTGCATTGGCAGGCAGATTCTCAACCACTGCGCCACGAGGGAAGCCCCTATGGGCTATTCTTAATGCTGAGGAATGGCCTACTGCCTTCCCAGGTGTCCATGTCACTGGCGCAGAGCAAAGTCCCACCTGCACCAGGAGCTGGTCCTAAGGGGCTGGCTGTGAGAGCCTTGGGAGATTGTCTCCCAGGGGTGACCTTGACGATTGGAGGAGTTCTGCAGGGTTCAGCACTGCCCTGAGTCTGCCTGGCTGGCTGAGCAGGAATTCCCCACCTGGCCCTCAGGCCCTTGCTCAGAACTTTCATTGTTCAGCTTAGAGGTGGTGTCCTCCCTAAGGCTGGGGGCAGGAGTGGGGGGTGGGGGTGGGTGGGATGGGTATCCTCCTTCCCCTCAGGGCAGAATTGGCTTCTGTAGGGGAGTTCCCAGAAAGGTCCTGTAGACTGTGTTTAAAAAGACAAAGGCTCACTGCTTCAGGTTTAACTGGACAAAGCCACAGTCCGCTGGCCTTGTGTCTCATTCACCTCTCTAATGCTTACACTTTAAGGAAGTTGTTGAGGAGCTGGCCCAGGACCTACTCTCCAAGCTTCCCAATGACTTTGACTTGGAGTTGGTCGTGAAGTTGTACCCTGTGGTCTATGATGAATCTATGAACACTGTCCTAAGGCAAGAACTCATCAGATTCAACAGGTGGGCTGTACGGTCTTACTTGGATCCTGGGAGTTAGAGTGTGAGGGGTAGAATCTAATGGGCAGTAACTAGAATGGACACTTGATAAGGGTTGCTGTGAAGAGTTGGTTTGCCCTACCTTGTAGGAAGGGCTGTAAATAGGGCCATCCCAGCATGTGTTGGCCCAGGGTTAAATCACTTCCTTCTATTCATTCTCTCTCGTTCATTCGTATGACATCTGTAAACTGGGGTTAAAACCAATACCAAGCACAGGCTAATAGTAAAAGTAATCATTAAAGCCACTTTTATTGAGCCTTTAGTGCTAGATATGGCTCCAAGCACCACTCATGCCTTTGCATTCAAACCACACAAGAGTCTTTAAAAATATGCACAGTTAGTAATCCCTCTACCGCTATTTTACAAATGAGAAAACAGACAGAAGGGCTAAGTAACTTGCTCAAGGTCACACAGTCATTCAATGGCAGAACTGAGTTTGAATCCAGGCCCTCTGATTCCAGAGCCCATGCACTTAGCCAGTATGTGAAATCAGGGTAAACTTAGAAAGGGGTGAGGAACAGTTCATCCCATTGCCGCTACCACAGGGGTAAGGAAGGGCTATTATAAGATGGCCATGGGGCTAAGGGTCTCCTGCCTTCTATTCTAGTCCCTCCTCACTCCTCCTCCAGATACTAGAGCATAGAGCCCAGTGGGATCACCTTGATTTGATTTCTAGATAGTCAAAACTGAAAGCGTTCCCAAACACCATCTAGGCCAAATGAGGAAATTCATCACTTCTGCCTCCAAGTCAAGGTTCTTGCTGCTCCAAATGCTCTTAAGTGCTGCTGTCTCCATTTTGCTTCATTGGTCATTGCTCAGTTTCAGGGACAGCCCTGATGCCGAAAGACTAGTGAACTTGAAGAATGTCAACTAAGAATTTCTTGACTCCCTTAGTCTTAGGGTTACTCCCTAGAGTCAGTAGGCTGTTGGCCATGTGGATGACCAAGCTAAGTATGGGGGGTGAGTCAAAGATGCTGACTACTTGAGTCAGATACCTTGGTATGATGGGATGTAGTCCTCATTTATCCAGACACCAGGCGAATGACTTTCCTCCTCTGCCACTCATTCTCCGCTAAGGTCACTGGAGCTCTTGGTGGTTACAGGGGCCTTCACTAGCCTTTACCACTGGCCATTGTAATATAAGAGAAGAGGGTAACAGCAATCTTGTATTCCAGTGATGCTCAGGATTAACTACTTTGGGCAATATTGTAACATACTTCCCCACTACCTTTTTTTTGCCTATTCAACGTATGAGAAGCCCAAAATGACAGTTCAGCTTCCAATTCAGGGGAACCATTATTGTGTCTTCTAGGGCAACTATTCCTTCCTTGAGTACTAAAAATCTTGAAACTAGCAGAGCTCATAGTTTCAAGAATAGAAAGAAAACTTTTTCCAGTAGGTTTCAGGTATAATAGAGGTCTGTGGCATAATCCCGCAGAGGGTAGTTTTGCTCTTGACTCCTCAGCCAAGCACACACACCAATAACACGTTTGAACCTTAAATTCCTCTTAATATAAATGTTTAGTGGTTACACATCCAGGAATCCGTTTCTTGCGTTTGAGCATTCTCATGTCCATTTGGCTGGGATTCCATAAGTCTTTGGACATGACAAGCTCTCTCTGGTAGCAGATTCTTTGGCACTCTCAGCTGAATTCCCTCTGGACTTGATGAGGCCTCATAACAGAGGCCAGAGAGAGAGACAGGTGATCTTGGCATCTTTCAGGCTGCCCTTCAGCTGCCTTTTCTCAGGTATGCATGCACCTCATAGTCTATAAAAAGAACAACTTTGGCAATATAGATCAGAAGCCTTAAAACTGCATTACCCTTTGACCCAGAAATTCTACTTTTAGTAAGAATATCATTATAAATTTCCGCAGTGATTAATATAGGTGGATGTTCCTAGTAATGTTGTTTACAGTGACAACAATCTAGAAATAGTATGTTTCAGCGATAGAGGAACAGTTAAATTAAATGGAACACCTTGCAGTCATTAAAAAGGACGATTTTAGTTTGGTCTCTATTGAATTGGAAAGATGTTCCTTATATGCTAAGAGAGAAAAACAAATTACAAAAAACACATATATAGTATGATCCCATTAAAAAATAATTTGTGTTTACATATAGAAAAAGCTAGAAAGATATACATCAAAGTTATCTTTAGGTGGTGAGATAACGGGTGATTTAATTTTTTCCCATCTTTACAATTCTTCTATCATGAATGTATATTATCTGACTTTTTAAAGGGAGGAAAAGTAAAAGGAGACTTGGAGTCAGTGTACTTGGGGTAGAATGAGGTCACTGGAGAGCCAGGCTGAGTCTGCTCCTTTGTTCTTGCAGATTGACCAAAGTGGTTCGCATAAGCCTCATCGACCTTGGCCGAGCAATTAAAGGGCAGGTTTTGATGTCCTCAGAGCTGGAGGATGTCTTCAGTAGCATGCTTGTGGGTAAAGTGCCGGCCATGTGGATGGCCAAGTCCTACCCATCACTGAAGCCCCTGGGAGGCTACGTGGCTGACCTGCTAGCCCGCTTGGCCTTCTTCCAGGTACCTTGGAGTCAGGGTAACTGTGCACCTGGCATTCTCATTCAGGTGGAGAGGATGTTCTGAAATGACGGATCAGAGGCAGAGGGAGTAGGGCAGCCTCACAGCATCCGGGACTGAGCGCCTACTGGAAACAGTCTTACCAGGGTTGAGGGCAGGAGGGAGACTTTTCAAAGTCCTTGAAAAGATCATAGCCTCTAGAGGCAGGAGTGGGAACCAGAATAAATGTCACAAACTGGTGTCTCATGGGCCACAGCTCATGGGGTAGTAGATAGATTTGGTCTGGCTGCTTGGTTATTTAAAAATTTGAGCTAGCATATGAACACTGGATTGTTACATATCAAAATACAGATGTTTGTCCTGCAAAAACAGGAAGACCTGAAACGATGGACCTGCATTCCTGCATGGCAACTATTGCTGGAGATGAGTGGCTGTGGCTCAGTTTAGACAAGGCACACACTCTCCACTGCTACAGTCCCTACCACGCTCTCCCGTATCCCTGACACCAGCCTGCACCCGCGCTTTTCTTAAAGTAGAGATATATTTCATTGTACTTTCATTTCAAAGGAGGAAAATATAAGCTAAACTGAGAGGGCTGCCTGTTTCAAGAAAAATGAGAAAAAGCCTATTTCTTTATGGGACTCGTTGTATTACCTGCCTTTGAACAATCTTTGTTGTGTTGTTGACTTTGCATTTTTATTTCTGTGGCTCTCCAGGAATGGATTGACAACGGGCCTCCTGTGGTCTTTTGGATCTCTGGATTCTACTTTACACAGTCTTTTTTGACAGGTGTCTCTCAGAATTACGCTCGGAAATACGCCATCCCCATTGACCACATCGGATTTGAGTTTGAGGTGAGGGGCGTCTTGGGTTAGACCAACTCAAAGGGCCAACCAGAGAAAGCAGTGCTGTCCCTTTCCTTGAGTCCAAACATTTGGATCTGTTAAGGCTCAGATACTTCAGAGATGGTACAAATGAAGTATTTAGCGTGACTTAAAGTAGCTCCAAAAGTTATTCCCAACAGAATCAGAGGATTCCTAAGGCTTTGTCTCTGTGTGTATAAAAAGAAATCTTTCCAGAGGAAAATTCTGCCACAGTTGTACCGAGAAAAATGAAAGCACCTTCCACATTGTTTATTCAACATGGTGGACTCTTCATTTGGAAGGATGTTAATGGTCTTGTGTAGTGCTTTGCTTAAAGTCAAAGGAATGGCCAATAGTCAAGTATCACCCAGTCCATATTTGGAGAGAAAGTAGTAAGATGGACTGTTACAGAGCATTGTAGAATTTTAAATTCTATAGAAAGATCCTTTGAAATCATCTAGTCCGGAGGTCACAAACTGATCGCCCTAGGTCTTTGTTTAGTTTATAAATGAACTTACCTTGATTGGCCTTTGAAGACAATGCTAAGCCAAAATTAATGCAATAAGAAAGCAAAATAACGGGAATAAACACTGGAAAAGAGATAAAACTATCTTTTTTTGATGTTGAAATGATTGTATACCTAGAAATCCTAAAAACACACCTATCAGAATTAATAGAATTTGTAAGATGACTGGATACTGGTTAAATATACAAAAATCCTTTTCCTATTCTAGCAATAAATACTTCGAAATAGAAATGGGAAAAACATTCCATTAACAATAACAAAAAGATTAGAATTTGAATGATTTTAAATGGAGCTCGTGCTCTCTGCTTCACTATAATCCCCTCCGCCCACCTATTCTTCTACACCTAGACCATTTTCTGCATTTACCAGAAGAAATTTATCACCTCTGAATCTAAACAGTTGTATGCTGGAGCTGGCTCATACTAACTCACCAGAACCAGTTAAAGCTGGTTGTTAAACAATTGATAGGCTGAAATTGACCATGGTGGGAGTCTTTACACCACAGAAATTGACAGAAACTACAAATCAAGGTTTCTCTTCTCCTGCTAGAGAACTGTTTTAACAGCATGCATCTGAACCTAACCCCTCACTACAGATCCAGGTTCAGAAAGGGGAAAGATTGTGCAAGGCCACTAAGCTAGGTAACAGTTAATGTGGCCTCCTGGCTCTTACTTTAGTGCATTCTCTGTGCCTGCCATATATAAGGGCAGCATGCTAACTAGAAATCAGACCTGGCCCATGTAGCAGGCAGGAATATTATCAGAGAAGCCCCAGTGTCCTGGGAAATGCATCCTGGGAAAGGCAGACAGTAAAGCCAGTTTGTACTTTTTCAATCTCTTAATGCTGCCTCATTTAGGAAAATGGCAGATAATGGAACGCACATCTTCCTGTCTTCCAGGTAACCACACAAGAAACAGTCATGGAGGATAACCCAGAAGATGGGGCCTACATAAAAGGACTCTTCTTAGAAGGTGCCCGTTGGGATAGGGAAACGATGCAGATCGGGGAGTCTCTCCCCAAAATCCTCTATGACCCATTGCCCATTATTTGGCTGAAACCTGGGGAAAATGCAGTGTTTCTGCATCAGAACACTTATGTGTGTCCAGTCTACAAAACAAGTGCCCGAAGAGGTATCCTCTCCACCACAGGCCACTCCACCAACTATGTCCTATCCATTGAACTCCCAACCGACAGGCCCCAGAAGCACTGGATAAACCGAGGAGTAGCCTCACTGTGCCAGCTAGATAACTGATGGCATCTGTCTCAACCCAGAAAATAAAAGGAATTTCATTCTTGACTAAAATCTAGCTTTCCTTTCTTGATAGTCACATGGGATGATGATGATGATGATGATGATGATGATGACCATTATATTAATGGAGCACTTGCTATGAGCCAGGTATTTTAGAGCATTCCTATAAAGTGGGTTATTATCCTTATTTTATGGCTGCAGAAACCGTGATATAGAGAAAGCAATATTTTCCAAATCAGATAGCTACTAAAATAGTGGAGCCTAGATTTGAACACAGGCAGTGGGACTCTTCAACCTAGACCTTTAGTCATGTGGCTAAGCTCCCTGGTGGGTTTTTGTTTTTTGTTTTTTCCCTATTATTTTGCCGTAACTGTCACTGATCTTTAATTGCTTCTCTCCTAGTCTATTCACTAGGGCTTAGTCTATACATTAGGGCTTCTCATAGGTTGAAAGATGCTTGGGCCACTTTTATTTTTTAAAGGCTCTCGATATATTTAAAATTTACTTCTCACAACAATCTTATGCAGTATTATCATTATCTCCATTTCAGTGATGCAGAGATGGAGGCTTAGAAAAGTAACTAGCTCAATTTTACAGCTAGCCAGTGGTAGAACTGGGACCCCAATTCTTCTCCATTAGCCTACACAGATGGGCAGAAATTTCAGGAAGAAAGGAGACATGAGAGAACCATTATTTGTTGCTTGCCATGGTTTGTCCCTGGGCCTTTAGATATCTTGCTTGTACCTATGTTGGATATGATTGTCTCCCCCTCTAGAGGTTCAAGGAGACTAACTTGCCTACAGTTAGCCAGCTCTTTCACATTGAAAAGCCAGGTTTTGAGCCAAGGTCTGTCTGGCTCTAGAACCTATGCATTTTTCACTGCTTCACGCTGCCTCCTTGCTGAGGACTTCGCTATATTGTGATGTAGAATCTTAGAAGAGATGTGTAGTTCCAACCACCATGTCCAAGAAATTTCTTGTTTATCACTGTTTCTCCCCAGGGCCAGCTGGAAGAGAATCCTGAGGGAGATAAAAATCAAATTCTTGATATATTCTCAACCAACTCTCTCTTGTAGCTCTTTGGCTCTAAATGGCTACTTCTAGGGCATTCCCTTGGTCAGTCTATAGGTGAGCAAAGACATAAGGCTTTTTGGGAATCTTAATGTGTCTGGCCTGGCTTCCCTGCCTCTTCACTAGAAGAAATGTCCTGACTTGGGGTCTTTGATTTTTCTTAAATGAAGCTTCTGAGAACCACATATAAACATATTCCAGAAAATGTGTTTCTTCATGGGAATGTGGAGCCAATCAAATTCTGATTGAGGACTCTGAATTCTGAGATCAGCAAATCATCTAATTATCCTAAGTGCAAAAGGGGAGTTCTCCAAATCTTGCCAGGGGCCGATAAAGAGACAGTGAGGTGGAGCCACTCTCTTTCAGCTCCAAGTAGGTAGCTTAAAAGCTGTTTCTTTAATAAGAAACATAACTTTTTCCAATAGAGGAAAGACAATCAGAATTAATAGATAGCTGGACTGCCTTATTGTCTATTATTCCAAATAGATTGCTAAGCCATGTGAGATGGAAAGACGGTCAGGATCCCAAATCCCTGAATCTTCGACTGGCTAGGTAAGTCCGATTGTAAGCTGTAAGGCAGTGAGAAGGTTGCTAAGAGAACAACTGAATTTCTCTTACAGTTATCTAACTCCACCTTCAGCAGCAAAAGCTGAGGGAGGCAGGGACTGTTTCGTTCCTCAGGGGTCAAGGGACAGAATGTTCCTGTACGATGGATTAAATTTTTGTAACTTAAAAAATTTCCCTCAGTTCAAAAGATTCCCCTAAATTTAAGGTCATTTTCTGTTGGGGTCCATGTGGTAATTAATGTCCCCCCCCCCCCGCCCCCAGGAGAGAGCGGTAGGTTCTTCAGAAGTCCTGGTGAATTAGAGGCTGGGCCCTGGGGCAGAGATGGCCAGAGATCAGCTCCGTGAGAAGCTGTAGGCCCTGCCTATAAATACCTCAGCATATGACATCAGACAAACCTTGTCACCAAGCTAGTCCTTGCTCTTTAAAAATCTGGCTGTTGAGTAAATAGTTTTCAGTCCTTGTCAGCATTGGAAGAAAATTTCATTGAAAGAGGGGATGTAGGGGATACCTTTAAAAGACCAAAGAAGGAGATTTTATAGGGTTGGAGAGAAAATGAAAAGAAAAAATTATAAACAAATAGGTTTCATGGAAAGTTTGGCAGGAAATTATGTTTCTGTGTAATAGAATATGCATCTTTGCAAAGGAGGCTAGGCATATAAAATTCACGTTTAGGGAAGATTCCTGGCACACAGAAGGTACTTAGAGGTTAGCTAGCATTAGATGGACTTCCATTTTGGAAGAGTCTGGGTAGGAAGGATGGTTTCTAACCCCTACAGCGTAAAACAAAAATTGCATATTCAAAATCACCTTGAATTACTTAGAAAGGGACAATGATGGGAGACAGCAAGTCATGTTTCACTCAGTTCAGCACAGCCAGTTTTTCCTCCAATGCAAGAACAGGTCAGTGTTTCATTGATTGACCACCAGATAAAGCAGTTGGCTTGAGTTCACAGGCCTTATATTGCTTTAGAAATACTTAACTTTAAACATCAGAACCACCTCTTGGTAGGGAAATGCTTCCACAATGAGATCAGATAGGAGAGTGACTGACGGAATAGCAGACTGATGTCTCCTGATTGAAGCGAGGCTGGGGTATGTGCTCACCGAATGGCCATGGAGGGGCCGACATGCCTGCCAGCACATTTACATTTCTCTCTCTCCATCAGAGGCCTATAGCTGCATTTGTGTTAAATATGTACATGCTATCTCTCTACTGACACAGTATGATATTTGCTCTCCATGTCACTGCCAAACCCTGTAATACTTACTTATCCTGAGCATGAAAAAGTATGTTCCTGCTCACAGGAACGGGTTTTGAAATTGAAATATACATATTTTAAATTAGAGAATCTGTGTGACAAGTGAATCCTAAATCTAGGTATGGGCAGGAAGTTATCAACTGCTGCTTTTGAGGATCACAAGGCCATTCTGGAAAACAGTACAGAGAGACCAAAATCACTAGAGATTTTTCTTTATTGGTGATTACCCAGCCCCTTTGGAGGTAAGAGGGAATGACGCTGACGTACAAATGAACTGCCATGGGAAACTCACCTGTATCCACACATGCAGGGGTATAAGTCCTTTGTGTTTTGATCTCTACTTGTCCCGTTTCAGTCTGGATATAATTTGAAAGCCAGCTTAGCTCATGTACTTTCTAATTATGTTAATGTAAAATTCTCATAATGAATGCAGTATGAGTTTCTAGTGAGCCTTTCAGATCCTAAGTGTATCCAAAGTAATCATAGGCTTTAAGATAAACTAAACATATGCATTTACCTAAGACATGAACTTTTGTGTATGTGTATGTCTGGGGCAGAGATGGGTCTCATAAAATTTCAATGAAAAACCATGATTGATCCAATGATGCGCTTTTTAAGGGGAGTTTATGTGGAAATTGGAAGCGTCAAAAGACAACAAAGCACACACAAAAAGCCCACTTTTAAGCAAATCTATAACTTGAAAAAAAAAGCCTAAAAATATTCTGAGGGGTGGTATATAGTTTTATAGTAGCCATGAGAACTTCCAGCAACTGGCTAATTTCTTCATATCAGCTGGCATGTCTGGTGATCGGCATTCCCTTGAAGAGCTTTGTCACCCTTCAGTCTTCTGCCCACAGGCCTTAGTCTTGTTTCCAAATGATGCTTCAGTGAGGATTTAAGGTCCATGACCTCTAGGGTTAGTGTTGTCCACTCAGGCAGCAAGATCCTGACAAACTGTAGTGATGTGTGAGCACACATCATGGGGTGAGTACCAGTATTTCGAAGGTTTTAAGAAGATATTTGGATTTTTGCTGCTAATCAAGAAGAGCTTTGCTGTCTGGTTTACATTTAAGGCCTAGTTCGCTCATCATTCTCAGAAAAAAACTTTTTTTTCTGGGTTAGGAAACTTCATCGTGAGACTTGAGATATAGTGGTTTGGAAAATTTCCTCAATTTCTCCTGGCTTCGAAGTCCCCGGCCTCGTAGTGGGGTAAGGCCCATAGGAGGTAGATGAATCTGAATAATAATAATAATAATAATAATAATAATAATAATAATAATAAAAAAAATATTAAGAATTATAATCATTGCAGCAGCTTATATTCACTGAAGATTTACTAAGTACCATGCTCTCTGCTAAGTGCTAACTCTATACTGACTCATTATTCCTTATAGTCCTTATACACATTAATCCTCAATATAATCTCATAGAGAATTATTATTCTAATATTCACAGATGAGAAAATGGAGGTTCAGGTTAAATAACTTGCTCAAGATTATACATTAAGTGGTAGAACCAGGATTTGAACCCAGATCTGTATGATTCCAAAGCTTGTGCTCGTCTTTGCCGTATTTCCTGCATGGAGGAAAAAACCACAGATCACACAGTGAGATGAGAGTCCAAAGAAGGTGAGGAAAAAAGTGTATACACAAAGATGTTCTTTGCATAGTGGAAAACTGGGACCAACATAAATGTCTAGTGAAAGGGTGCTGGTTAAATTATGGCATATTCTTACAATAGGATACAATGCATCCATTTTAAAAGATATCCAAAAGAGAGGAAGTAAAATAAATAGGCGATAAACAGTATGCCTAGGGTCCCATGTACTTTAAGTAAAGAAAATGTATGTACATGAGTATAGAAAAAAAGACTAAAAGGATATATTACCAAACTGTTAGGCTGAGCCAATACAATATAAAATTGCTGTTTTTGTAGGTCAAGAGTAGAATATTGGCAATTTCATATGGTCCCACTCAACAGTTAGAGTGGTCACTTCCACAGGGTGAGAATTTTTGACAATTTTCACTTTCTACCTTATTAATTCCTTTAATATTTGAATTTTATTCTTTCATTAATAAACCTGTGTTTTACAATAAGGAAAATAAAAATATTTCCATAAAAAAGGTGAAAGTCAGAAGAGAAAGCTATGTAAATGTGAGCTGGCTTTCCCTTCCATATAAGGGAAAGTTGTTCAAGTAGGAGAAATCAGGCGTTCAATTGACATTTTAGTCTGTTGTGATGGGCTGGTGGCCACGCAAGGGTAGCTTATTTCCAACATGCCTGCTACAGTAGCTCTAGACTTCTCAGCAAACACTAGCCCTCTTGGTACACATTCTTGGAAATAACTGGGTTGACAAGGATAAGTACACACCACATGTTAACTGGAGTCACACTTACTGGCCTTGGATAAGGAATCTGGTAATGCAGTCCAATTTCAATCCTGGCTGTGCACTCATCTATACACTGTTTAATCAGGTCTGTGTCTGTAAGCTATTAAAAGGGAAAAATAGGTGAGATTGTTAGCATCTTTCCAATGCTACATAAAGTATAGGTACACATTTTCTTAAACTTTTTTCAGTTCATTAGCCACTAAATTAAATATTGGTAATTTGAAAAATCAAAAGCAATTTAGTATAAAATTTCCTGTGGATTTAACTTTTAAAAATTATTGAGGTAGATAATACAAGCACATGGTAAAAATAATTCAAATAATACAAATGGATATAATGTAAAACAAAGTCTCCCTCTTCTTCCTGTCTCCCAGTTCCCCTTCTCAGAGACAACAATTATCAGAAGTTTCTTGTTTGTTCTTCCAGGGATATTCTATGCATATATAAGTATACCTCTGTAAACTTAGCATTTTTTCTTATAAAAATGAAAGTTCTGAACCTTGCCTTTTCACTAACAACTTGAAGCTCCTTCTATATTTACACATACAGAGCTGCCCCATTCTTTTTAACAGCTGCACAAAATTCCAACATAAGGCTGTATTATAATTTAACCAATCTTCTACTGATGGACATTTAGGTTATTTCCAATCTTTTGCCATTATAAACAGTGGATCCCTCTAAAAATTTTTTTGGCTCACATGCAAATATATTTGAAAGATCATTTCCTAGAGAGAGAACTGCTAGGTTAAAGGGTTCATGCTTTTTTAATTCTCACAGATATTCCCTGTAGATTCAAATTACCCTCTAAGAGGCTGTACCAATTTACATTCCTAAGAACAATCTATAAATTATATTCCCACCGACAATGAACAACAGTGCTTCTTCATACCCTCCCCTTGTTGATCAAGTTACTTTCAAGTAACCCAATTATCAGCAAGTGCTGTCTAGAAACCCCGAGTAAGATATTGGAGAATGATCCACCTTCTATTTTGAACTGTAAACTGTCTTGCTCATTAGCGAGGAAAAGAAATGACATTTGAAATTTCAAAACAGTTAAACTGTGGTAGTCCAACTTCAAGTAAAGGAATGAAAAGTTCATTCTGAAAAGCAGAAAGCCAGGGAGGAGAAGGGGAGAAACCGTTTCACTCCGAGGATGGAAAATGAGTCAACACATGCCTCTGCTAAGAGTTTGTAAGTGGGCCTCAAAGCAGAGCTGGGATTGCATCAGCCCCAGATGACACCCACAGTGAAGTTGGGGCCGTTGTGGCTTGGAAATTCCAAGGGCATTCTGTCCTATGGTACCTCTTGGAATAAAGTTCCAGAAACTGCAACACATAGAAAGAACCACAGCTGAGTCCCTTGGGACAGAGGCTCAGCTTTCTGACCTCTGTATTTCTCAGAAGCTATTGCTCTGATGTCCACGTTGGGAGTAGATTTCCATGTTCTCATTTGCTCATTAGGATTTAGACCAATTAATGAGATACCTTTGGGTTATTATTAAGCACTTATAGCAAGTGAGGTTACAGGAGACTACTTATGTCTACATGAGGGATTAAGAAGAAAGAAGCCCCTAATAAAGATGTGGTTAAGGGGGCTGAGGGCTCCTGGGGCTCCAGCTGTCCATTTGAACAAGTTGGGTTAGAGTTCTCCAAATCAGTCATTCAGAGGCTGCCTGCACGATTCTGCCATATTCACAACTACCTATACTAATATTAAACTTTTTCTTTAAATGGACTCTCTAAGCACAGTACTTGCAAAATTATCTGATACTGTTTTCTTTCTAATACATGGTAAAACAAGTATGTACTTTATTTTTTATAAATTTATTTATTTTATTTATTTTTGGCTGTGTTGGGTCTCCGTTGCTGCACGTGGGCTTTCTCTAGTTGCGGCGAGCAGGGGCTACTCTTCGTTGAGGCATGCAGGCTTCTCATTGCGGGGGCTTCTCTTGTTGCGGCACACAGGCTCTAGGCACGCGGGCTTCACCGCTGGCAAATACACCTCCCTCTGGCTCACACCACATTGGGCCAATTCAAGCAGAGGCAAATGAAGGATTATTATTGCCTTAACTGAAAACCCAAAGGGTCTTGGGCAGTAGTTAGGTGAGTGAACCTGCAAAGGTTTACTGGGCACATACTACTATGATATCCCCAGCACCAGACTAGACACTGTGAGGCCATGGTCCCTGCCTTCAACTATCAAGGATATTACCTTGGCAGAACAACTCTGACACAATGGTATATAATCAACAAGGGCAATGACTGCTACAGACTGCTATACAGATTCCTATATAGCAGAGTAGGTGGCCATCATGGGGTTGGGTGAGGGCAGAGAACTGGAGGAAGACTTCCTGGAGAAGATCAGCTGAATCAAAGTATTTGTAAATGCTCATTAATTTAGTGACAACCACAAGGCAGGGCCCACGAGATACACTAGAAAAGGATAAGAAACTGTCTATGTGCTCAAGGAACTGACAATCTAGTTAAGGAGACCATACCAATATAAATGAAACAAACAAGAAAAAAAAAAAGAAAATATCACCAACTAATTAGGGGTAGGTATAGCTCAGTGGTCTGCAAATTTTTGATCATCTACTTCTTTCAATAAAAAATTTCTGAGCCCTGAGAATTCCCTGGTGGTCCAGTGGTTAGGACTTGGCACTTTCACTGCCGTGGCCTGGGTTCGATCCCTGGTCAGGGCACTAAGATCCCACGTGCCACACAGTGTGGCCAAAAAAAAAAAAAAAAAAAAATTTCTGAGCCCCATATGTGTATTTATAAGTTTATTAAAGATATTAATAATTCCATTATAAATATATATAAAATAGACATTTTTAAAAGAGCAATAAAAATATATAGAAACAGCACTTACAGTATTTTACTTCTATTCCTCAAAGGACTATTTCAGGACCTTGGGGGGTACATACACTCTGATGTGGTATGCATGGTCTATGGTAAGAGCAGAAAAAGTTCACAAGCAGGTTGGTATTAAAAGCAGGGAGACTGGGCTTCCCTGGTGGCGCAGTGGTTGAGAATCTGCCTGCCAATGCAGGGGACACGGGTTCGAGCCCTGTGTGGGAAGGTCCCACATGCCGCGGAGCAACTGGGCCCGTGAGCCACAATTACTGAGCCTGCGCGTCTGGAGCCTGTGCTCCGCGACAACAGAGGCCGCGATAGTGAGAGGCCCGCGCACCGCGATGAAGAGTGGCCCCCGCTTGCCGCAACTAGAGGAAGCCCTTGCACAGAAACGAAGACCCAACACAGCCAAAAATATAAATAAATTAATTAATTAAAAAAAAAATAGCAGCCATTGCTGCCTGTCACTTGGGGGGGAAAAAAAAAAAGCAGGGAGACTTCAGGGATTATGAGAAGGGAAGGATATTGTAGATTGAGACGGTTTCTTGTGTAGCACTACCCCAATTGTAATTTTACATTTCTTTCTATCTAACTCTGAAACATCTTTCAGAGACCCTGTCTCGGTTTTGCTCAGTTATATCCCTGATGTGTAGTCTGGTGTTTGGAACATGGTAGACACTCAGCTACTTGTTGAATGAAAGAATGAGAGCAATGGGTAACAAAATAGTGGCAGAAGCTATGACAGAAATGGGAAAGCTGGGAAGGGGAGGTGTTCTTGTGGAAAGATGAGTTCTGCTTTAGGCTATTATGCTTGTGGTGAGTTCCTGCAGGTGGCTGATGACAGGTAAAGATATGGGATCTGGAACCATGGTCTCTGGGCCTCAGTGCAGAGGGCTGACCTCAGAGGACGCTTACAGCTGGTAGGCGTGTGTGTGAAGAAGACAGGGCAGAAAAGGAGACTGAGATGGGGCCAGAGAGGGAAAAGTAAAGAGAGTAAATTGTCAGGAAGTTTCACGAAGTGAACAGTGACAGTGCTGAATCCATGAGATCAATGAGAAAAAGGCAAGAAAAGTCAGGAGCTGAAAGCTTCCTTCCATGCTTAGGGCCAGGCAGTCTTCCTAAGGAGCTGACAGCTAGATGCTTTATGGTTTGTCAGATCAAGCCTCTTGGAATGGTTTTTGGCTCCCTGGTGTCTGGGTTCAACTAGCAAATGGAGGCACTATTTTACCCAATTCTGAGGTCCCAAAGGGCAAAGTCTCTCTGCTAGCCAAAGAGGCTTTAGTTCAAAGCTAAGTTATGAAGGGAACCCTGTCTTAATCCTATTCTCTTCCCTCTGAATGGGTTTATACTTGGAGGCTCTGAATAGCTTATGAATCGAAAAAAAAAACAAATTTAACTGCACACCTCCTGTGGGAGTGGCTGACAACAGGCACAGTGTGTGAGGAACCTATCCTACCCTGAAAATTCTCATTGGCCTGACTCAGGTCACCTGGCTCATGGGGTCTTCTGAAGATGCTGAGCCACTTACCCGCTGGACTGAGACCTGAAAAGAGTGGAGAGAGAAGCCCGGGCTGGGCTCTGCTTTTCAGTGGTTGGGCAAGCCAGCTAGGCTGTGCCTCTGGCCCCTTCCTGCTCCACACTCTGTCACTCTGACTTGTGCTGCTCAGTCCTCTCAACTTTAGAACAGAAAAGAAATGAACAAGCACCACAAGAAATTGCTCTCCTCCTTGCAATCTCCAGCTAGAACCTACTTACATTTTTGTTTTTCTGAAACAGTGTTCTGGCTTCATTTAACATGTACTGTTTTTCTTTAATGGTGTCTTCCATCTGCCCTGATGCAGCCTGCCATTTCCTCGCAAGCCTGAAAATTCTGCGGTAGAGGCCAAGAACTTCTTGTCGTGTTGCCGTTGTCATCTTCCGACCCACCAAAATAGAAGAGGAAAAATTTGCATAAAAATTCAATTTGACAGTAGGCAGGGAGGCAGCTGTACATTTTTAAAAATCAAGCTCTTTAATTAGTCTAGAAATAACTGCTCTTTCTGAACAGATCTGTTTGCTAGCATTGCCAGAACGGTGTTATATGAATACCAGCAGTCTCTTAGATGGCCTTGTACATCATCCCATGGTTGAAGGTTGCTCAACCTTGCTGTTTGCCATGATGGCCATTTTTATGAACATGACAAAAGCAAAATGCGCATTTAGTGTTCTTTAAACCAGTATATTCTTTGCCAGAATATCTTAGGAATGATGCTTTTAGTGTGTATTCTGGTAAAATTACATCACTAACCTGAGTGCACAGGAGAAGCCACATTTTGAATAACTGAATTTTCCAGTTAAGTGTGAACTTGAGTTTAATGCAGGGATTGCAAACTCAAGTGCCTCTGGAGCCTGGCAGGTAACAAAATGAGGGAAACCGGCTGGGTGGGGACAGTGGCCAACTAGAGAAGATGTCCCCCCTTGAAAGGGGACAGTTGCTACTCTGCCCCAGCCAGCTGCTGTCATGTAGAATTGAGGGCCTAAGGGTGCCAGATTTCCTGATAGCTTAACAATAGGTGGCAGTCGAGATTTTTAAAATATGAAACTTCAAAAAAGACAGTAATTCCTTATTTTTGAAAATGCGAGTACCAAACATAAAATGAATCTGCAGGCTCAATTCCACCCAGAGTTTGTCAGGTTGCAAACTGTTTTTTAGTTCATCATAACCTTGTTGAAAATATTTCTCAAAATTGTTGGTCTACTTCCTTGTCCACCTAAGAACTGTATAATAAGTACAACAGAAAATCTCTCTGATGACTGAACATCTTGTGGCCCCTCCGGGATTTGACTGCAGGACTTCAACAGGACTGGGGAAAACAGAGACTCCACTCTTGGAGGGCACACACAATGTAGTGTCAGCATCAGGACCTGGGGAAAGGAGCAGTGGCCCAGTAGGAGACTGAACCAGACCTACCTGCTTGTGTTGGAGGGTCTCCTGCAGAGGTGGGGGGCAGCTGTGGCTCACCCCAAGGACAAGAACACTAGCAGCAGAAGTTCTGGGAAGTACTCCTTGGTGTTAGCCCTCCCAGAGTCCACCATTAGCCCCACCAAAGAGCCTGTAGGCTCCAGTGCTGGGTCTCCTCAGGCCAAACAACCAACAGGGAGGGAACCCAGCCCCACCCATCAGCAGACAAGCGGATTAAAGTTTTACTGAGCTCTGCCCACCAGAGCAACACCCAGCTATACCCACCACTAGTCCCTCCCATCAGGAAGCTTGCACAAGCCTCTTAGATAGCCTCATCCACCAGAGGGCAGACAGCAGAAGCAAGAAGATCTGCAATCCTGCAGCCTGTGGGATGTAAATCACATTCGCAGAAAGACAGACAAAATGAAAAGGCAGAGGACTATGTACCAGATGAAGGAACAAGATAAAAACCCAGAGAAACAACTAAATGAAGTGGAGATAGGCAACCTTCCAGAAAAAGAATTCAGAATAATGATAGTGAAGATGATCCAGAACCTCGGAAACAGAATGGAGGCAAAGATCGAGAAGATGCAGGAAATGTTTAACAAAGACCTAGAAGAATTAAAGAACAAACAAACAGAGATGCACATTACAATAATTGAAATGAAAAATACACTAGAAGGAATCAACAGCAGAACAACTGAGGCAGAAGAACGGATAAGTGACCTGGAAGACAGAATGGTGGAATTCACTGCCACAGAACAGAATAAAGAAAAAAGAATTAAAAGAAATGAAGACAGCATAAGAGACCTCTGGGACAACATTAAATGCACTAACATTAGCATTATAGAGGTCCCAGAAGGAAAAGAGAGAGGGAAACGACCCGAGGAAATATTTGAAGAGATTATAGTTGAAAACTTCCCTAACATGGGAAAGGAAATAGCCACCCAAGTCCAGGAAGTGCAGAGAGTCCCAGGCAGGATAAACCCAAGGAGAAACATGCCGAGACACATAGTAATCAAATTGACAAAAATTAAAGACAAAGAAAAATTATTAAAAGCAACAAGGGAAAATGCCAAATAACATACAAGGGAACTCCCATAAGGTTAACAGCTGATTACTCAGCAGAAACTCTACAAGCCAGAAGGGAGTGGCACGATATATTTAAAGTGATGAAAGGGAAGAACATACAACCAAGATTACTTTACCCAGCAACGATCTCATTCAGATTCAATAGAGAAATCAAAAGCTTTGCAGACAAGCAAAAGCTAAGAGAATTCAGCACCACCAAACCTGCTCTACAACAAATGCTAAAGGAACTTCTCTAAGTGGGAAACACAAGGGAAGAAAAGGACCTACAAAAAGAAACCTAAAACAATTAAGAAAGTGGTAATAGGAACATACACATCGATAATTACCTTACATGTGAATGGATTAAATGCTCCAACAAAAAGACACAGGCTCACTGAATGGATACAAAAAGAAGACCCATATATATGCTGTCTACAAGTGAACCACTTCAGACCTAGGGACACATACAGACTGAAAGTGAGGGGATGGAAAAAGACATTCCATGCAAATGGAACTCAAAAGAAAGCTGGAGTAGCTATACTCATATCAGATAAAATAGACTTTAAAATAAAGAATCTTACAAGAGACAAGGAAGGACACTACATAATGATCAAGGGGTCAATCCAAGACGAAGATATAACAATTATAGATATATACGCACCCAACATAGGAGCACCTCAATACATAAGGCGAATGCTAACAGCCGTAAAAGGGGAAATCGACAGTAACACAATAGTGGGGGACTTTAACACCTCACTTCCAATGGACAGATCATCCAGACAGAAAATTAATACGGAAACACAAGCTTTAAATGACACAATAGACCAGATAGATTTAATTGATATTTATAGGACATTCCATCCAAAAACAGGAGATTACACGTTCTTCTCAAGTGCACACGGAACATTCTCCAGGATAGATCACATTTTGGGTCACAAATCAAGCCTCAGTAAATTTAAGAAAATTGAAATCATATCAAGCATCTTTTCCGACCACAACGCTATGAGATTAGAAATAAATTACAGGGAAATAAAACGTAAAAAACACAAACACGTGGAGGCTAAACAATACATTATTACATAACCAAGAGATCACTGAAGAAATCATAGAGGAAATCAAAACAATGCCTAGAGACAAATGACAATGAAACACAACGATCCAAAACTTATGGGATGCAACAAAAGCAGTTCTAGGAGGGAAGTTTATAGCAATACAATCCTACCTCAAGAAACAAGAAGAATCTCAAAGAATCTAACCTTACACCTAAAGGAACCAGAGAAAGTAAAACAAACAAAACCCAAAGTTAGCAGAAGGAAAGAAATCATAAAGATCAGATCAGAAATAAATGAAATAGAAACAAAACAACAGCAAAGATCAATAAAACTAAAAGCTGGTTCTCTGAGAAAAAAAACAAAATTGATAAACCTTTAGCCAGACTCATCAAGAAAAGGACGGAGAGGACTCAAATCAATAACATTAGAAATGAAAAAGGAGAAGTTACAATGGACACCGCAGAAATACAAAGCATCATAAGAGACTACTACAAGCAACTCTATGCCAATAACGTGGACAACCTGGAAGAAATGGACAAATTCTTAGAAAGGTATACCTTCCAAGACTGAACCAGGAAGAAATAGAAAATATGAACAGACCAATCACAAGTAATGAAATTGAAACTGTGATTAAAAATCTCCCAACAAACAAAAGTCCAGGACCAGATGGCTTCACAGGTGAATTTTATCAAACATTTAGAGAAGAGCTCACACCCATCCTTCTCAAACTCTTCCAAAAAATTGCAGAGGAAGGAACACTCCCAAACTCACTCTACGAGGCCACCATCACCCTGAGACCAAAACCAGTCAAAGATACTACAAAAAAAGAAAATTACAGACCAATATCACTGATGAATATAGATGCAAAATTCTCAACAAAATGCTAGCAAACCGAATGCAACAACACATTAAAAGGATCATACACCATGATCAAGTGGGATTTATCCCAGGGATGCAAGGATTCTTCAATGTATGCAAATCAATCAATGTGATACACCATATTAACAAACTGAAGAATAAAAACCATATGATCATCTCAATAGATGCAGAAAAAGCATTTGACAAAATTCAACACTGATTCATGATAAAAGTCTCCAGAAAGTGGGCACAGAGGGAACCTATCTCAACATAATAAAGGCCATATACGACAAACCCACAGCAAACGTCATTCTCAATGGTGAAAAACTGAAAGCATTTCCTCTAAGATCAGAAACAAGTCACAGATGTCCACTATCGCCACTATTATTCAACATAGTTTTGGAAGTCCTAGTCATGGCAATCAGAGAAGAAAAAGAAATAAAAGGAATACAAATTGGAAAAGAAGAAGTAAAACTGTCACTGTTTGCAGATGACATGATACTATACATATATAATCCTAAAGATGCCACCAGAAAACTTCTAGAGCTAATCAATGAATTTGGTAAAGTTGCAGGATACAAACTTAATGCACAGAAATCTCCTGCATTCCTATACACTAACAATGAAAAATCAGAAAGAGAAATTAAGAAAACAATCCCATTCACCATTGCAACAAAAAGAATAAAATACATAGGAATAAACCTACCTAAGGAGGTAAAAGACCTGTACTCAGAAAACTATAAGACACTGATGAAAGAAATCAAAGATGACACAAACAGATGAAGAGATATTCCAGGTTCTTGGATTGGAAGAATCAATATTGAGAAAATGAATATGCTACCCAAAGCAATCTAGGATTTCAATGCAATCCGTATGAAATTACCAGTGGCATTTTTTACAGAACTAGAACAAAAAATCTTAAAATTTGTGTGGAGACACAAAAGACCCTGAATAGACAAAGGAATCTTGAGGGTAAAAAACAGAGTTGTAGGAATCAGACTCCCTGATTTCAGACTATACTACAAAACTACAGTCATCGAGACAGTATGGTACTGGCACAAAAACAGAAATATAGAACAGGAACAGGACAGAAAGCCCAGAGATAAACCCACGCACCTATGGTAAACTAATCTATGATGAAGGAGGCAAGGATATACAATGGAGAGAAGACAGTCTCTTCAATAAGTGGTGTTGGGAAAACTGGACGGCTACATGTAAAAGAATGAAATTAGAACAGTCCCTAACACCACACACAAAAATAAACTCAAAATGGATTAAAGAGCTAAATGTAAGACCAGACGCTATAAAACTTAGAGGAAAACGTAGTCAGAACACTCTGACGTAAATCACAGCAAGATCTTTTTTGACCCACCTCCTAGAGTAATGAAAACAAAACCAAAAATAAACAAATGGGACCTAATGAAACTTAAAAGCTTTTGCACAGCAAAGGAAACTATAAACAATACAAAAAGACAACCCTCAGGATGGGAGAAAATATTTGCAAAGGATTAATCTCCAAAATATATAAACAGCTCTTGCAGCTCAATATTAAAAATACAAACAACCCAATCAAAAAATGGGCAGAAGACCTAAATAGACATTTCTCCAAAGAAGACATACAGATAGTCAAGAGGCATATGAAAAGCTGCTCAACATCACTAATTATTAGAGAAATGCAAATCAAAACTATAATGAGGTATCACCTCACACTGGTTAGAATGGGCATCATCAGAAAATCTACAAACAACAAATGCTGGAGAGGATGTGGAGAAAAGGGAACCCCCCTGAACTGTTGGTGGGAATGTAAATTGATACAGTCACTATGGAGAACAGTATGGAGGTTCCTTAGAAAACTAAAAATAGAATTACCATATGACCCAGAAATCCCACTACTGGGCATATACCCTGAGAAAACCATAATTCAAAAAGAGTCATGCACCACAATGTTCACTGCAGCACTATTTACAATAGTCAGGACATGGAAGAACCTAAGTGTCCATTGACAGATGAATGGATAAAGATGATATGGCACATATACACAATGGAATATTACTCAGCCATAAAAAGAAACAAAATTGAACTATCTGTAGTGAGGTGGATGGACCTAGAGTCTGTCATACAGAGTGAAGTAAGTCAGAAAGAGAAAAACAAATACCGTATGCTAACACATATATATGGAATCTAAAAAATTTAAAAAAAAAAGGTTCTGAAGAACCTAGGGGCAGGACAGGAATAAAGACACAGATGTAGAGAATGGACTTGAGGACATGGGGAGGGGGAAGGGTAAGCTGGGACGAAGTGAGAGGGTGGCATTGACATATATACACTACCAAATGTAAAATAGCTAGTGGGAAGCAGCCGCATAGCACAGGGAGATCAGCTCGGTGCTTTGTGACCACCTAGAGGGGTGGGATAGGGAGGGTGGGAGGGAGACACAAGAGGGAGGGGATATGGGGATATATGTGTATGTATAGCTGATTCACTGTGTTGTACAGCAGAAACTAACACAACATTGTAAAGCAATTATACTCCAATAAAGATGTTTAAAAAATAAGGCAATAAATATAATATTTCACTTACAAATTTTTAAGTAAAAATAATTGTAGTTTCTTAAAAAAAAAAAAACCCACTAAAAATAGAATTACCATATGACCCAACAATCCCACTACTGGGCATATACCCAGAGAAAACCATAATTCAAAAAGACACATGCACTCCAATGTTCACTGCAGCCCTATTTACAATAGCCAGGTCATGGAAGCAACCTAAATGTCCATCGACAGACGAATGGATAAAGAAGATGTCGTACATATATACAATGGAATATTACTCAGCCATAAAAAGGAACAAAATTGCGTCATTTGTAGAGATGTGGATGGACCTAGAGACTGTGATATTGTGTGAAGTAAGTCAGGAAGAGAAAAACAAATATCGTATATTAACGCATATATGTGGAATCCAGAAAAATGGTACAGATGAACCAGTTTGCAAGGCAGAAATAGAGACACATATGTAGAGAACAAATGTGGACACCAAGGGGGGAAAGCGGCAGAGGGGGGTGGGGGTGGTGCTGGGATGAATTGGGAGATTGGGATTGACATCTATACACTAATATGTATAAAATAGATAACTAATAAGAACCTGCTGTATAAAAAGATAAATAAAATAAAATTCAAAAAAAAGAAAAAGAAAATATGAACAGGCCAATTACCAGTAATGACATTGAATCAGTAATTTAAAAATTCCCAACAAACAAAAATCCAGGACCAGAGGGCTTCACAGGTGAAATCTACCAAACATTTAGAGAAGAGTTAACACCTATCCTTCTCAAACTATTCCAAAAAATTCCACAGGAAGGAACACTTCTGAACTTATTCTATGAGGCCAGCATCACCCTGATATCAAAAACAGACAAAGATATCACAAAAAAAGATAATTACAGGCCAATATCACTGATGAACGTAGATGCAAGAATCCTCAACAAATTATTAGCAAACCGAATCCAACAAGACGCCAAAAGGATCATACACCATGATTAAGTGGGATTTCAATATCTGCAAATCAATCAATGTGATACACCATGTCAACAAATTAAAAATTAAAAATCATAAGATCATCTCAACAGATGCAGAAAAAGCTTTTGACAAAATTCAACATCCATTTGGGACTTCCCTGGTGGTCCAGTGGTTAAGACTCCATGCTTCCACTGCAGGGGGCATGGGTTCGATCCCTGGTCAGGGAACTAATATCCTGCATGCTGCATGGTGTGGTCAAAAAAAAAAAAAAAAGTGAAAAAAAAAAAATTCAACATCCATTTATGATAAAAACTCCCCAGAAAGTGGGCATAGAGGGGACATCTCACAAAATAATAAAGGTCATACATGACAAACCCACAGGTAACATACTCAATGATGAAAAGCTGAAAGCAGCCCACTCTCACCAATTTTTTAATTCAACATAGTTTTGGAAGTCCTAGCCATAGCAATCAGAGAAGAAAAAGAAATAAAAGGAATGCAAATTGGAAAGGAAGAAGTAAAACTGTCACTGTTTGCAGATGGCATGATACCATACATAAAAAATTCTAAAGATGCCACCAGAAAACTACTAGAGCTCATCAATAAGTTCAGTAGCGTTGCAGGATACAAAATTAATATATAGAAATCTGTTGCACTTGTCTATACTAACAACAAACTATCAGAAAGAGAAATCAAGGAAACAATCCTATTTAGCATCATATCAAAAAGAATAAACTATCTCAGAATAAACCTACCAAGGAGGTAAAAGACCTGTACTCAGAAAACTATAAGGCACTGATGAAAGAAACTGAAGAGGATGCAAACAGATGAAAAGATATACCATGTTCTTGGATTGGAAGAATTAACATTGTTAAAATGACCATACTACCCAAGGCAATCTACAGATTCAATGCAATCCCTGTCAAAATACCAGTGGCATTTTTCACAGAACTAGAACAAATAATTTTAAAATTTGTATGGAAACACAAAAGACTCTGATTAACCAAAGCACCTTCAGAAAGAACAGAGCTGGAGGTATCATGCTCCTTGACTTCAGACTATACTACCAAGCTACAGTTATCAAAATAGCATCACACATCATTTATAAAAATAAACACAAAATGGATTAAAGACCTAAATATAGGACTGAAAACCATAACACTCCTAGGAGAAATCATAGGCAGAACACTCTTTGACATAAATCGTAGCAAGTTTTTTTTTACTTGTCTTCTAAGACAAAGGAAACAAAAGCAAAACTAAACAAATGGGACCTAAGTAAACTTATAAGCTTTTTCACAGAAAAGGAAACCATCGACAAAATGAAAAGACAACCTACTGAATCGGAGAAAATGTTTGCAAATGATATGACCAATAAGGGGTTAACATGCAAAATATATAAACAGCTCATACAACTAAACATCAAAAAAACAACCTGATTAAAAAATGGGCAGAAGACCTGAATAGACATTTTTCCAAAGAAGGCACAGAGATGGCCAACAGTCACATGAAAAGATGCTCAACATTGCTAATCATCAGAGAGATGCAAATCAAAACCATGATGAGATATCACCTCACACCTGTCAGATGGCTATCATCAAAAAGAACATAAATAACAAATGTTGGCGAGGGTGTGGAGAAAAGGGAACTGTTGGTGGGAATGCAACTTGGTGCAGCTACTATGGAAAACAGTATGGAGGTTCCTCAAAAAACTAAAAATAGAATTACCATATGATCCAGCAATTCCACTCCTGGGGTACATATCTGAAAAAAACACTAATTCAAAAAGATAACTGCACCCAGTGTTCACAGCAGCATTATTTACAACAGACAAGATAGGGAAGCAACCTAAGTGTCCATCAACAGATGAATGGATAAAGAAGATGTGATATATATATATACTATGTTGTACACCTGAAGCTAATATAATATTGTAAATCAACTATACCTCGATTTAAAAAAAAGGAAATTCAGAGAAGATATGAAAAAAAATCCCACTACTAGAGGATTGCGATTAGTCAAATTTAGGAGAATGAACACTGTACTGCCTTTAACAAATTACCAGGCTGGGAAGACAAGGAAGACAGATTTAGCAAGTGAGTAGCAGGACCAGGCACTGGGACACCTCATTATGAGTCCTGGGCTTTCCTCAAACAGGTCATCTGTTGAGAAGTAGGCTGCTCATTGCCCTTTGAGAACAGACCCATTTCCAACCCAAGGGGGAGGGGTAATACATGGAGACTGCATGCTTTAGGGTGGTCCTGAGCTTATGAGAATTTAGGCAGCTAAAGAAAGCAGATGGGAGCTGGAAGGAGCTGTGTTTATCTAGAAATTCTAAGTAATTGCAAGGACTTCACCTTAGAGAGAATGTCTCTTTTGAGTATGATTGCACCTCTTACTTACCCTGACCCTGATGACCTTTCTTAAGCAATGAGGAATGAACCAAGGCTTAACCATTTGATGAAAAGCTTGAAATCACTACTTCACCCAATTCAAAAGTTAAAAGGACATACCTGATATCCGTTCTGATATCCATTATACCTCACAGGAAAAAATGCTTAAAAGGAATTCATATAAACCAAGAGAGATCATCATGCATTGTGGCTAATTGTAATGAAAACTCAGATGAACTGATGATGTTTTTCCTGGTAAGGAAACAGGTTTCTGAGTTTCTGGCTCTCCCTAAAACTCCATGGTTTCGTATGAAAATACATGTGTCAGTTCCTGTGAGGAACAGAGTCTGCAACTAACCTCTATTAATGACTTCTTCACTTCCCTGTCATTAACAGAAGAAACTTCCTTGACTGCATGACACTTAAGGAGGAAAGTGAAGGCAGTATGGCATATTAAAACAGCAGCAACCTTCTCCAAAGTCTGACTTTCATTTCTTTGTTTTTACTACTGTCTGAACCACAGCTTCAAACTATAACTGATCACATACCATAAGCTGATACACACGCCCTGCAAGTATGGTATTTAAGGTAACAAGCAGAACTAACAATTGGTATTTAATAAGACCATTTTCAAAACTCTTTAACGTTTAAGTGTTTTGAAAACTAATCCTGAAAGGGAAATAAGTGATGTCTTCCTCGCCAACATCAGGTGATCCGGAAAACACAGTCCAAAAGATTTCCACAGTCTAAAGCTGTGTTCTCCATTATGTACTATTCGCAAGTCATTGTTACAAAGCTTGTGATTCTAGAAACAAAATCAGCCATATAAATTAAAAAATTGTTAAAAAGCTCTCTTCTTTTTGGTTTATATTTTTATTCCCAGGAAGCAACTTGTTTAGGAAAAGTGACTTTTCCCTGAGAGTCTTCCTCCCTATGGTATGATGGCTTGAAACCAACTTTTATTCCTCTAAAACTATCAATGATCTCTCACTATTGATGAAAGGCCGAGTCAGACCTTCTTCTTCTTCCCTAGTATCAGGGGTTGACCTGATGCAGTGGGGTCTGCTGGGATTCTCCCATGGTCGACATCAGGAATATGAAATTGTTTAGAGGACCACAACTGAACTTCAGTCTCAACTGCCTGTGAAGTCAGTTCTTAAAGAATTTTTACAGTTAAAGTTTTATAACTTTTATTCTGAGACTGATATTTCTTCAAATTCTGCTCTGTACTTCCTTAACCCTCAAATCCCAGAATGAGGAAAGATAAGAGATAGGAAGTGTGCCTGGGAGGAACTGTGACTGGAAACTGGGCTCTTTTCTTCAAATCGTATTTCATGCATAAACACAGTGCCAGGATAAAACTCATTACCAAGCACCTACCATGTGCAGCCTGTACCATTAAAAAAGGGCTGACAAATATTGCTGCTAGTACATTTTGGCTTCAGGTCATAGTCAGAAGTTTCCGTTAAAGCAAGTGTCCCAAAGACTGGTTGGGGAGGTAATTTTTGATGTACAAGAAAATATTTATTTTCTTAGTGTGATCCCTTAATGTGTTTTAATAGCCCAACAAACACGTGATTTAAAGTGATTTCTATTTTGTAGTGATATAGAGCTACCTTTAAACACATAACAGAAACTTTTAAGCTGGTTTAAAACATAGGCAGGACTTCCCTGGTGTCCAGTGCTTAAGACTGTGCTCCCACTGCAGGGGGCATGGGGTTCAATCCCTGGTCGGGGTAAGATCCGGCATGCTGCGCAGTGTGGCCAAAAAAACAAAACAAAACAAAACAAAAAACCATAGGTAAATAATAGCAGAAATTGTGATGTGGAGTCCCCAAAAACCTGAGTCTGGGAACTGTAGCTATAAGGCACCCTGCTGTGGTGTTTGTTCTGCTGAACATTTCACTTAGAATGCCTGTTTTCTGCTGGCCACCTCAACTTGTAGACACCAGTTTATTCTCAGGCTTTTCTGGAGCACCTTTTTCTCTGCTTCTATCACATCCAGCTATTGTTCTTTTGCAGTTTCACTGTCTTTTTCTTCCCAGAGTCTCTGAATTCCTGGAGGGCAGGGACTGCATTTTGCTCATTAAAGGAATAATAATAAGGATAAGAATGATAATAATAACAGTAATAGCTACATTTACTTTGCACTTCCTCTGTGCTAGGCTTCCTACGTACTTTACACACATATATTAACTCCCATAATCGTCACAGTTCTATCAGGTAAATACTACATTATCCTGTTTTACAAAGGAGGAACCTGATGCCAAAAGAGGTTAAGTAACTTGAGCAAGGTCACATGGCAAGGAAGAGGTGGAGCCAGGATTCAAAACCAGATAGTGTGGAGTCAGAGCCCCAACTTCTAATCACTAAATAGGCTGCTCAATCTCAGTAAATGTGGTTGAATGTCTGCTGATTGCTTTAAAGAACTTAGCCAGTTGTGACAATGGGAACTAAATTCTACTCCCTTCCTACAAAGAGCAAAAGACCATTCTTTTTGCACCCTGATTGAATTGCAATTACCCTTTTATAAGGTTTTCCATATACCATCTGCCCCTCCCCTGCAACTGTCCTTCCTCAGTAATGATGTTACACACCAGCACCTTCAGAGGAGGCTGTGCACTTAACTGGACTGCTGTGCTCTTCTGTTCCCTGCGGCAACCCTGTCCCTGACGCTCCAAAGGAGCTGACATCACATAAGAGATACCAGCACTCATGACAGTGCTACTACCCTGCAGGTCTTACTCTTTCCTCCCAAGCATCTATCCATCCATCCAACATTTATTCAGTGCCCATGTGCCAGGCTAGGCATACAGTGATAAACAAGCAGCCACGGTCCCCTGTCCTCCTAGAGCTTATATCCTAGTGGCAGAGGCAGATGATATACAAGAAAAATTTTTGTATAATTTTGGTTATACGTGCTCTCAAGGAATGAAACAGTAATATGATATGAATGAGCAGAGGTGGGGGTTATGTTATCTTGGGTGGTCAGTGACGTTTGAGCTGAGTCTTGAATGGTGTTCAGGAACCTATTAATGGGAAGAGTTCAGGGGAAGGTGATGCAGGAAGAAAGAACAGCAGGAACAAAGGCTATGAGGTGGGAACCAACCTCAGTGTTAATACAATTGAGAGCCTATGGGGGAAGTGGGACCACAGGTGGACAGAATCCAGCACAGGCTGGGAGAGTAGGCCTTGGAAAGGAGTTTGATTTGTAGTCTAAGAGCAAAAGGAAGACAGTGGTAGGTTTTAAGCAAGTAAGAGTATCATGGTCTGATTTACATTTTTAAAAACATGCTGGATTTCAAACTGTATCATAAGTACCTGTGATTCTACCAGTCTTGCAGATGGTGAAGAGTCTTGCCTAATGCTACCTAACTGACAGGAGAACTGGGATTAAGAGCCAAAAAAGCTGAATGATTATTTCCCTGACTGAAAGCTTTTCCCTGTTTTTATTTTGGAGTCAGTAATGGGGACTCCAAACAGGCAGTGATCAATTTCCTAGGGAAAAAAAAAAAAAAAAGCACCACCCACTCACTCTTCCACTTGCTCTGGAGAATGAAAATACAGTGAAAGGGTCTATATACTTGGCATGTCTAGATCTAGTTTTGCAGGAGGCCTATAGGAAGATTTGCCAGGACCAGGGGCTTTATCCACTTCACCCTTTTCCCCACCTTTGGAACAGTTTCTTTCACCTTTGGAAAAAGCATCACTGCACGAACACTTAGAAGTTTAAGAGCAGAGATGAAAATTCCCTTTCCTCAGATGAAATTTATAGAAGTATGACTCTGGTCTCAGGAATGTCAAAATTCCAAATGTTGCACTCCCATGAGGCTTTGCCTTCTACTGAAGAAAAAGTGTTGCAGTACAAACAAGGGACAGAAAAGGCAAGGGAAATTAACTGACTTTCAAACCCCAGGTGGAAGGAGACTCCATTCTTTCAAGATCTGTCCTTAGGTGTAAATTTTAAAAATCATAACCAATGAATATAATGTAGTCAAATTTCTCTCCCAACTACTTTATGATTTTGGGGGAGGGTGATAATGAAACTCACCCAGTGAAATCCATCGTATGTGTTCACCATGTACCAGTGGTGACCTATCCCGTGTCCTGCTGCCCTATCTTCTTAGATCTGGGACTCCTTCTTTTTGCCAAATGGAAGGCCCCAACCCATACAACTGAAATATTCTTTTTTTGCTTAACTGCTGATTCTCATCCTTTGGCTTTCATCACTTTTCACGGGGTGCCTTCTTCACACTGGGTCAGCGTCCCTGCTCTGGTGTATACCCCTATCATAATGTTCATTCTACTCTATTGTAATTTTCTGTTTGACTTATGTTTCTTCCTCCACTGTGTGTGTTTTGGGAGGGGAAGAGAGAAGCAGGCTGGGACCCTGTCTCATCCATTACACTCCTAGGCCTGGCCCAGAATTGGAGCTTGAAATACATTTGTTAGAAGAAAAAATTTACCCACACAGAATAATCACCAGTAATTACCATTCTCATCCTGAGATATACGCAGTGGTATTTGGATCAGGTTTCACAACAGAAGACCCTAGAGCATTTAAAAATACTAATTAACCCTCACAATGATGTTTTCAAGAGTGGCACTGTGGGTGTCAGGGTGAGAATTGAAGATTAAGTGTTATTTGGTGAGGCAGTCTTCTCACTTCCATCTAGGGCAGTATACACAGCTGTTACATAACCCTCGCTCTTAAGTTCTCTTAAGGCCACTTAGGGTTTGTCCACAGGACTGAAATGATACACTATATTTCCAGGAAGCTTAGAATCAAACATATAAAAAAATGAGTTTTTGATATTTTTTTTCTTAAAAACAATCCTTTGGGGGAATAAGGTCCATTGCACCCAAATGATGAGGGTTCAAAACCAACCTAAAAAATTATAACTTAAAGCTTTTGTCATTTGGAAAACCTCCAGGGAACTGAAGCATTCTTATAATGTCAAAGCAAACAGATTTTCTTGCCCCAGATAGCAGAATAGAGAATGACTACCTTGATTTTAGGCATTCAAAATTTTTCCAGAGATGTAAAGGACAGGAGATATAATACAAACAATGAACTAATGGGCTCTGGAATGATCTGGGTTTGAATCCTGACTTCACCACATCAGGCAAGATATTAATCTTCCCGAGCCTCAGTTTCTTAAAATGGGGAAACAACAGAACCTTCTTCAAAGAGTTGTTTTGAGGATTGTTCATAATAATCCATGTAAATCACTTAGCATTGGGAGTTAACAAAGGCAAATGTTACCTGAAAAGGAGGAAATAAAGGAGGAACAGTGAGGCCTCTTTTATCTCTGCTAAACTTTGCTGCCTGCTGGTGAAATTATCGCTTTGTGGCAGTAATGGATTTTCCTAAAGCTGTTTCCCTCTGATCATTAATAATCCCTGCACAGTAAAGAGCTATTGTTCTTCAGTATGAGTAAATAACCCTGCCCGAGGCATCGCTTATCTTCAGACCACAGAGCAGACTTCTTACTGGAAATACAATGCAGGTGCCAACACCAAGGGCATGAGCAAGCTTCCCTTCCTATTTTTCTTCCTTTATCTCTTACTCCTTGCTTATCCTTCGGGTGCACTTTTCTCCTAGATCCGTTATCCTTCCCGACTTTCTGATGTATTCCCATATCCTATACAGTATCATCTTACCTAAATTGAATAACCTTCAAGCTAAACCAAGTGCCCCCATCTCCCTGCCCCACACACGCCCCATGGACTTGTTTCCTGACCTGGATTCAGTTTTTGGTTACTAGAATCCAAAAGGGGAAGTGTAATGCCACACACTGTTTCGTATATCTCAGGATATGCTTGTGGGGTGTACTTAATCATACCACGGCTATTCTCTGAAACAGCATCTTTTTACACAGAAATTGACAATATGGTATGTCAGAGATACGGGTCAGGGAGGAAAGGGTATATCATATTTTTATCTAAAGGAAAAGAAATTAGGTTAGGCCCCGTAACATGGGAAATCTTCAGAAGACAGGGAAAAACCAAAAATATTTATGTCTGAAAGATTTCTAAACTATCCCAAACAAGATCATGTAAGGCACATATATTCATCCTAAATATATCAGCACAGGAGCACACACAAGCTTATACTTGTAAGGGGAACTCCAATCAGGCTCTTGTATCCAAGAGATGTACAGCAATTTGCCCCCTCAGGGATAGAAACTCCAAATGGAAACCAAGTTTCAGTCTCTCAATTCAAAAGAAATGGAAGCAACTGTTTCCTTATCATCATATTTTAAGAGACAAAGACAAGGTAAGGGTCAATCAGAGGTAGTGAGAACAAGTTACCAGAAGTAGGAGGTGTGTGTCTGGGGTGTTGTGTGTATGTGCTGGCAATGGGTGAAAACTTGGTCAATGCTGAAGATCAACCCCAGTCATTCGTTCGTAACTACCCAGGATTTGAACCCTTCGTAGGAACTAGGGAAGTCAAGAGAACACAAAACATTTAAATTAAAACATTCAAACCTCTTCTTTGTGATAATTTCCCAAGAAACTGGATTAAGAAACAGACAAAAGGGCTCTGGTTATATAACACTAGATACACCTAACCCTTGATCCAACCACCTGATATATAACCCTCACCCTGCACAGGAGGTCTCCGCCTTCACGAGAGTTTCCAAGTACCCTCCACCTATTGAGTAAGCAACTTTCCCCACCTGCAGAAGCACGGGAGCTCTTTACTAGACAAAGTTCCTTTAGAGTAGGAGCAATGACTGTCCATCTTTAGTGCGCAGAATGATTAGCACCCAGAGTACCTTCGAGTTTCTCCAGGCCAACAATGACCAACAGAATGTTCTTCAATGATGGAAATATTCTATATCTTCGCTGTCCGACAGGGTAGCCACTGGCACTGGGCATCTGAAATATGGTTAGTACATCTGAGGAACTGCATTTTAAATTTTATTTCATTTAAATTTAAATAGCTACATGTAGCTTGTGGCTACATATGGACAGCAGAGCTCTAGACCAAAAAACTGCAAATCAGATGCCCACAGGTGTTAGGCTGGTAGAGGAAGGGAGAAGAATCTCATTGGCTCCAGCTGACTGTTGCTCTGTAGGAACCTCAAGCTGGTGTTGCCAGATTGTCTCATTTTTCAAATGAAGCTGAAAATCAGATTTTTAAATTTGGCAAGTAAATTTTTAAAAATAATTTAAATCAATCTGTGGGCCAAACCACGTTTGCAGGCAATATCTGTCTCACCAGTTTGTAATCTGTAATCTAGGCCAACCCCTAAACTCAAAGGAAAGGGTCTTATTCAAGGCCATTCTGCTGGTCAGTAAAGATGCAAGACTGAAACCCAGGCCTTCTGATTATTCTTCTGATACCCTTTCTAGAGTTTATGAAATCAACCATATCTAGTGGTGGAGGTGGCAGCAACAGCGGGGACAAATGCACCTTTGTCAGAAGCTGTTGAAGTCCATGGTTGATACATTATGGACACAGTGTTCCTATATGTTGGGTCCATGGGCAAGGCTCTGAAATAGGAGCCAGCAGGGCACAAAGAAGAAATAGTTCACAGGGTAGTCAGACATATAAACAATTAATAAGCAAAGTAAGGTTTGCTATAATGAACACAAATCACCTAAGCAGGAGTCCAAAAGCACTGACAGCTGGGAGAGGAAAGGAGGAAAGAGATCTGAGCCAGGCCTTTGAGAATGAGTATCAATGATTATGAGGGTGGGTCCCATTATTCAAGGATATTACGGGGCCTCCTTCTATCTTGGAGGCTTTGTGTGTGTGAAGAGTCTCCTCTGCTGGCTTTTCCTTCTCTGGATCATCTCTACATGTAAAGAGCCCCAAGGAGTTTAGAGGCCTTCCTCTTTATCTGCACCCTCTTCTTAGGTGATCCAGGAATAAACTGCTACATTTATTATCTCTCTGAGTTTTCCCTTGACTTGTATATTTAACTTCTCAACATCTTTACTTGGACCATTAATAGACTTATCAAAACTAGTACGTTCAAAAGAATAGTAGTGCCTTCCAAACTATTTTCTCTGCGGAGTCATCCTTGGTTCCTTCCTTTCCCATACACTTCACATCCAATTTGGCAGCAAGTCCTGCAAGCTCGACTTTCAGAGTACATTCCAAATTTAATTCTCTCCATTTCCAACGTGAATACAACACTACTGTCACCTCCCCCTTGGCCCTACTGCAACAGCCTCCTAGCAGGTCTGACTACGTCTACCCTTCTCTATCCAGTAGCCAAGAATGATTTTCTAAAAATGTAAATCAGATCTGGTCACTCCTTCTTAAAACCCTCCATTTAAAAAACAGCCAAACCCTCACCTTGAGCTAAAAGGCTATGCTTGATCAGGCCCTGCCACTTCTCCATCACAGACCACTCTGGCTCTGGTTCTTTCCTTTCTACTCCAAGCACATGGCCTTCTCGCCATTTCCTTCCTCAGATCCCTTCCCGTTGGTTCTTTTCTCCACCTAGAAAGCTCATTCCCTAGCTTCCCTCTTTTCTCGGACTTCCGTAAACCCGGCCTCCTCTGAACAGACTTATCCGATTTAGAGTGGCCCTCCCCCCATCTTCTACCACTTCATCTGATACTGCTACCTTTGGGGCATTTCTCACTTGCTGATATCTTACTGATTTACTTTTTAACTTTCTCCCGGACTCGAATAAAAAGTCATGGAGCAACGCCTTTGGCGGACCGAGGGATTTAAGAAGCTGGTTCTCATTATCTTAGAAAATCTCAGTATCGTGTAGGGGACTCGTCTGTGTCAACCTTCCTTAGCTAGACGCCTCTCGCCCCGGATTTACCCCTACTAATCTCCCATTTACATTCGGGAATCCAAAGGATTGAGAAGTCTCAGATGGGCCCCAAACCAGCATTTCAGCGTTCCCAAACCAGGGCTCCCCTTCCTGGCCCTCAAGCCGCTTCCCTTAGCAAGTTGCCGAGGCCAGCGGCGGTGACACCGAGCCGCCCTCGCGAGGCTGGGGGGGCGGAGGGGTCACACAGGCTCGTCTCCTAGCAACGTCGCACCCCGCCCCCCCATCCCTGCCCCTGGGGAGCCAACCCCTTCCCCCAGTCTCCCGCGCCAGGAGTCAGCGTCTCCATTCTCTACACTCACGCTGCATCAGTCCAGCCTTCCCCCACCCACAGAAGCCCGGCAGCCTACCGCAGGCTGGGAGGAGGCGGCGCCGGGCGCCCAGCTGAGCTGCGGCCGACTGAGCTCTGGCAGGTCCGGTGGGCCAGGCCGTACCAAACCACCGGACGGACCTCTGTGGGAGTATCAGTCCCAGGTCGAGGGTAGGCTCGAGCCTTCCTTAAACTTCAAACGCTAGACCACGCTCCGCCGTACAGCCAACAATATATCTAAGTTCATCCTTTCCTTATTTCCCTTTTCTCCCTTTAGTTCTCCTCTCTCCCCCCATCACAGCCAAAAATATGGTCCAGTCCATCTCCTCCTAGCTCTCCCTCCGCGTCTCTAGGTCTTTGCCCTTACTTGGCGACGGCTTCGTACGTCTTTGCGTACGTCGTGACGCAAACTGCCACTTTTTCCCTACCCGCCCCTCTCCTATTCCGCGTCCTGGAGCGGGCGGCTTGCGGGGTTACCGGAAGTGATGATGCAGGAGGCGATGGAGAGGGCGGGGCTTCGGGGCGGCCCCCGCCGGTGGGCCGCAGATGAAGAGGAGGCGGTGGCAGTGGTGGAAGAAGAGGCGGCGGCGGCGGCGGCGGGGGCGGCGGCAGCGGCGGCGGCGGCGGCGGCGGCGGCGGCAGGGAGCCTGGAAACGCGAGCGGGGATGGTAGGTGTTTTGGACCCGCCGGGCCGCCGTCGTTTCCAGAAAGGGTTTGACTGGAGAAACCTCTGGAGCAGCTGTGAGTTTGAGGGGGGGGTTTGAGGAAAAGGGGAGGCATTGGGAGATGAAGGGGCGGGGGTTGGGTACCTTCGAGAAAGGGGGGGTGGAAGGGGAGGAGTGGAAATCGGCGCCTTGTCTGGACTGGTCCCGCTGGAAGAGGAGGCTGTGAGGGGAGCCTGTGGCGTGTCAGCCGCAGGGCTCAGAAAACTTACCTACTGTCCCTGCCTCCCTACCGCCAGCACCCCTCAACCCAGGGCCTGGGGTTCTGGGGGCCGGAGCTGCCCTGAAGGGAGTGCAGACTCTGGTCCTCTGCCCCTTGTAAGCGCCGTGAGGTAGGAGCCCAAGCGAGAGGTGGTGGGTGAATCTCCAGCTCCCTCCGCCCTCATTTTCCTCCCCACCCCCATCTTTCTCTTTAATCATTAACAGCCCTGGAATTAAGGGGCTCAGACCTGGAGGCCTTCCTATGCACCTTTGCTATAAACGATAACCATCTGTGCCTGAGGTAATGGGGCTGGAAGCTTTGCCTGTATCCTGTATAGGAAGTGGGACAGGGTGACAAATGTATTGTGTTTTTCCGTTACCCCCTCACCCCCCATCCTCTCCCTTGCATACCCCTCCTTTCCACTTTAGTTCTCCGTGGCTAGGTGGTAATCGTGGTGGGTTTTGTTGTTGTTGTTGTTTGTTTTTTCTTTATTGCACTTGGTATCTTGGTTACCTCTTTTGAATTTGGTGTTCCACCTCCATCCCAGATCTTAACTGCAAGCTTTGTAATACTTCAGTTACAAGCTGTGTGTCTTTGGGAGTACCTCTCAATGCCTGGTCGCTCCCGATTAAGATGAGCGTTTTCTCCTATGAATACTGGAATTCCAAAGCCCTTGCAAGGATTCCTAAATGGCATCATAGCCTAGGAATCAAGGTCTCTTGCTCTAAATACTTTGTGTGTGAGGAATTTAAATGTTGTCAACTCTTTCCAAAGTGATTTGCTGTTAGGCTAATTCTGGATTTCTGTGTTTCTCTCCACCCACACTTCATGATGCACTTTGGAGAACAGAAAACCCCATATTACTTTTTTGTTTCTCCAACTGGACAATAGCTCTTTTATCTTTTTCTCCATTTGCGTGTCTGGCACACAAGTCTTCAGTGACACATTTGGCTTGTGCTGATTCCCATCTTATTTATTAAGCTTATTCTTTGTGTATAGGTGGTCTTAAATGAGACAATGTGATTTGCTTAGTTTTGTTTTAAGGAAGAATACAAACCAGTAACGGCTGTGAAAAAATTATTTGAGAAAAAAAAAATTATTTGAAGAAAGCAAAGAATGATTGGAAAAGAAGGTCTCTTTGTTGATGTTCTGTTGGTTTAAGGAAATAAAAAAAAGTAGTGGTACTTTAGCCTGTTGTAGGGATTTCAGAGTGAAGTGTAATGATTCCTAGTTTGGTGTTGATATTTTCTTTGGAAATCCTCTGTTGAGTCTGGCACTGTGTTTTCTAAAGAACTTTAAGAGACGGTGCCCAAATTTTAGGGATCCTTTGAATAGAAAGTGTCCGTAAATCCTGTTCCTCTGTAACTGAGTTTATGTGCATATTGCTAGAAGAATTATCACAACGGGTTCCATCCTACTCATCAGGGCTTTCAAGCCTGATAAAACAGAATATTTAATGCTTTGATTGTACAAGTAACAGCATGTTTAGATGTTTCACAGAAATGCAACAAAAGAAAAAAATGACTACTGTTCTCACCTTAACTGATTTGGAATCATTGAATAAAAAGTCCAAAATTCATTCATTCATTTAACAAACATTTATTGACCGGCTACTAATTGCTAGCCAGTATTTCGGTCAGTGGGCATACAAAGGTGAACATAGCAGTAAGGTCCACGCTCTCATGGAGCTTACCTCGGAGTGTGGGGTGGGGACAGATAAATAAGCAAATCGGACTTTGATAAGTGCTGAAGAAAATAAGAGTGTTGTGATAGAAAGTGTCTGACTGGGATACAGTCTAGACCTTTCTGAGGAGGTGACACGTAAGCTGAGCTTTAAATAAAAAGGAGCCAGCCATGCAAAGATATGGGAGGAGCCTTCCAGGTTTAGGGACTAGCTAGTGCAGAAACTGGGCTAGAGTGAGTTTGGCAAGTTCCAGGGAGTAGGGAGAAAGGGGAGGTGGAGGAGGTTGGGGAGTAAAGGAGGCAGTAATAGCAGAGTCTAGTGAGCAAAGAGGAGAGTGAGAAGAGTCTAGGTCAGAGAGGTGGAGGCCAGGCTCAGAATAGGTAGGCAAAATAAGAGGAAGAAGGAGAAGGAAATAGAAAATCATGTTCCTTTTTAATTCTGTTGCCTTTCCTAGAGTCTCACCACACGCTACTTTGAGGGTACTCTGGGACTGTTATAGGAAAAAAAAGTCACCCTGCTGAGAGTGGGAGAGGAGGAGGCAATGGTCATCTGGGTCTTTTCTGGCAGATGAATCTCAAGCCATGTGTTAAGAATTCAGTGGGATGTTCAACTGAGAGATTGCCTTTTTCCTTACAGGATTTTGCCTTATACACTTTTAAAAATTGCATAATGAGTACCCCAAATGTGTTCTAGTATATGAATCCTCCTTTGCTTCCAGCTGTGAATTTAGGGCTGAAGGTTGGGCAAGTGATAATAATATGCCCCTGTTGGTCTACAAAGATGACCATTAGGATCTAAGTTTGAAGTTATTTTTTGTAGGGAGGTGGGTTTTATGTTGCAATATTTCCACTCTTGTCTGATCCACCTGATGACTAACAACACTCAGCTGAGGTGTAGGTTGGTGCTAAAAGTTTACATTTATCCAATGTAATCCACACTCAGTGGATTACATTAGATAAATGACCATTGTGGGCATAATCCCACTCTGTTGACATCTTTGGGCTGGCATGTAACCAAGTGATGTAGCCTACTTTTGCCTTCTGTTGGGGCCATTCATCTCCAGTAGTCAGCTGCTTTTCAGCCTCACCTTGACCAGATTGTCCACTTGAGAGGCCCAATCGGGACTCCTTTTTGACTTGGCCCTCTTGAGCCATGACACAGTGGGCCAACAGAAAGAATATGCTGTTTTCTTCTTTTGAACACTACAACAGTGACTAGTGTGTTCTTTGAGTGAATTGGCCCTTTGAGCCAGGCAGTTGAGAGACTTAAATATTGCTGAGGCTATTTGTAGTAAAGTTAGTATCAGAAATGCTAAGTAAAACCTTGTAGTGTTTGGGAAAAATGAATCAGAAATTTTGGACTTGTCACCTATTTTAGGTTCTAGTAATTTACTAGCATGGGTAGATGGATTATCAAAAATAACTTGAGTAGTTTCCTGGGCAGTCCTGGGGTAATGAAGGGGATGGAGTTGAGCCTGTACTGACTTACTGAATCCCAACTTGAATGCAAATAGGAAGTCTTTTAGTTAGCAAGCAGGTGAACAGCTAGGACCAGGCAAACAATAGACTCCACCCTTTATAATGCAGAGTAACTCTAAGAAACTGAGAATTGAAAAAATATATATATAACATATATATGGTTTTGGCCTAGGTTGAAGAATTTTGGCCTCTGTATCCTAATGCTGGATTTTAAATGCTGTTATTAAGCTATCCACTGTTCATCTTCATTTTAATAGTTATTATAACTCGAGTATGAAAGTATCCTGTAGGCTGAAATTTCATCAGCCAGTTTGGAGACTGGTGGCTCTTTTCTAATTTGTGAAAGGGGGCGGATGGGCAGGAGGGGACTTGAATACAGGGAGAAGCCATCGACTCCTACGTTGGCCACTAATTGTGTTTGGGGAAAGAATCCGCAAATCTAAATGAATTTAGATTCTCAGAGCTGAACTGACCTTTTATTTATTTATTTAATTTAAAAAATATTCATCTATTTATTTGGTTGCACCAGGTGGGCTCCTTTGTTGTGGCACGCGGGCTCCTTCGTTGCAGCATGTGAGCTCTTAGTTGTCGCACGCATGAGAGATCTAGTTCCCTGATCAGGGAATTGAACCCGGGCCCCCTGCATTGGGAGCGCAGCATCTTAACCACTGTGCCACCAGGGAAGTCCCCTGAACTGGCCTTTTAATCTAGGGTGCTAGTGGATTTGTTTCTTAAACTCCCAGGGCTTTTGGACAAACTCTTCTGAAAGAAGAGTTGATGCCACTTACTTTTGGAGTTGTGAGTGTCATGCATTGCATTAGATGACTTAAAATTAGTCTGATTTTGCTACTGTTTTGATATCTTTGCAGTAAGGACAGTTAATTGTACACTGGCCGCCAGTTGTTTTAAGATGAAGATGTGATAACTGAGATTGAAACAATGGTAATTATGTGGTGACTCCTATTTCCCCAGCTCTTGATAACTTACAGTTACCTCTTTGTGTCTATTTACAGATGTTGATACCAGTGAACCAGGATCAATTCTCCCTAAATGTTGGAACAGTGTTCTGAAGCTCTCTGCACAATGGACCAGGGTGTTTTATTGAGTTAGTGTCTTTCAATTAAAATCTAGTTTTACTAGTTCTTGTATCTGTTTTTCTAGGTGAATGATTAGTGAATGATTACAAATAAGAACTTAACATATTAATTTAGTGGAAGTGGCTCAAACTCTAATTCTTTGAAGTTGTGATATGTAGAAAGGAGAAAATGGGAGGGGGGAAATGCCAAATCCTCTTCTTTAAGATGTGTGCAAATGAAACTATTTAAATACCATACATCAGAATAAGGAAGCTCAGTAAAGGAATCTTGAGGTGGTAATTAGGCCTTGTAGCAAAGTAAGCCATCTATGGCCAGCGCTCTGATACCAACCTGATTACACGAAAAAGTAGGCATCATGTTGACGACTCCTGACTTCCCGATGGCTTGTCCTTGCTCAGGAGTGTCCTTTGACCTGTGCTGTGTTGGTGGGTTTCAGGCTGAATTGCATCGTGGAAGCTTAGGTTGCATAGTGCTGGGAAGCATAATCCATGTTCCTGTTCGCCCTGCTCTGCTGGAGGGCTCAGCCTCAGGACCTGGGGACTGGAAATAATTCTGTCACTGAGGCCTGGAGATCCAGACCAGATATATGATGACTGATCAAGGATCACTGCATAGTGTAGGACTTCTCATTTTTGCCCTAATCTCTGCTGGTCAGTCTAGGAGACAGTGTGTTGGAAAAACTTGCTTTCCTTATTTTAGTAGTAGATTGCTTCCACCATATCAAGACCGCAGGGTTTGGTTATAGCTTTTAGCTCTTGTTGGTTGATGAAGCGTTTGGATTCTGCAGTGTTGGCCTAAAGTGGGTTGGTGTGTGACCTGTAATTTTGATTCTGAACAAGACTCAAGTCATAGCATTTACTATATTGAATGCATTTAATTCTTTCTCCAGTTAAGGAAGAAGCAGGAAGAAGACCCTCAAAGAACCTTAGAATATCTGGCATGATAGTTTTTCAAACTGGGCTATGCGGAGCCCTCTCAGGGGTCATTTCTGGAGTATGCCCCCTCATCTCGCTGTCTTCCTTCCACTTCACTGCCCACCCCCCCCCCAACCATGCTTCACTCTGCAGAAGGTACCTTGATATTCTGTTCTATTGGGTTTCCCCGTAAGATTTCAGTCAATCAGAATGTTTTGAGGCTGAAAACAGATCAAAAAGCAGTAGGTAAATGGAAATCTAGAAAGGTTAGTAAACTTGCTTAAAGTTACAGAGCAAGGTACTGGCAGCTACAGGACTAGAATAGGACTTTCTCTGCACTAATTTTGTTTTCTTATTTACATTGCCGCAAATATGTCATTGTAGGCACTCAGTAGAGTTTGAGTTTAATTGAATCCTTGGTGTTTGGTCTCTTATATTACTGGCTCTTTACTCAAACGTTTTGTCACACACTACTGTTCTTTCAGAGAAAAATCCTTATAACCAGTTTTGAAACATATGTGAAGTTATTGATGGTAATGGTACTAGTAAGTAGCTGGCCTTTCCTCCTCAGAATATTTCTGAAAGTGATGATAGTACTTTCAAACAGAAGTGGAGGCTTTATCACTCTAAGTTCTTAAGATAAGCTAGTGGCATGCTGTCCAGAATGCCTGTGCAAAATGCTGACCTGAATATTCCCATTTCCAGTGACCTGCCCTGGAATCTGAAAAGGAAAATCCAGGTATACCCACTGACAGAACAGCTTTAGAATGGCTCTGTGGAAATAACTACAATCACCATATTCTTTTTTCTAAAAAATCTGTGAAGCAAATTTGTTTTCAATTAAACATTTACTTTATATCTACTTGATGACTACCTAGTGGCTCCTCTTTAAGTAGAAAGGGAAGGTGAGGAATACCACGGCAGTGAGGGTGCTGGGACCCTAGCAGCATGGGTTCTAGGTGGCAGGATTGTGGACATGCTAGAAGTTCCAGGTCCTCAAAGGAGGCATTTTCCCCAGTTGTGGTGATATTTTCTTTATTCTAAGTGAGTGTAATTCAAAAGTGAGGAGTGATGTGTAGTGAATGTTCTGTGTTCATTTTAAAGAATGTTTCTGTGGTTCTTTTTCTCCTAGTAAATTTTTCTTTGAAATAACTAGTCACTTGTCTAGTCATTTACTCAAAACAGTTGGTTATAGCTGATGTCTATGGTAGGAGAATTTTGCTTGGGGGTTTACTAACATTTTATGAAAGAGAAAAGTCTAAAGACCTTTCTAGAGACATTTAGATAGGTGGGTTCCGTTGTGGGGAGGAGAACGTGTAAGGGAGCCGGCCTTTGGGGGGCAGGGTGGTGGTGGTGATATTGTGGGCTGTGTGTACAGGGTGAAGAGAAATGCCCATTGATGGTCCAGCTGGGGAAGGGTGGAAATTGCTAACAATGGCACTTGTTGGGGGAAGAGTGGGTCAGGAAGGAGCAGGCCCACAAGATTGCCCAGTGCCAGGGAACACCATTCACAAGGAGGGGGATGGGGACCTATGGAGTTGAGTAATCCATTGGCCCTGACCAGGACCCTGACCACAGTACTCTCTCCCCTGACTGGAAAGTGTATTCCTGATGGGGAGGGTTGAGTGCAGGGATGCAGTATCCAGTTTGACCAGATTGGTCTTCAAGATTGACTAGTTGGTCATGATTGACTGCTTATGGAGTACTGACCTAACTTTTTTGAGATCTCTCTTTTGACTTTTGCTTTTGACAAATAAGAAGTTGGTAAACAAGAGGGAATGTAAGGTCCCTGGGTCTGTTAGAGTTTGAGTTAAAGTACATAATACTAGGTGGTGGTGATTGTCATTTAACAATGTCTGTTATCCAAAGGGAACAGTTACATGTAAACTATTGAGGTAATTCATGATTCTCTTATGAGGACTATAATAAATGGGAAATAAATCACAACTAAAATGATTAATTAAAGAAAATACATTTTGACTCCATATTTCTACAACATTCCCTGGTCTCTTTAGCAGATCAAATTGTTTAGTCATTTAAAAGAAATTTTATTCTACCAGGTACTCGTGGATCTGACAGAAGGCAAAATTTCCTTCTAGTGCTGAAAACAGCAAACACTACTCTGAATTGGTGACAGCTATAGATTTAATGATTAGATCAAGTAGGGAGGTGGCTTCTAAGCGTCGGTTAAGTTGCTTGTAATGTGGACCTCTTTTTTCTGAGGTTAATTATGTCATTCCTGCAACAATTCTCTGACATCACTGAGTGTCCAACAATTCACTTCTGATGCAAACTGCCTGGAGTTTGTGCAGACCCCATAGGCTAATGACTCAGTCTCACAAGATTGCCCCACTTCAGGTGCCAGCCCCAAGTATCAGGTTGTCTCAAGTTACCTACCTGCACTTCTGCCTGGCAGAGTACAAATTTCCCACGACCACCCTCCCCCAGGTTTGATAATTTGCTAGAACATATGACTCATAGAGCTGATAAAACATGATATTTATGAATACAGTTTCATTATAAAGGCTATAACTCAGGAACAGCCAAATGGAAGAGATGTATAGGGCAAGATTTGAATTGGGGGCACAGGGCTTCCGTGTCCCCTCTGAGCATGCCAGCCTCCCAGCACATCAATGTGTTCACCAACCCTGAAGCTCCCCTAGCCTTGTTTCAATTTCTGTTGAGGTTCCTTTGTGTAGGCAAAATTGATTAAAGCATTGGCCTTTGGTGATGAAACTTCAACCACCCTTCCCTTCCTTATGGGCTGGAGGTGGGACTGAAAGTTCCAATCATGTGCCTGGTCTTTCTAGTGTGGCCAGCATCTCTCTTAAAACTATCAAAAGGGCCCACCCTGAGTCACCTCTTAGCATAAACTCAGATGTGGTCCAAACCCTGATCCTTATGAAAAACAAAGGAGCCTATCAGTAAGGAAATTCCAAGGGTTTTAAGAGCTCTGGTAGGAACTGGGGACAAAGACCAAATATATTTTTTATTACATCACATTAATACTCCAGTTTTGCATCCCATAAGTAGGAATAAGGTTACCTAAAGTTGATTTAGATGATAAGTAACAATATGCATTTACTGTTAATTTGATGGTGGTGTTTTTGCGGGGGGGGGGTGTCAAGAGAGTGCAAATTGCATAGCTTCAGATTACAAGGAGCAAACTCTTCCCTCAATCAGTATGAAATGACACTCCTAGAATGTGTTATATATTCTTGAATTTAACAGGTGCACTACCTCTAGAGCTCCCTAATGCAAGAAAGGAGCTCACTTATAGGAAATCAGATACACAGAAATCATGTTTCCTTTCAGTGTGACTTTAAAGATTCAGGTGTTCATAGTGCACTGGTTAAGAGCTTCGGCCTGGAGTCTGGGTTTGCATTTGAACTTTACCATTGGCTTGCCACTTGACCTTGGATGAACCACTTAACATCTCTAAGCCTTGTTTCCTTCATGTATTAAGTGAGGATAATAACAGTAAGTAGCTGTGAGGAGTCAGTAAGACAGTACATTTGCAGGACATGGCACATTGCCTGGCATATAGATAAACATTTAATAACATTAGTTATTATTAGCTACATGCATATATAGCTAAGCTGACAGGGATTGGCAGCTCCCAAAGGGCCAGGAACTATATCATTTTACCTTCTCTTATATGGGAAGTATGGGACAGTGTATAAAACATTGCTAGGCACACAGTAGACACAAGTTATCTATCACTCGAAAATAAAACCTGCTCTAGGTATCTGGGAAATACAGGAGTAACTCTGTAATGGAAACTTCCAGCCTGTTTCCAAAGCTGGCCTAAAACCCAGAGATGGAAAATCTTCCTCCTGAAACCATATAGAGCATACATGAATCTAGCAACGGGGACAGGGGCTCAGTGGCTAGAATATTGTTGGATCAAAAAATGGGAAACTGATCCAGGAGACATTTTTATCATTGGCAGTATGCCTTGAGGTTCAATGAGTTGGGCAAAACCGCATGAGACTTTGGGAAGGAAACAACAGATTTATTTCAGTCGGTCCAGACAATCTTTGAGAGTCAGCTGGCAAGTATCGTGTTATATGTGTTGCTTCTCAGAGAAAATGAAAAACCCGGATCCACTGGCAAAGGGCTTACCAACTGCTTGAGGTTCACTTCTTGGGGAAGTCCCCGAAGGCCAGGTCTAATTCTCCTTGTAGCTTACCCATCTGGAGATTCTATTCTAGTGGACCACCACTGGACTAAGTACTAGATTCTAGTCTAGACTCTGCCACCAGTTCTATGTGAACTTGGGCAAGTTATAGCCCCTCTTTGAGTGTTTCCTTAGCTGCGACAAAGGATTTGGGACTAAATCACTGTTTCCCAAAGTGTGGCTTTAGTTACGTTCTTAGTATATGTGCTGCTGAAATGAGCATGCAAGGGTGTGTTTTTTATACTGTTGATGGTACATGAGATGATTTTTGCTGGATGAATACTTTTTGCTTATTCTATATTTTAATGTGTATTAATGAAAATATAACTAGCATATTAGACCTATGACTTCATGGATGATGTCGCTTAGGGTGATATTTAAAGTGGATGTGATTTTTTTTTAAGATTTAAGAAAAATCTTAGGGGAACAGTAGTTGGGATGGTAAATGGATATGTAAGATCATAAAGGTTGTGTAGGAATGGCTGAAGTTTATAAGTTCTGAGACTCAGTAATTCTAGTGCAGTGATGTGGCACCTTCATGAAGACTTTGTGGTGATGGACACAATAGGACAGGTCCAAATTTGAGTGGCTTTAAAAACTTGCCTAACTCAAGCAAATTGACAGATTTATATTTGTGCATTCATGGTGAAAATGCCCATAAGTTGGTTGTATAGAGTTTAAATTATCGTAGACATTAGTGGTGGTGGCTTTTCTTAAATAATAAAAAATGAATAATGTTGCTTCCTCTTTCACTTTTAGGAGTTTCCTCGAAACCTGGATTGATCTTTAGTTCCTTTCACTCTTTGCTGTTGGAACTCCCCATTGTAGGAGTTAGGGGTTCGATTTGTTCTGTTGGGGAGGGAGAAAAGGCCATCCCTGTCTCTTGAACGCATGCCTGTGCATGTGTTCTAGGTTCTGGAAGGCCGAGACTCTGTCGCATCCTAATGATCTATACGTTACTTCTTGCTGTTAGCTACTTTAAAGGTGCAGTGTGACGTGTGCCCTAAAATGAAGATAAACTCTGAGGCAAGGTTTATTTAAAATTTCATTTCACTTTTTGTCGTCTTGGTCATAACTCAGTGTAGTGGGGGTCTTGAGAAGTAAAATGAGCAGTGGTAGAAATGAAATAAACTTGTGGGAGGTACTTTCTTTTTAAGCAAAAACCCAGAATAAAAATGAAATCTTGATTGCATAATAGGAGCCAAGAAAGCTGCTTTCAGATGTAGTCCATGGTTCCTTGAGTTTTTCTTTCTTTTTTTTTTTTTTAAGCCTTAATTACCTGTGTTCCCTTGACATTTTCTGTGTATATTAACACTGTCATCTTTCATTATCTACATTTGGTTGTTAGCCTCTTTTCTGCAAGTGATTTTGTTCTATAGTTACCTCAACATAAAGGGCCATGCATCTGGTATATAGCTCCTTGTCATAAACTGTTGAATGTTTCAAATTGTAGTTTTTAAAAATTGCTATAAAGATGGTTCCAAGTCTGTTATCCTTCTGTGTTCTCTAGTCAGGATTAGGTTAAAAAAGAACAAAATGGTGACAGTGATGTAACCCAAGATTTTTTTTCTCCATTTTTTTTTCCTTCTTCATTTATTTAATACAAAGTTTCGACATGCTTTCATGATGAGAAACTCTCAGATGTTTCCCGATTGAGGTGGAATCTAATGTTCCAAGCCAGAAACTCTCAAACTTTGTAAATTTTGGTTTTGTCATTCATACTATCTTCTCTCCCGAGAAGAAATAGTGACCTGTGTTATTTGGCACATTGGAAAAGGGAAAAAGCCTGTACTCAGGGCTATATTTTGCAGGATTAAAAACCTCTTTTCTTACTAAAATCTGTTTCGTGACATGCATGACATTCATCCTTTGCACAAATTCACAAGACCCACCTTACTCAAGGTAGATGTCAGGTTTCTGACAGAGTCCATTTCCCTTGGTGCAGAGGCTAGTCATTATTTATAGATAATTGCTGATGAGTGTGGAGATATTCTGAAAGGGGATATGCAGGGGTTGTGGCATTTACCTTTGGTCTATAGACTAGGATTTGCAAACCTAGAGTGAGGTTGTTTAATACCTTCTCTTCTTGGGAAATTGCCATTGGATCAATGAGTCTTGGTTAAGATTTCTTGAGGGCAGCTGAATAGTTGGGCTTTTAAAGATGAAAGCCACGTAAAAAACTATTCTTTCCCAATCATACAAATAATTATCTCCGTGGCAGTATAATCTCCATAGAAGTATAAGCATTCAAGACCATACATTTATTTATTTATTTATTTTTATTAATTAATTAATTTATTTATTTTTGGCTGTGTTGGGTCTTCGTTTCTGTGCGAGGGCTTTCTCTAGTTGTGGCAAGCGGGAGCCACTCTTCATCGCGGTGCGCGGGCCTCTCACTATCGCGGCCTCTCTTGTTGCGGAGCCCAGGCTCCAGACGCGCAGGCTCAGTAGTTGTGGCACATGGGCTTAGTTGCTCCGCGGCATGTGGGATTTTCCCAGACCAGGGCTCGAACCCGTGTCCCCTGCATTGGCAGGCAGATTCTCAACCACTGCGCCACCAGGGAAGCCCAAGACCATACATTTAAAAAGATAAATATAATTTTGAGTCAGAATGAAAGATGTGCAAACATAGTGGTAGAGTTCAAGACCTTTTCAGACCATTCTTACATGTTTCCAGCCCCACTTTGGTTTTCTCATAGTAGACTAACCTTTTAATTCATCTGGAGTCTTTTCACTTCTAAAGTAAAGCCCTTTTAGGATGCTGGAAACTTGAACTTTCATGGTAACCTTCAAGTCAAAAAAAAAGGTGTACTCGAAGACTTCCTTTAACTCTTGACTTTAAACCTCCCTGTCAAAGAACCGGAATTGCTTAATTTATCAGAGCATTTGCTTTTCTAAGTTTCCAGCTCACAACCATTCTGTGGCGTAGCAGAAAGAGATAATAAAAAGTTAAGCAACAGGTAAAAATCTTTTCCTGTAGCCTTTTCCCCATTTGGAAGCAGTTTTTCCTTCCCTCTGAGCAGTTTGGCCTAAGCTCCTCCTTTTTCTGATTTGAAGCTTTACTATTTGCATACAATGCTTAAATTGACTCACTCAACACCAAGTTCTGAACATCTCCAGTATTTAGTACTTTTGACTCAGGCTGCTTAAGCAAAAGATTACAATAGAGGCTTAACAGGACAGAACCTTTAAAAACACACTTTAATGGTACTCAAGGTTTCCAAACAGATACAAACTATTTTCTAAGAAGAACCAGACTATGTAGTTTTCAAGTTAGACATATATGAGCAAGGAACCAGCTTTCCCAGATGGAATGTGGATCATTCACAGAGAACTTCTGAAACTCAAAACTTGTCTTCTAGGTCTTGGCCTCCAAACTTGATTCTCTCATCACTGTCTTCAAAGTGAAGTATGTGTAATCTGCATTTTTCTTAAGGTGCCAACTCTAGGATTGGATGCATGGTGCTTCAGGAAAAATAAATATGTTTATATGTTGCCAGTTTTTCATTCCAGTAAATTTGAGTGCCTTTTGTGGACCTTGTTCTTAAGGACCTTATGGTATGAAAACAGAACAACAAATAGAAAATGTTGTGAAACCTGTGCCCAAAATGTTAGTGCTATAAATGAAGGTGTGAAGGGACAAAGAGGGTCTAGGTCAACTTGAAGGAGTCAGGAGAGGAGTCCTGTGAGAAGTAAAATCTGACCAGGGCTCAAAAGACCAAGACTAGAGAGAGGAAGCATTGCAAGCACAGGTAACAGTATGTGTACAACTACAGAGGCATGAGAGGCCATGACATCTTGGGGAATGGCACATGTTTCAGTATGCCTGAGGGATGTGGAATGAGAGCAGGAGAATGACAGTAATTGAGGCCAAATTCAGAAGAGCCTTGTATGCCTTATTAAATTTGGATTTTATTTTGTAGATGAAGGGGAGCTATTAAATAATTTTGACTAGGGACATGGCATATTCACATGGGCTATATGTGTGTTAAAAAGATCAATCCAGTGGCAGTGTGGAAGACACTGGAGGGAGCAATCCCAGAAGTAGGTAAACTGTGAGAATACTGCAGTAAAGGTGGCAGGGGGCTGAACTGTAAAACTAGGGAGTTAGAATTTACAAAGTTTGGCATAATCTGATGAAAGTTTGTTGCTTGCGTGTCCCACATGGGTTTTAGGCTGAAGGGTGCTCTGCTCCATACAGTCTCTCAGGGACCCAAGCTGATAGGGGTTCCACTGTCGTGTGCTGTACCATCTGAACTGTCGTGGTCACCATGGCAAGGGAAGAGATGGCTGGGATGTCATATGCCAGCTCTGTGCTTGGGCTTGGAAATAAGTATCACATCTGTCTACAGCTGACTGTGTCATTTCTGCCTACAGCTGTTTGGCCAGAAATAGTTACACTTCCCCATCTAACTGAAGAGGCTGGGAAACTGGGGGAGCTGATGGAATGTTGGCTGAGCTTCTCTGTCTGTGCTACAGTGTAGGGACTTGAGTAAGGTACTTTATTTCTGAGCTTATTTCCTCCTCTGTAAGATAGGAATATCAAGAGTACCAGCCTCAGTCCCAGAGACTCTTTTAGGAGGATCCCCAAGACACTTTCACAGGATCTGGAAGATCAAATTCTCTTCTTAATAATACTAACATCATTTGTCCTTTATACTTTCATTCTCCCATGAGTTTTATAGAGGCTGCATGACATGTTATATCACAGAATATTGAATGGAGAAGCATATATGGGAAATTAGCTGTCTTCTTTTAAGCCAGACCTTAGGGACATTTGCAAAAGTGTAAAACAGTGTCACTCTTCTCATTAAGTTTTTGGAAATACAGTTATTTTTCATAAAAATGTTGTTTATGTTAACATGTCATGGTTTATTATTGATATTTTATTTATTTATTTATTTTAGAGGCTATTATTTTTTTTCCTATGCAGACTTCCCCTTTCCCTAAGTCTTCAATATTTTATTCTTTGTACTATACATACTTTGATAACCTTGCTTAAAATGCATACATATGTCATATGATAACACATGGTGTGTATTTTGATTTTTTAATATTTTAATTTAATTTAATTTTTTTAAGGTTTTTTTTTTTTTTTTCATGTGGACCATTTTTAAAGGCTTTATTGAATTTGTTACAGTATTGCTTCTGTTTTATGTTTTGGTTTTTTGGCCACGAGGCATGTGGGATCTTAGCTCCCTGACCAGGGATCAAACCCATACCCCCTGCACTGGAAGGTGAAGTCTTAACCACTGGACCGCCAGGGAAGTCCCAGTTTTTATTTTATATTGGAGTATAGTTGATTAACAATGTTGTGTTAATTTTAGGTGTACAGCAAAGTGATTATACATATACATGTATCCTTTTTCTAATTCTTTTCCCATTTAGGTTATTACAGAGTTCCCTGTGCTATACAGTAGGTCCTTGTTGGTTATCTATTTTAAATATAGCAGTGTGTATATTATTGATATTTTAAATGAAGTAATACAATATTTTAAAATTTCTCAGTTAAAAAAAGTACAAACCTCATAGGGTAGCTGTAGGGATTAACTGCTGTCATGACTATAAAATGCCTAGCATTGTGTCTGGCACAATAAATATATTGGAGGGAACCTTTAAGTTTGATCTTGAGCTTTTCTTACTATGGGTCATATCTAATTAGTGGATTATAACCAACAATTAAAAACCGAATAAAAAAAAAGAAATAGCATAAATTAGAGTTCATCACTGAAGTGAGAGTAAATACTGCTTAATGAGTGGTATGTGTGTGTATATACATGTGCATTTGGTCAGGATGTAACGTGTTTTTTACTGAAGGTCGCAGTTCAAGTTGGAAAGACAGTGGTCTAGTTCAAGCTCTTATTTTCCAGTGACTGAAAGACTTGCTCTCGTTTTGCAGTGACTGAAAGACTTATGCATACTAAACAAAAAATGACTCTACTGTAGTATGCTTTTTTGAAAGAGGCAGTTTAAACTCCGTATTTTTCAAAAGTGGGCTTGAGAAGCATTATCCCTAATTTTGAGAAAGAGTAGAACATGGTTTGAATTTAGAAAGTGTTTATTAGATGCCAGTTAGCCCTTTTCACGCTACCATATACACTTCCTGCCTTCTTGGAACTTTAATCCAAGGTGCAGTCACTAAAACAGTAGCATCTTTTCTGTGCTTGTCATTTCTGACTATCTGCTTGAGAGCCATGAATGTTTATGTTCCATAGGAATAAATAATGTACAATGCATTCAAGTCTTGAATGCATAGTAGAAATAATTGTCTATTATAATAGAATGTCATCATAGACAATAAAAAAAATTCAGTCAGAAGAGCTTACTGGGGAAGGAGTTAATGAAATATTTTCCTTTCTTTTTTTTTTTTCCGGCCTGGAAGAAACAAGTATCAAAGTTGTATTTAAGATTGTTAAGTGACTTCTCATAATGAGTAGTGATGTCAGCAAACTGATGTACAATGAGAACATGCTGTGTCTTTTTTGGAGCAGTGGTGGATAGTTATGCTTTCATTTTGATAAGCCCATTGGTGACACTGAGTAGTACCCTGGGTGAATAGGAGTTAATACTGGCTGCCTGGCAGAAGTGGATTTGTTATATAATTTATGGTACCCAGAAGCCCTTTGGGGAGGTCTTTATTATTATCCTGACAGTATCCATCTAGGCCTGAAGATTAATTTTTTTTTTAAATTTATTTATTTATTTTTGGCTGTGTTGGGTCTTCATTTCTGTGCGAGGGCTTTCTCTAGTTGCGGCAAGCGGGGGCCACTCTTCATTGCGGTGCGCGGGCCTTTCACTGTCGCGACCTCTCTTGTTGCGGAGCACAGGCTCCAGACGCGCAGGCTCAGTAGTTGTGGCTCACGGGCCCAGTTGCTCCGTGGCATGTGGCATCTTCCCAGACCAGGGCTTGAACCCGTGTCCCCTGCACTGGCAGGCAGATTCTCAACCACTGTGCCACCAGGGAAGCCCGTGAAGATTAATTTTTGTTGTTCTCATCTAGTTCTACCAGACTGATTCTCATAACTGAAAGGGTAGCAACTTGCTGTTAAATGCTGGCACTTGGCTTTTGCTTTTGACACAAAGGTATGTTAATCAAGAATGGGTGTTAGGAATCCTGAAATGTTTCAGTTAGTGATTTATTGTAGTTTAGAGGCTTTTTTTCCCAGTTAAACTGATTTAACTTCTGAAAAATGAGTCAATTCAGGGTTTCAAACGTTTCCTCTTCGACTAGCCTCAAAAAACGTTTATTAGCGTTTCTGTCTTGTAAATTGCTGCTGCAATTCATTTGTGTCAGTCCTGCCACTGCTGAAACAAATGCAGAAGGAGTGTCAGTTTAGTTTTCCATCGTCTGATACATGGACTTCTTAACTCTATTACTGGTGGACGTCCACTGTTAGTTAAACAAGCCTGTACTATTTTTTAATGACTCACTGAGAAGTCATGTGGTGGTGTGATCCCTGTCCCCAACTACCAGCACTTAAACTTATAATTTTCAATGTATTGTGTTAAAACAAACTTCTAATTCTGGCTATTTTTCCTTTCAGTTTTAAACCTAAGGTTGGAAGCTCTATTTTTATAAAATACTCTCCTAGAAAAGTTGCTCGTGTCGCTACCCCACATACTGGCCCTGGGGGTGGGGAGAGAAAGAGCTGACTGCTTCACATGGCTAGGCAGAAAGTGTGGGCTGGCCTGCCAGCCAGCAGAAGTGGGATCTGCCCTTTGCTTTCTTGGCAAGTGTGTCTGGCTTTGAAGGCCCTGATTAGGATTTTAGGTCTTGTCCTTTTCTTGCCGTTACATGAAACGTAGTCTGTTGTTTCCAGTGGTTCTAAAGAGATGGAGGACCTCGATGGTCCACATCCCTTATCCTCTTTGACAAGGTACGTGCTTCATCCCTCAGACTTAAAAGCCAATCTGTCATCAAGCGAATTTTAAAAAATACTACAGTGGAACAAGATAGCTTAAGAAGTGTAAAACTGGCTGTGAGTTCTTCGTGTTCACTATGTAGTATGCAAAAAAGCTGCTGGCTTTTGCCCTTGCATCTCTAGACACCTTCAATGTGATTTCTTTGTTCATTGCGGTAGAGAAGAAGCAGTTCCGACCAGCAGCAGAAGGTTTTTCACTGACTTCACCTGCTTGGCGAACCCTTGGAACTTCCTAGAGTGCTGCATGGCTATGGCTTGAATAAACTGTCTGGACTTTCACCCTTGCTCAAAGGAGAGGCAGGAGTGATTTCCATTATTATGTGACTTTTTTCCCAGGGACTAAGGTACAGGTCAAAAAGAGGCACTATAGGATGAACATCTCCCAATTTCAGCTTCAGATTTTGGCTTTTGCTGTGTTTGAGGTGAAAATTAGCTTGTGGAGTGAGGAGAGATGGAGCCTATACTGCTGAGAAGCTGTGTTTGTATCACATTATATGGTAACTGATGAGGTAGGGAGTAATTGGAACAATGAGACAATTTTCTACTTTCTCTTTGAAGGTAGTGGGGTGTTGAGAGGCAAGGCATTCAGGAGGAATTGGACCTTAGGAACCAGCTCTTGAGTGGCGAAATTAAGTTCTACTCTACATTCTTAGGGCTCTACTTCCTTTACTGTTGAGTATTTGATAACATCATCATATAATTAGAATTGGTATGAATAGCTATCATCTGTTAAGAACTATGTGCTAGGGACAGTGCTGAATATGCCATACTCATTTATTCAAGCATGAGTTAATACATTTAAAATGTGCAGAGACTAGTGCCTTGTATAGAAGTGCTCGACAAATATCAGTGATTATTATTTATTCAGGAGATAATTAGCAAAACATTTGCTTACATGACAAAGCTTACGTGCACAGCCAAAGTGGTGAATAAAATAAAATCCCTGCTCTTGTGGCAGTTACCTTCTAGTAGGGGGAGCGGACAATAAATAAGTTAACAAATAAGAATTTCAGAGAGTGGTATGTGCTGAAGAAATAAAATAGTGTGCTGGATCAGAGGGAGAGGGCACTTTAGAGTGGTTGGACAGGGAATGCATCTCAGCATTTAAAGGAGGTGCATCTGATGAAGGAGCCATTTATTCTTCACAGTGACCCTTTGTCCCAATTTTCAGGTGAGAAAACAGAGGCGCAGGGTGACTAAGTATGTGCTGGGAAGTGAATAGAGCTGGGCTGTACAGACCCAGTCATTCTGCATCCAAAGCATGTCCTATCCTTCCCAGAAAGGCAGCTGTAGGAGCTGCAGTATCTGCAGTTGGTTTTGAGTGAAGGAAATGAATGTGGTTGCAGTGCAGGTAAAACCCTCATGCAGTTCAAAAAAGTTGCAATGCATGGACCCTTAATCATGGGGCGCAAAATTAGAGTATGAGTGTGTGTACGTATGTACAGTTTATTTTGGGATCCAAAGCTGTCTTCCGATTTTCAGAGGTGGTGACAAAAAGAGCTTGTGGCATTGCTGCTTTATTTTAGGATTTTCTCATATTGTTTTTTTGGAAAATAGGGCCTACCTGCTAAGGCAGAGTTTATTTATTTTTTTTGTGTGTGTTATTTATTTATTTATTTTTGGCTGCATTGTGTCTTTGTTGCTGAGCGTGGGCTTTCTCTAGCTGCGGCGAGTGGGGGGGCTACTCTTTGTTGCGGTGCACGGGCTTCTCATTGCAATGGCTTCTCTTGTTGCAGAGCACGGGCTCTGTAGTTGTGGCTCGCGGGCTCTAGAGCGCAGGCTCAGTAGTTATGGTGCATGGGCTTAGTTGCTCAGCAGCATGTGGGATCTTCCTGGACCAGGGCTCGAACCCATGTCCCCTGCATTGGCAAGCGGATTCTTAACCACTGCGCCACCAGGGAAGTCCCAGGGCAGAGTTTTAATAGACAGCATTGCAGTTGGCCATTAGGTGGTGGCAATTTTGTCAGATCAGTATGGGTGGGAAGTGGGTGGGAACTGGGCTGGAATCATAAGATATCTTACTTTGCCAAGCCTGTAATACCATGATGCCAGCCACCAGGTATAAAGCTCTATTTTTTATTTGATTATCTGCTTATCTTTACCCATGTTAATGTACCCTTTGGCCTCATGCCATATGAGGTCACATTTGTGAAATAAGTAACTTGAAGAAAAAGGCTCAAACCTTGGGGCCTCAAGTTTCAACCTGCAGGGAATGTATTTCCAATAAAGACACACTAACATGGGCATTTCCTGTCACCGTCTTCAAAACCTGAATGCTTTCTAAATAGGCTCTTCAGTACTTGAAACCAAAGAGAAATTGTTTCAATAATAGTCGTTGAAACCAAGAGGGTAGCAAAGTTCTGGTCAGGTCTGGTCTTTCAGTTTCATAGGATGTGGTTTAGATCAAGTAACCTATTTTAGTCGGAAGATTGATCATGTTATTGCATAGGAAAAGACTTCCAAGAGCTTTTGCTTTACAGCCTTTCACATGGTGTCTGAGTTCTGGAAGGAGGTTCCTCCTTGGGAACATGAAGATGACAGAAGTATACACAATAGAAAAAAGCAGCTGTAAGTGCTCTGTGGCATATTTGCTTGAAGGAGGCTTAAGGTTGTAAGAATTGCAATTGGAAAGGTTCTTTTTCTCATTAGTCATACCATCTTTTAAATTCTTTTAAATAGCATCATCATGGTCCACCCAGTTGTAACGGAATTTTACAGTTTGCTTGAGTTTGGGATCGTTGGTCTTAGGGTTCAGCTCAGGGGTCTCTTGATATATTGGGTTGAAATTGTGGCCTAGTAAGTTGGTCTTCGACCATGGTATCAGATCTTCTGTTTCTTTGCTCTGTGAGTAGAAGAGATCTGAGTGACAGCTGTGTGTATCTTGGTAGGGACTCTTTCTGTTGTGACAGAAAACCTGACTTCTGGCTTACGAAAAAGGAGAATTAATTGGCTCATACAACTGTGAAGTTCAGGCTTTGATCTGACTTAGGTACAGTTGGATTCTGGGTGCAAATAATGCCTTCAAAACTGATTTACTCTTTGTCTCTTGGTAGTGATTTTATTCTGGTGTCTTACATGCATTTGAGTTGAGACCCATCTGATAAGAAGGGACAGTTTAACTCTCACAGTGACCCTTGGATGGGCATTATTATTTTCCCTGGTGCTCTTTCTGGTAAGATGACCAAAGCAGCTCCAACCTCCTTTACTTTCGGTGCTAAGATTCACTTTGTCTGACTTAGGTTACCTGCATATTCCTGGCCCAATCATTGAAGCCAAGGGCATAGGATGCTTTGGTGGGCTTGAGTCACATGGTCCATTATGAGCCCCACCCAACTTACATGACCAAGAGTGAGGGAGAGGAATCTTCTAGTGAAAATTGGTGGCCACCTGATGAAGAGCCTGGAGGCTGGGGGAGCAGACAAGTCTCTGCTGTAAGCGATAATATCCTTTGGTCCAGTCTGAAGCTAGAAAGCCATATAATAAGTCTGTGGTCTAAATCCAGCCTATTACCCGTCTCAAGGGTGCCACAGTTCCATTTTGAACGAGGCTTTTGCTCCCTGGGCATGTGATTCACTCAGTTTCAAGTCCATGGGTCAGACCCTTCTACCCCAACGCTAAACCTATGATAAGGGGACCTCATTAGACCTTAGGATGGGCATTATCTTTTTTGTGTGTGTATGGGACATAGGGGAAGGTTCAGTTTCTTTTGAAAGAATAAATTGGGGAAATGTAGATATAATTGAAACATACCCTTATGATTAATCTCTTCCTGTCCCCCACACCGTACCCCACCCCCATCATTTAACAACACTGTCTTGAAATCCTTGGAGCCAAAATTGTTGGATTTGTCAGTCTTTTGATGTGATTTACAATGAAGCAAATGGTCTCTCTCTTGTTTTCCATCCTCCTTTGGTGGTTTGATATTTTTCCTTAAATATGTCTTAAAGTGCTTTTGGTAAGGTGTTTTTTTTGGCTTTTTTTTTAAGAAATTGAATTAGTTGACACATATTACAAGATGATGTAGATACTCCCAGTACACTCCCATTATATAAGTTGACACTACTTTTTTTGAATTCACATTGAATATTATATATATAATATTTTTTTGCACAGTCTTTGATCTGTTGTTCCACTTCTAGGAATTTATTCTCAGGAAATAATTATAAATGTGCTGAATTTTAGCTGCTATTCTGCTTATTATCCCAATATTGTTTATAATAGTGAGCTATTGGAAGCAAACTAAATGTCCAACAATGAGAGTTTATTTTAAATTGGCAAATTATCAATGAAAGACCTATCTGGCTATTAAATCTGTTTTAACAGAGAGTCTCAACCTTTCTGTAACCCCTCTGCAGTGCAGCACCAAATTTTTGACAGATTGAGTAGTAGGCTATAAATAGTTCATGGGTTATGTGAAGTAGCTGGTGTGTCAGTGGTGACACCAGTACTGCCATTGAATGCTGCTCTTTTAAAAGCATTTGATGAGAGAAGATTTATCTGAAAAAGTATTCAATGGAAAAATTTGCAAAATAGAATGTACAATACAACCCAGTTTTGTTTAAAAGTTCAATGTGTGTAGTATGAACATGCATGTATTACTTAGGTGTGCCATCCATATGTGCTTATATAAAACACTGAAAGGATATACTCCAAAATATTAATTGTAGGTGGTGGGATACTAGGGGACTTTTTTCTCTTTATGCTTCTTCGTATTTTCTAAACTTTACAGAATAACTATGTAATGCTTTTGAATTTGGCAGTGGGTAAGAAAGTCTTAGTGGCCTTAGTTCTCTGACCAGCTTACTGATGGGGTTGAAAACAGATATTCTTTTATTATAGAGATCTTTTTTCTGTCCCTCTTCCTCTTCCCATCTACTGTGCATTAGCAGTCAGCTTCCATCATGGGCCTCTAGGAAAAAACTGATAAATGTGGCCTTAATGAATTTGGATTTTTTTTTTTTTTTTAAAGAATTAGCAAACATCACATTAGTTACCATGTGATGAACCTGAGATCTATTTAGAAGAAATGTGGCTCTAGAAACCACATCTGTACATTTGTGGTCATTCAGGTGCCCCTCTAAGACGTCTGCATGCACTCATTTATCAGCTTTATATTGGGTTCCTTTCTCATCTTTTGACTCATTTCATAGTTTCCTTTATTGCCTTTCTTTTACTTAGATGCAAAGACCAAATCTCAACTCCAGTTAACTATTTTTCAGTCAGTTATTGACTACTGAATTCCTCAGGTGACTGAAAAGTGAACAGTTGATGTGGTAATTGGGTGTTTGAGGACTAATTATCTACAATCTGGTAGACCTCCAGGGTGGCTGGTATCCATATGCTAATTGGAAGCAGAGAAGTGGTGCCTAACCAGTGATTTTACCTTCAGTATGGCCTAATGAGGCTGTATCCTGAAGATAAGGTCCAAGCTAAAACCAGAGATAAAGAGTATAGCATATAGCAGGCATGCCATTTTTATTATGGTACCACAGAGCACAAATCCAAGACAGCCCTCTGATTTTAAACAGGGAAAGTTAGTTAATGAAAAAGCTGGTGCAGAAACAAAAAGAGTGGCCAACGTAGAAATCTGGTGCCCGTTAATGATGCGTACTTTGCAAATAAGTGGACAGTCTGACTTGTCCAGGTCAATAGTGACAGCAAAAATATTCCAAGTGTGGGTCAGTAGAATAATTCAGCTCTTTTTTGGTTGTTTTGAGTCATGTGGGATTAAACATGTAGCAGCTCTGGAACCCAGAGACCAAAAATGCTTGATTCTTTGGTATTTGGAAACTTTATAGTATACGTGTGTGTTGGCTTGGTTGTATTTGGCAAGCAGTATTTGTTCTGGCCAGCCCACACTGACTTCAGTCCTCAGACCTCAGTTGTATATATATCCTTAGTATATCTGAAGTATGCAAGGTAAGGAATGTAAGAACCCTTTAAAAAGAAAAGAAAAATTCTTTTGTACAAAGCTGACTGGTCTTAGTCCTGTGACCTAAGATTATTTTACAGAAATATAACCAATTGGTTTATTTTCTTTTTTAAAAATTTTACCTTTCCTCCCTCCCTCTTTTCCTCCATCCCTCTTTCCGCACTTTTGAGATTGGTTGATGTAGAAAGTCTTGTGTTCCTACCCATCCCTAACTGGAACTGCTGTTTTAGCTTGCTGCTTGCAGTACATTTTAGGACAGAAAGTCTTTTAAAAGCATGAAAATAGCAGACGCGTCTCATTTGCTTTGGCAGAGGAAACAGCTTTTCCTCCCAAGTAGCTCTAGGTAAGACCTAATCTCCAAAGGTGCTCTTGTAAGTCCCAAGTTCCAAATGACAGTAAGCAGAAGACTTTGCATTTTAAAGTACTCCCTCAGTCTTTCCTCCTTGTTATTTTTGCAAGTTTACTTTCTAGGAAGTAGTTTATAAATGGACACCACCCATTTCCCAACTTTTTCTCAGGTCATTCAGCATCTGCAGCTGCCAGTTGGGATCAAGAGGCTCTTGTGGTCTTGCTCTGAGACTCCCTAGGGGGATGGTTTCTGCCAGTACAGCTGCTTCAGCCCCTGGCAGCTGGGTGTCTGGCATATATAGTAAGAAGTAAAATCATGCGCCCAACTAGCTATACAGACTGTTTGGATGGAAGTTGGAAAGATGGGTTTCTTATTGCTTGGTGCTTATTGCACCAACATTCATCAGTGGCTTCTTGCTTCTGAACAGACTCTAGATGGGAACAGAATGGGAGGAGTGGATTGGATCAGTTCCTTCTCTCAAGGAAGTCATCAGAGTAGATCTCAAGTGCCTTGCTGACACTGGATTTTGGTGCCAGCCTTTGCCCCCTGTTTTTTAGCTCCCAGCCAGCTATAACAGTGAGCCAGCTTGCTCTATTTTCCATATGTCAGGGCCTATTCCTGACCCTGCAGAGTTCAAACTAAGATGATTAGGACAGGGAAGCCTGCAAAGACAGTGTAATCTTTCACGTCTTGTTCAGATTGGAGTAGCTCTGCTTTCTCTGTCTTTTTGGACTTCTCATTTTCCCTTGGCTCTAGCAGGCTTGGGCAAGAAGTATGAGAGCTGTTCACTGTGGAGGCAAAATGCCTGTCCTGAGAAGGCTTGCAAATCTAGAACTTCAGCCTCTCTGGATACCAAAATGTGAAGGTAGTCCCAGAATATTAGACTTGGAAGGATTTTAATCATGGGAACACAAACTCAGAGAGGTTAAGAGACTTGTTCAAGGGCACACATTGCTTAGGGAGATCCCAGACCAGAACTGAAGGCTTCCTGGGAGTTTACTGTGTTCCTGTCGACTCAGTACCTCTGGAGTACAATCAGGTGTTGATAATGTATCTTTTCTTCTTGGGCCATCAGCATCTCCTTAGGGGAAGGATATACCCTGGCATATATCATAGCAAAGAACAGTAAGTAGTGAGGCCAGTGATGTAGAATGGTGAGTTTAGAATCACACTGCCTGGATTTGAATCCCTTTTCCTGTATGACCTCAGGCCAAATCCCTTAAACTCTGTTCAGTTTCCCCCTCTGTAAAGTGAAGGTTATATTATCTTCCTCATAGAATTGTAGTGGGTTAAATGTGATAATTCATGTCAGTCTCCTCAATACATACATGTAACTTAAAAGGTATTGCTATTAATAAACATTTTAAAATCCTGTCTCAACTTGGACCAAGCAGATTGGTCCTTTGCCTCCTTCCTTTCCACTTTATGCTTCCAGTCATTGAAGGACCAGAACAAGACTCATATTCTCTGTGAAACTTTCCCATTGAGTTGATTTTGGAGTCTTGACAGACTGGTTTTATTTCCTAGTCCCACTGCTAAGTGGTTAAGAAACCTCAGTTTCCTAATCTGTAAGGGCTCTGACAACCTAGGTTGTTGTGAGGTTTGAAGGTGATGTATATGAAGCATATAGCCCCATGTCCCACAAATACCAGTTTCTCTTCATCAGTCCCTCCACCTTTCTTTCCATAACACTGGTCCACACTCTGCTCTCCTTTCCTGTCTCCATTTGTCTTTGTGTGGTTTAGCCCTTCATGGTCCTTCTGTTCCATAAGAGGTGATTCTGTTTCAGAGGTAGATAGTAAGTCCTAGAAGACAGGGATTTGCCTGATTGTCACTTCATGGAACTGCCTAAGAGAAACAGTTTCCTGATCTCTTCTTCTCTGGCTCTCTGGAGCCAGAGCATCCACTGGGACCACGACCTCTGGGATTGCCCTCGGCCCAGCAGTGCCAGCGCCAGGCCTGGGGCCAGGCAGGCAGCCAAGCCCATCCCCAGGAACAGCAGCTGGGGCTGGCACAGGGAGGAGGGAGGCTGGAAGCTGATGCAGAGAAGGAGTGAGGGAGAGAGGCAAAGTCAGAGCTGAGATTGAAGGAGAAAAGCTGGAGGCTGATCTTAGTCCAGCATAAACTGAGCAGTTACTGTCTTTCAAGTAAACCCCCAAAGCTGTGCATAGAAGTAGGTTTCCTGGTTTGTGGCTTCTTTGCCCCCTTTATTCTTCTTCCTACCTTTCCTTTCTTCCCACCCCTCCTTGTCTCTCACTCCATTTCACTCATTTATGCCACTTTAGCTGCAACAGGAGAGCAGAATCACTTACTGCAAGAACAGGAAAGCTGCTGTGGGCATTTGGGGCGTCAGCATACCTGAACTGCCCCAGGAGACCTGGCCTGGCTGCTGACAAGAGCACTGTTCTAGAAGGGAGGCTTGATTCTGTCACCAACTTTGTGATAATAACAACTGTAATAAAAGCTAACACTTACTGAATACTTTTTATGAGCCAGGTATTGGGCAGAGGATTTTACATGGGTTATCTCATTTACTCTATCCACCAGACCATGAGGTACAACTGTCCCATTAAAGTTACATGCTGATGGTCACAAGTTGGTCCATCACCATGATTCAGATCCAGGTTTGTCTGCTCCTAGAGCTCTTCCTCTTAATTACTCTGCTCCAGTTTCTCCCTTCCTAGATAGTTCGTTGACCTCCGTGTACCTCCATTTCTCTTCCTATGAAATGGGGGTAATTATTTCGTAGAGCTACATTTATATGTAGCTGTTATAATGTACTAACAAATACAAAGTGGTATTCATTAATAATGATGCTCGGTTAGTGAAATTTGGCTCTGGGGTGCCCAGCTTGTGCTGAGGCTATCCACTTCAGAGAGGTGGCAGGAGGACCACTGGGAAGTATAAATGAGTATAAATAAGTAGCAAGTTAGAAATCCTGTCTTTTGCAGATCTACAGAGCTGGAACCTAGTGGAAAGGGAATGGAGTCTGGAACTGGCTGGAAGGTTGTCCCAGGTTAGGGACAGGGAGTGACCAGCAATTCAGAGTATCCATAGCGCACAGCAAATACCCAGCTTGATTTTATTCAGCATCATTCACAAGTCTTAGCCTATGGAGGATCTGATTCCCCCAGGTATTTCTGACCAGTGGTGCATTTGAGCAGGGTCAGTGCTGTAGTTCAAGAGACTGTTTTTGAGCAAGACCCAACTGCATGACTCAAGGCAAGGGTAGGCATCCTGTCTGGGCCTGGGGAAGCCAAAGCCTGGAGCCCATTGTTCAGATGGGACAAACTGGGGCTTCCATCAGGCTAATCAGATACTACTCGGCTGTTAATAATGGCTGTCATATCAAGTGTTTTCTGTGTGGAGGACAGTGTGTGCCAGATACCCTTTATCTGCGTTTCCTGACTGAATCCTTACAACTGCTCTTTGAAGTAGATACCATTTTGCAGGTTGAAGAAATACAGGTTTTGATCAGGGTCAAACATCTGGTGGCAGAGTTGGACTTTAAGAGCTGAAGCTTTTAACCATGCTGGTGGGCTGAAACATCACAGGTTTAAGAACTTTGGACTAATTCTAGTCCCCGCCTCTAGTGAGACTGAACCTAACGGCATCTTGCCTGCCTGCATCACGGTCGTAATGCTTGCCTGGGAGAGGGCAGTGGCTAGGACACCCTTCTTAGCACAGGGCACAGACCATGGTTTTTTTTTTTTTCCCAGTGGCTAATTGTAACACTCGCTGCTCTGTGATTGGTGTGGTGACACTCCTGATCTTGGGACCCATCCATTGGTGGGCTTTCCCGAGGTGATCTGATGTAGGTGGGCTCAGCAGTCCAGCCTAGTGGTGAAAGGTCATGGTTTCTCAAGCCAGACATACCAGGTTCTGCTTGTGATCTTGGGTAATTTTCTTTGTGCCTCAGCTTCCCTGTCTTTAAATGGGGTTGTGGTGAGGATATATGAGTGTTACTGTCCATAAAGTGCTTAACATAGTGCCTGGCATGGTATCAAGCGCTCAGTAATTGATAACTACTATTATTAGCTATTAGCCAACAGCTAGTGGGTCCAGGGAAACTTTCAACTTTAAAACACTTGAAGTGCTGCCACCCTGGGACACACGGCTGAGCACCATGATTGAGCCTGAGAAATCTCTGGGTACAGAACTATTTTCCCAAAGAAAGAGGAGACACAAAAGAAGGGAGCTCATTGGGTAATCAGGGGGCCACACTTACCATCATATCTGAAAATACTTTTTTCTGGCTTGAGACCACAACTTGCTTCAAAGAAAAGGACCAGAATGGAAGAAAGGGATTCAGCTTTCTAGCACTTGCTGATTGATCATCTGTCTAAATTGATTTCCCCCTCCTTTTTTTCATCTGCTGGGCATGTAAAATGCCTTCAGGTTTCAGCTGGTACTGCTGTGCCAGGTCATCAAAGATGCTCTCATGTGGAGGGCTGGTTGGGTAAATGGATTAGGGCCTCTTGGGAGGCCCATCTGTTCTGTCCCTATGTGAAGGCCTTGGCGCCAGGATTTGGAGGAAGCTGATATAATGCAGCATCTGTCCAATGGGGCAGGGGTGAGTAGCCTGGGATAGGTGGGTCAGTAGGAAACCAGGAAATCCTCTTATCCTGCCAGGTACCTGGGCTTCCCTCAGCAGCACGAGCTGAGCAGCAAACCCTGGTGAGTCAGCGTGCCTGGGAATTAGAGTTGCCAGTCTGTGAGCATGTGGGATTTGTGTAAGTTTGGGCCTTTTGTTTCTTTCAGCATTTTAGTCTTTAGAGACACAAATCTGGAAACCAGACCCTCCACATGGTATAGTCCTGCTTGTTTTGAGATAATTCAGCTTGAACAACAGTTGCTTCCCTTGTATGCTGGTCTTCTAAGAATTAACCCCTTACCTTTTAAAATTGTAACAAGTTGTGCTTATGGCTTACTAGCTATATTCTAAAAGCATAAAAAGGCTTTAAAAAACTTACTTGGGTCTGTCATTTTCCACACCAAAACCCTTCTAAGGGTTTCAGCGTGTTTTTGAAACCTAAGTGAAACTGCGAGTCTTTTTTTAAGGGCGTGTATAATCACGTCTGTCATGTATTCTCTTTGAAGGTGGACAATGGGACACACCCCAATACAGTGTGATTCCAGTAAACTACAGGAATGATTCTGGTCTTCATTTTAAACTTGTACGCTCAGAACATACCCTTAGAATTCCTTTTGAAGATAACTCTGAATTTATCCAAGCACTATTTGGAGGAAGCTAAAGTTCTTTAGGTAAAGTTTAAAGCTCCAGCCTTCCATTAAAAGCACCCTTCTGCCCCACTGCCAGTCTCCTTAGAGCTTTGAATTTGGATTGTGGAGGTCCCTGACCCTAGAGCTGGAGAGGCATGGGACTGACATTGATTTGGTCTGCTTTCCCGACTATACTTCTGGCTCCTGGTCTAAATTTCTATCAACATTATAATTTCAGAGGCTGCAGTTATTATAGCAGGTAGCAAACTTTTATAAGTACTAAATTTTAGATGGATCTTCTAGCGGACTAGTTGAAGGTAAGAATAAGAGTCTGAGTAGATAGAGTCTTCAGAGAAATCACCTCATCCCTGGCCCAGAAATTTCTAGCAATTCTTTAAAAACCACTTTTTCGTTACTTAATAAATAAACCACTGTGATGTTTGTTATGTATCAGTGCAGACTTTTTTCATCTAGCAGTTATTCTATCATTTAGAGACTGTATTTGGGTAAATCAGCCCTTCTTTTAAAATGGAGACGCTATCTTGGAAGACTAAGCCTGCAGGCCCTACAGGACATTCACATTTAGTGTGAACTTGACTTTCCTCTACATACCACCTTGCTGGGGGCGGGGATGGGGGTTAGAAAAGAAGCTCAGCGATTGGGACCCTTGGCGTGGAGAACAGTCTTGGTGGATGGCTCCCATAGGTGGATAGAGGAAGGGTGGAGAAAGGGCATTTCACCTACTGTGCGGGTGGGTCCCAGAAAGGAATTTGAAGAAATCAAGACAAATTTTACTTTGTTATTTGGCTAGGACTCTGCCGTTAGTCTTGACTCTGCAAATTCTTTATCTCATCTTTAGGCCATTATGAAACTATATAGTTGTTTTGGATGTGGCTACCCCTTCTTCCTACTCATCCTACTTAAAAAGAACATCTGAGAATTTTGACATTAGAGACTAGAAGATGAACCTTTTATTTGTACCTTCTGGGTTAATACAGGTCCAAATAACTTTCTTATGTGATGGCAAGTTGGCAAGACAAATTTCCTTTGGAATATTTCTGGCAGAACCATAGTCTTCCTTGATGCATTCTGCACATGAATCAACTTCTTTGTGATCTATGTTACCTTAAGAATTTTAGGAATTTTCCTTATTGGTTCTCCATATGTGCTCTAACCACTGCATTTCCAAGGTGAAGGTATGGGCTTGCGAGGGAGGTGATGATGAACTTGGGGAATTTCCCCTGGTTCATGGTTAGCTCATTGAAACAGAGTGGTGTTCCAGTGTGCAGTCCCTGGAGGGAAGCTTGCATACTCTGTCTCCCTGTCCAGCAGTGATTGCTTTCTAATTTCATTCCAGGTTGGCTGGCTCCTCTGGCTAATGGCATGTTGAGGCACGTGGGCCAGTGGCAACAAGGGCATCCAATCCAGAGGGGGCCACTCTAGAGGCCAGGCCACCAGCATCATGGGCCAGTGTGTCACCAAGTGCAAGAATCCCTCATCAACTCTGGGTAGCAAGAATGGAGACCGTGACCCCAGCAGCAAGTCACACGGGAGGCGGGGTGCAGGCCACCGTGAGGAACAGCTGCCAGCCTGTGGCAAGCCAGGTGGGGATATCCTTGTCAATGGGACCAAGAAGGCAGAGGCTGCTACTGAGACCTGCCAGCTGCCAACATCCTCAGGAGATGCTGGGAGGGAGCCCAGGTCAAATGCCGAGGAGTCTTCCTTGCAGAGGTTGGAAGAACTGTTCAGGCGCTATAAGGATGAGCGGGAGGATGCAATTTTGGAGGAAGGCATGGAGCGCTTTTGCAATGACCTATGTGTGGACCCCACGGAATTTCGAGTGCTGCTCTTGGCTTGGAAGTTCCAGGCTGCTACCATGTGCAAATTCACCAGGTTAGTCACAAATACTTCATGTCACCAGGTGATCAGAGGAGGAAAGAGAGCACCATTGAGCAGTGGTGCCCAGCTAGGATAGAACTGGGTTGGCTTCATAGGGTTTTGGGTAAATCTTATTTTCTTTTTCTGACCAATTTCTCTAAAGCTATTCAGCCTCTGAAGAACTGGGCAGCAACCCTCCTTGCCTGAAGTTAAATGAGGAATAATCCATGTTGCCAAGCTGCTGCCCCACCCCACTGCTGTTTGACTTTTATCTTTTCTTTCACTCCTGTACTTGTCAATTCACTCACTTCCTCACTTGGCATTTATTGTACACCTATCATGTGTTAGGCATTGAGTGCCAGTATAGTGAGTGCCACTGGGGATGTGCTTCAGTAACTGCATGAAGCCAGTTGCCCCTTCTAGCTCTCCGCACATTACCCTTAGCCAGCCTATGCGCCAACAAGGACAGCTGGCCCTAGTTATCAACCAGTAGTTGTGTACATTGTCATGGTCATGCATCCCTGTAGAGGTTGTTTGTGGGAGACAACATGGCAGGGTCACTGCAAGGTGTGGTTTCCAGAGCACTGGGTTATAAGAAAGTAAGAAGAATTGACTTTGAGAATCCCTCGATAAAATTTTTAGTCCCTGGGTAGGTTACTCGACAGACCTCAGACGTTCTATCTTCAGCAGTTGCAGAAATCTCCGAGAAGATGATCAATGTGAGACCATGTTGTAAACTAAAAGTGTTATATAGATGTTAAAAATACATACTCAATTTTTGTTTTTTAATAACAGAACTTTGATCTCTGGTGGCAGAGTTACCCAGGTTCATCCAGAATCTTTGGCTCCAAAAATTTCCCTTGGCAGTCACCAAAAATATTCCAAAAACAAACAACCCCTAGAGAATCAAAAGGAAAACAGGAAGAGACTCCCCATCTTGGAGGAGAGTCTACAGCTTAATCACTGTTGCAGAATGGGAAACAGAGCATGGAGCAGGAGACTTTGAGTTTAGCTTTGGAAAGATGAATAGATGAATGAATGAACCATCATCAGCTGTCTACCATGTGCCAGGCACTATTAGAAGCAGCTGACATATTAACTTGTTTAGTCCTCACCAGAACCCTATGAAGTAAGGTAGTTTTCTCACCATTTGGCAGATGAAGAAATAGGACTACAGTTAGCGGAGGAGTTGGCATTCAAATCCAGACAGCCTCACAGCTACCCTCTTAATTATGATACTATATTGCCTCTCAGTAAATGATACCGCTTACAATTATTAATTGTGCCCCCTCCTTCCTGTTGCAGGAAGGAGTTTTTTGATGGCTGCAAAGCAATAAGTGCAGACAGCATTGATGGGATCTGTGCACGGTTCCCTAGCCTCTTAACAGAAGCCAAACAAGAGGATAAATTCAAGGATCTCTACCGGTTTACATTTCAGTTCGGCCTGGACTCTGAAGAAGGGCAGCGGTCACTGCATCGGGAAATAGCCATTGCCCTGTGGAAACTAGTCTTTACCCAGAACAATCCTCCAGTATTGGACCAGTGGCTAAACTTCCTAACAGAGAATCCCTCGGGGATCAAGGGCATCTCCAGGGACACTTGGAACATGTTCCTTAACTTCACTCAGGTGATTGGCCCTGACCTCAGCAACTACAGTGAAGATGAGGCCTGGCCAAGTCTCTTTGATACCTTTGTGGAGTGGGAAATGGAGCGAAGGAAAAGAGAAGGGGAAGGGAGAGGTGCACTCAGCTCAGGGCCCGAGGGCTTATGTCCCGAGGAGCAGACTTAGTGGCTCTGTCTCAGGAGCAGCAGCAAGGATCTGCCCGCTGCCCTGCAGCCAACCAAGGAATTGGACCTTTCTGGAAATTACTGAAGATCCGGATATTTTCTACTTTACACCTTTCTCTGCCTTGTATCTGAAAGGGCTCTAAAATGCTGTATCATGTTTTAGGCACTTTCTTCACTTTTTGGTTATTTTGGTTATTTCTTTTTTGGGGGGAGGGTCCCCCAAAATATTTGAACCTGGCTACATGTTGTGTATCTTTTTTTTTTTTTTTTGAAGCCTTCAGATAGAATAAGCCTGCCACTTCTTGCACAAATTAGATTTTTTGGGGGGGTGGGGGAGGGTGTAGAGCCCGGAGCGGGGGAATGGGACAGTTAGGTTGAATTATCATTACAAAACGATACAGTGCCAGATCTCAGTTTTGCATATTCTTGTTTTTCAGGGCAGGTCTGTACTGTGTGTAGTGCTGTTTACATCGTTGAATTTAGGTTGTAATAATTATTTTTAAAGATTTACACAGAGTTGAATAGCAGTGTTAACTGTTAACCACATTGCATTAATTCCCAGGCGATTTAAAGCTCTTGGAGAGCCAAGGCCAGCCAAGAGCATTTGTAGTCTGGTGACAACCCCCTTTTAAGCTAATTTATCTGAAACCCTTATTTTCCTCACTTCTTGCTCATTCCTTCTTTGACCTATTGCATTTCATGTTGAGTTTATCCATCAACATGCTGCACCTGTCAGTCAAGTGAGCGGTTTTTTTAGAACACATTGTACTGAGAACCACTTAAGCATTGAATGCAGAGAAAGCAGTGCTACCTCAGTTTTGCTGGAAGTAGACTTTGATAGTTTTCTTTCTTTGATGAACTTTCTGTATTTTCACGTTGTAAGTGGAAATACTTTTTTTTTTTCATTTGCCTTGGAGCCAAAGTTTCTGTTCCTGGTGGTCAGAAAACTGCCTGCCGGCCAACTGACTTGAAGGAAAACTGTGGTATGGAGCTCTGCTTGAATTTTTTTTTTTTTTTTTTTAAATTGAGTATCATCAGCTTACTTGTCTGGCAAGTGCAGAAGCCTGGGCTGGCTTGAACTCTGCCAAACAAATATAAAAATGTATTTAATAGTTAAAACGTGTGCCCTTTCCCTTCTTGCTGCACCCATGTTGTCACTTAACCCCCAGAAGTTATTTATTTTCTTCTTTGTTAATGTCAGGCTCATTTGGGGTAATGTGATGACTGTTTAGGTTTACATGGCCCACCTCTCCTTTTCCTACCCCCAAATATGTATATATACATATATAAGATATGTATATATTTTACCTATATAAAATATATATATATACACATATATGTATCTATATTTCTTTGTTTCTTTGCCTGCTAAAACTGGCTATAAAAGGGAGCCTTCAATATATATAGTATAAGAAGAGTGCCAGGGAACATCATAATGGAGGCTTTTGAATCAGAATTTGGACCATTTTCATTAAAGAGAAGATTAATTTTCTCAGCCTTTTCCTCACAAGAGGGAGTCCCAGTTCCCCAGACTCCTCTGCGTGCTCGCTCCATAAGGCCAACTTTGGCCAAACTGCCACACAGGAGCTGACTCTGGTCCTACCTGGTTTCAGTAGAGGGTCCTCTTGTTATTTTTCCATTAAAAAAAAAAAGTGTCCTCATAAAACTGTACTGGAAGGGTGGGTGGCAGGAACTTGTACTGTTCAGCTTCCAACACTTTGGAACAGATTGAAAAGGGAATCTTTTAAATAAAAAAATATTTACACTCTTGAGGTAATGAAGAGTTTGTCTATTAAACATTTGGAGTTTTCTCCCCCAACTTACCCCCATCTCCCTCCCAGGTATATGTTTCTCAGCCTGGGCAGGAATCAGTTATTTTGAGTTCCTTTATTAGTAGCCTATGGCTCTGGGCTCCCATATTTACAAAAATGATTTAAGGAGTTTCTGCAGTCGATGTTTTTCTAAAATTGGTATTGACAATAGGGAACATATTTGAAGTTAGATTTTCTTTTTTGAATCCTAACCCTGACAGTTGCCCCTTCTTAGAGGGATGGATGGGAAACTTTAAAGTCAGCCACAGTAGGTTGGCAGTACTGCTGGAAAGCTGACGAGGGTCCCAGTCCAGATGTCTGGCTTTGTTCTAGCCTAAGACACAAGATCCCTGTATAAAGAGTTTCTAGAGGTCCTAGCAGGTTCTGTGGCTCAACTGTAGTCAGGGCACCTAGACTGAGGTGTTAACAAGACTGCCTTTTCATCCAGTCAGTGTGCAACCCCCAGTTTTTCCCAATTCTGGATTGGGTAGAGGTTGAATAAGGGTAAAGGCAGGCTGCTCCTAGCCAGGTAAGGCTTTTTCTGTCTCAGATCAGAAGGGTGTATGGAGAGAAGGGCACAAAAGAGGTAGATGCTGAATATCCTGAGGACTCTGGAGGAACCGGATTCTTTCCCCAGCCTGTAAGAAGGCATGATTCCATGCATTAGGTGTGCTATGATGGGTGGTTTTTTGTTTTAATTCAGCTCTTCAGCTTCCTCAACAAAAGAACCATTAAAAAAATTATTTTGGGTTATATATTTAATGGTCTATTTGTTGCAAAAATGCAAATTAGAAGCCTGAAAAGGGAATGGTCAGGGAGGGAGTTTCCTTCCAGGTTTGAGTTCTTAATGCAAGGAATTCAAGCTTCTGCAGTAGCCTGGGCCAATGCTTAACTTTCTCATGAAAAGCAGTTTTCTGCAAAGGGATCCAAGGTAGTGTGTGTGTGTAGGGTTTGCAGTTGCACTTGTGGGAAATAAAAGGTCCCTGTTCTTCTTCACCTAGAGATAGGTTTGCTGCTTAATGAGTGAGCAGTAATTGTGTTGCACAGGTCAATGCATGCCCCTCAAGTAAGCCAGTGCACCCTTCACTTTAACAATATGACACCAGAGTGGTGTGGTGGTGTGGAGAGGGGCAGGATGTGGATGCCATTTTGAAAATAGGCAAATATCAGAGTGGCCACAACAAACTGAATATGTTGGGAAATTGCTTGATTTTTGGCAGTGGTTTTGTGTGTGAGCTTCTGTGGTATTTCTTTAGCAATTGATTAGAAAGCTGTATGAGATGAAGTGTGCTTCATTGAACTGCTCTTCCCCTATCCCTGCCAAATTTGAATGTATCATTCTTAGCCCTGCCTCCTGTAATGACACTTTGCTATGCTTCAGCTAGTTGTCTCAGCAGTTCTCCCTGCCAGATGTGCTCACATGTGTGAGTTGGGTCCAAGATCCCATTTCTACCCTTCTGATAAGAAAAAAAATCTAGAGCTGGGTAAAGATCCAAATTTCAACCAAGCCCTCAGGCCCAAGGAAATCCAATAGAAAACGTACAAGGCAGTGTTTTCAAAATTAAATTTCCCTAAGGAAGGCACAAACTAGCCTTCTTGGAAAGGAAGAAAGATTAAGCCACACATTATTTTTGGTCTTTTAAACAGTACGGATCTCCCAAGGACTGGTGGCAAAATTCAGTCCTCAGTGCTGGAGCCTGCAGGGTGTGGGACTCCACAGTTCACACGATGGCCTCATATACTATACCATGCCAAATTTAAACAACGGTAGGAAATTACTGGGATAAGGACCTGGTATAAGTTTAAAAAACAAAACAGAAGATCTGTATTTAGGACTGTGTTTGGTTTGCCGCATTTAAAGTAAAGTCTTCAGTGCAGTGAAGCCCAAAGGTAGACCCAATTACACAATTATAAGGGCTGGAAGAAAGCTGCTGTTTTGCCGTAGTAGCCCGCTTTGCCATATCTGTCTTATGTTTGGTTAGTGATGACCTGAACATCTTGGTAATTGACAGGGTCTTCCTTGGGGGACTCCAGCAGTATCTTGTTTAAAGAAGATGGACTAAAAGGACTATTAAGTCATTAAAGTGTTAATTGGGACTCATTTGAGAACACATGACATTGATCTTCCTCTTAATCCACAGTCTGTTTTCTGATTCATATAGAGGGGTTCCCACCCACTTCCCCTTCAGAGTTTACTCCTTTGCTAAGCTGTAATTATAGCATATATCCAGGTTCACCTTGACTGGCACTGCCTTACAGTGAGGATCTGCAGGTGTTTTTCCTCATTGAAAGACAAAATTGAGTAACCAACAGATTCTGCTTCTGATTCAGGTGCTAGGGCATCACATCCTCCTCCCTATTTCTCTTCTTGGAAACTGAGCCTGCTCTTCCACCACCCACCTTCCCTAGTAGAAACTTTCAACACAAATCTTGGATATTGCCAAAGGAAGCCATTCAGCAGCTGCTGTGGTTTTATTCCCAACACACATTTATTCTGGCAGAAGTGTCTACCCTCTGACCCTGGTCCCAGCCCCCGAGTCTGTTATTAATTGCTCTTACCTGTTGCACTAATGAATATGATTCTAGGTTTCAAAGGGGGAATTTGAAGCAATAGGCAAATGGGGCTTGGATAAATTGGTCCTACAAATAAGATACCCTGCCTTAACCCGCTGAGGTGATGAGTCCACTACTCACGTGACCCTCCACCTTTGTGGATTCCTCTTGGTTTGTGACCAGTGTGTTTGTTTCTTGAAGTTGTACAAATTTGTTGACAAAAGTCAATACTTTGATTTTTATTCTCTGCACTGTTGCACTCTCCAAATGGCTCCTTGAATATTTTTATTAACTTGTTACACACATTATTGTCACTTTTTTACTTGGAAGGTAACCTGCTGTTGGACTTAATAAATTTGTTTACTTGACTATTGACAATTCTGCAAAAAACAAAAACAAAAAAACAGTGACTTCATTCTGGGGTGAGCTTTACCCACCAGGAGCCTCTTCCACCAACATACTGGATGGCAAATCCTGTGCTTTGTAAAATAATCCAGATGGTACAGGATCCCCAGCTACAAACATGGATTGTTGACCTCCCACTCACCAAGCTTAATGGCTTTTGGAGTCCCAGGACTTGTAGGCAAGAAGCAAATGAGTCCTCACAGGGCCACTACCTAAACAGTCTTACCTTAGCAGCTGACGTCAATTCCCTTGAAGAATAAAAAGTGAACACTGTTCTAAGTGGTTGGCTCCTACATCTATTAGGTTGGCAGTGATTAAGGCAAAGGAGGCAAGATGAAAACTGTCAAGTGCTACTGCTCTGTGACCTTTGGCAAGTTAAATTCTGCGTTTCCTTTTAGTTATCTGCAAAATCAAGAGACTTACTTCTATCAGCGATGATAGGATTTAGAAGAACTTCTGTGATTTATAAAGCACCTAAGACACATAAGTTTAAGGTTTCCAAAAGGCTGTTAGGTGAGTAACGCAGGGAATCCAGAGAAGAAGGTTGGCATGGTCACACACAACCCTTCACAAGTCACTGCCCCTCTTGGGGGCTCAACTTCCCGCTGTGCCAAATTGGGAGGATGGGGGGCTTAGACTACCATGATCCCTGATGGCTCCATCTGGCTCTTACATTCCGGAAGTCTAATTGTGGTACATCTTAGCTTCCTTTAATTGTATTTTCTGTCTAGTTATTGTTTATGCTCAGGAAAGCTATTGGCTAGCCATCTTAAAGGCCAAGTAGGGCCTTTGATGCAGGCCCTAGTGGCCTTCCCAAAGATTCCCGGCCAGCCTCATATAGGTATCTCCTAAAAATAAGTACAGTGGTGGCATGAGATGTGCTTTTATTTTTCTTTTCAGTTGGAAAGGGCTTAGGAGTCATGACTACCTCCTCTTTCTAGCTAGGAGAGGGTTATAAGGTTTCCTCAATGAACTGGAATTTTTCTTTTCTTCTCATATTACCAAGGTCAGCATCAGATGGAGGCTGGAAGGAAATCTAGGGGGTGACTTTTTCCTCACTTAAAAAAGTAAACCTTCAAAACATGTACTTATTTTCCCAGTTGGCTCTTGGGCTTGTGTCTTTTTTGGCTCTTCTGAGTTAACTGAGCCCAGCCAAGGCCTTACAAATAGAGGTGTGGGGAATAATAAAGTGAAGTTTACTGATTTGGGTGCTTATATAGAACATGGAGCTATTCAAAGTGTTGTCATGGTGCTGTATGGCTAAAATCCAATTTTTGACTAGATGAGGGATAAGCAATTAATTCACACTATCACCAGATAAGCATAACAGTATGTGGAATGGTATACTGAAGGTAGCGCTGAGGGTTCAGAGGAGAACAGTAGTCAACTCAGCACTGGCCTCTTCCTTCCTCCCAAATCCAGCTGCCAAAGCACATGGCTGGGTTAGCTCTGGAAGTCATTCTTTAGCTCTGGATTTTGACCTAGGTCCTAAAGAGTTAGTCTGCCTGGGAAGTTAAGGCAAGAGAGCCAGCCTAACCTCTCCCACTTCCTTTCCTTTGCTATGACTTCCAAGGATGCCCTGTCTTATGAAAGCCATAAGGCTCTTATGTGGGTTTAACATTCTTCCTATGTAATGTTCCAACCTTGATTCTCTTCTTACCTTAGGGGTGCTAAGAAAGTCGTAGTGGAATATGGCAGCAATGCAGGAAGCAGCAGAGCACCTAACTCTGCATAGTGTTCTTTAATCCATGCTGATGAGGACTCTGTGGGCCCATGTTTATCTGGGGTGGTGCTGCTGAAATTGCTAGTTTATTACAATACAGAGCTACAAAATAAAATGGTACTAGTGTTAAGACAAGACAGAAGAACACATAGACACAAGGCTCTTGTATACACAGACTTACATAATAAATAATGCAGCCTCCTTTACTGAGTAAAGATAGATAATTGGATAAAATCTAAATATTTGGGGGAAAGTTACATATGTCAAAATAAGTTCCAGGAGGAATAAGGTATATGTGTAAAAAATCATTAAAAAAAACAATATATGTATGTAATATATATTATCAATGAGTATTAAGTTGATCTCTGGATCAGTCAAAATGTTTTAAGCATAAAAGCAAATAGAAAAAAATGAAAGACAAGAACAAACTTCTAATACTTACTACCTTAAAAAACTAGAAACAGTTTTGCAATAATTGACAAATGGACACTATACTTAATGTGTAAAGAGACCTTAAAAATTCAGAATGGAAAATTCATTATGGAAAAGACAACAGAAACATGAGCAAAGGATACGGACAACTCTCTAAAGAAAAACAGTTGGCCAAAACCTTCTGGAAAAAATAGCAGATGACAGTCTAAAGGGTATTCAAATAAACAGAAATTAAACGTATAATGAAAAACTTTTTTAGTCTGTCAAATTAACAAAGATCTGAAACAAATCGATGCTAGCAAACACAAGGTAAAAACTTTCCTGGAATTAAAAAATCCTTCAGTGTTCATACTTTTTTAAAAAGCCCAGTAATTTCACTTCTAGGAATTTTTCCTCAAGAAATAATTGTCTGCCAAAGATGTATGTGCAAGGATATGATTGGCAGCATCATTTGGGAACAACTTAGTGCCAACCATAGGGGACTGTTTTAGAAATGATGGCACGCATCAACATGTTGGAGTATTATGCAGCTATTAAAAACTGCTTCTGAATAGTGGAAAAAGTACGATAGACGATTGTAGAACAGGGGCAGTCATTGACTGAGTGGTGGGATTAGATATGGTGTTAACTTTTCTAGATTTTTCAAGTTTCCATTAATGGATTTCCTTTATAATAGGGGAGAGAATTTACAAAACGGGGGACAAAAGGCAGTGAAACTGACACGGCTGAGTGTCCTACTCAACAACCCCACTGTGGGTGAGGAGGCCAGAAGGTTGGGGAGTAATCCGTTCAAAGCCTAAGCCAAGTGTTCTGTGAAAACCCTTCAAGTTGCCTTTCCCCCCCAAATGAGAAGCTGCTCCTGCAGCTGTCGTGGCAGCTCTGCATTGGCTGCCTAGAAGGGTGTGGGAGGAAAAATGCACAAACGCACTTATGAATGGAACGTGTGTTGTGCAAGAGGCCAAGTTGGCAGCTTTGCCTTCCAAACGGTGGGAGCATCAGCTGAAAGAACAGTGTGTGCAGGCCGGGGCCTCAGAGACCTTATGGTCCAGGCCTATCCCTGTAGAGTTCTAGAGTTGGGGGCCCGTGGGGAAACTTCCACCCCCACCCACCCAGGAAAAGGAATGGCCTTGGCTGTTCCTAGGAGCAAAGGGAGTGCTCTTGGCACAGGGAACCTTCATCTGCTCTGTGAATGTGCAGTTGGAAGATGATCCTCAATAGAATGTAGGCTTTCCCAAATTTAATTCTCACAACAACCTTATGAAGTAGGTACTAATGTTGCCATCTTTAAAATGAGGAAGCTGAAGGGAGCTCCCTGGTGGTCTAGTGGTTAGGATTCCATGCTTTCACTGCTGTAGCCGGGGTTCAAGCCCTGGTCGGGGAACTGGCAAGCTGAGTGGCATGGCCAAAATTTAAAAAATAAAAAACAAAATGAGGAAACAGGCTCAGAGAGGGCAAATAATTCATACATATCCCACTATTTGGTCATTTTCCACAAACTGAATCTTTAAATATTCATAATAATCCTTAAAAGTAGATACATCCTCATTTTATACAGCTGCAGAAATGGACTCAAACAAGGTTAAGTGACTGGCCCAGGAGCACAGCTGAAGTGCCAACCTAGACAGACACTTATTTTGTGTCTCAGGACTGGAGTCTCGAGAGGTAAACAGCAGCTAAACTCCCACAGCTTTGGAGCTCAGCTGCAGGGGGAAAGAATCCAGCCAACATTGTTTCAAGATGTTCTCAAGGCCTTGCAGCTGATGTCAGCAGTATACCTGGGGAACTTCGCTCTTTACAGGGGAACTTCATCCAAAATCAAGAGCTTCAGTTCTGGCTCCTGGTTCCCAACTTCCAGATCTTATAGAAGTTGCATTTAAAGGATTAAACACTGCCTCAAATGCCCAACCTTGAGAGTTATTTTAATTATTTTTTTCTAACTATGAAAGCAATATATGCTGATTTAAAAAAAAAAAAACCGGCCTATATACAGAAGAGCATTTGGTAAAATCAAATCTGCCAATCCCACCAGCCAGAGACAAATACTGTTCATATTCTGGTATATAGCCTTCCAGGTTTTGTTCCAAGGCTGTGCATATCTTTGTATAGTTTTTTTCTACTCAAACTATACAGATTATCCTGTAACTCTCCATGCTTCATACAACCTATAATATACTATAAATGCACAATCTCATCTTCGCAACAATCCTATAAGATGTATACCATTATTATGTACCAAGCACAGAGATGTTAAATAATTTACAGTAATTCAAGCTCACCTAACTAAAAAGTAGGAAAGCTGGAATTCAGAGTCTAGCAGTTTGGATCCAGAGGTCTACTGCTGCTTCTTGCAGATCTCTTTCACTAGAGATTTTATTTACACACACATGTGCGTGCACACACACATAATTTTTAAAAATAGCTACCTAGAATTCCACTGAATAACCCCATGACATCTCCTCCATACATGTTTTTGAGGATATTACTCTAGAAGTGGAATTGCAGGGTCCCAGTGTAGAGAGAAATTTACAAGATTTTTTGTAATGATACATACTACATGCCAGATTAATTCGTCTTTTCTGGAGGGCAGCTAATACCTCTGTTTTGGAACTGTGTGTGCCTGTGCCCATGTCCTTTCCAACACAGAATGTTGACAATTTGAGAGTTGATAAAAAAAAAAAAGCAAAGGCTTTTACTGGAATTAAAGCTTCTAAGGGGGAGCTCTGGTGTGATGGAGGCACCTGTTGGTAAAGGGTAACACTGCAGTCTCACTCCAAAAGGAAGGAAGCATTCCTGAAAATTGAATTGAAAGGGGGCTTCCTGGATTGGTTAAAAGCTACAAGAGTCAGTCTTCAACTTTGCTCTGGTGGACCTGCCAGATTCGCAGTCAGCCTATCTTTTTCCTTCAGTGTTATAAAAGCCATTAATAGAAAACAGTTTGCCTTACAGAAACTTGCTTCACAGATGTTACCACTTTGACAAACTACGTAATACCTGGGTTTTCTCCACAGAGAAGTCACTCCTCCTGGTTTCCTTACCTATATACGGTATACCATTTAATAGGAGCGCTACATGAAATAAGCACCTGCTGTAATACCTGTGTATAAACCCACTGACACAAAGAAAGTACAAACTGGTTTCCTCCCCTCACCTTGTCTTAAGATGAGGAATGTCTGAATTTTAGGCATTTATTGAAAATTTGTACATTTCATATAAATGGACTAGACTCCTTAAGCTGGTACAATGTTTCCACAGACTGTCTACTATATAGAGGTCTGGCAGCCTCTGGAGTGCCTGCAGCCTGACCAAATTCTCTGCTATTGCCCACGAGGGATTAAGAAATGGCACATGGAAAATGGTGGGCAGACTCACAAACACTTGCTTGGGCTGTTGCTTTCCTCTTCATCTTTTATTCCCATCAGTCCTAGGCCAGAGAGCGATCCATGAGTGCTGCAACAGATGAGGAGTAAAGATAGTTTTTGTCGACAGGGTTGAATGAATGGTTATAAACTAAGGTAGAGGAAAAAGGTTTTTTTTTTGATATGCGTATGTGCCATGGGGCAGGGGGCAGGCAGGTAGACAGCTTATGGAAAGCTGCCTGCTGAAAATGGTCCGATGGAAAGAATATTGACTAGTCCCAGATGCCTAGAATCAAATCATAGCTCTGCCACTTAACAGATGTGAGGCACATCTCAACTAAAGGGTGAATGATCTCAAACTAAGACTCAGTTTCTTCAACTTACTAGCTGGGTGACCTTAGGCAAGTTGCTTAATCTGAGCCTTTTTCTCATCTTGTTAAATGGAGATTCAACAACCTTAACCAAAACTGCATATAAAAGCACTTAGCAGCACTTGACACATTAAGGGTTTGATGAATTATAGCAATTATTAATGTTTTCAGTATTAATTTTAGCAGTCACCAGAAGTATAAGGATTAAGAGCTGAGTCAGGCTCCCAGCATGAGGAAACCTTCTACTCTCCTTGCTACTCCTTCCTGAGCCACTTTTACCCTTTCCCAAGTGTTATCTGCTGGCATCATGGAGACAGCTGCACAGATGAGGCCCAGAGAAGTCAGTCACACAGCAAGCTTATAGTCTGGGGAAATACATGCTCCTGCTGCTGGGTTTGATCATTATGGCTATGGAAATCAGAGTGCAACTTTTAAAACAAAGGAGTAACAGCAGGTTTTGTTACTACATGATTTGCTATTTCCAGAGTTTTCTCCTGACTTGTCAAACATGCCTTAGGACCTCTGCCTCAGTCAGAACCTAAGCCTTTTTTGCTCCTTGACCCAATGCTCCCTCCTCTAAGCCCTCATCCCCTGAGAACATCCCAGCTACTTCTGGAAGAAGAAAGCTTTGGCCCTCTCTTGGCTTAGTTTACCTACACAATGGGGAACTACAAGCTAAGTATTCCACTTGGTACACGAAAACCCCTGTTTCACCCCTACCTCCATACACTGGCTCTGAGAAGTTTTATGCAGGCAAGTTTGCCTCTCAGGGTCCAAGCTCTTAAACAAAGAGCTTTCTTTTTTCTTTCTTTGGCAATTTTTGGTCACTTTTAAACCTCATGCTGTTAAGTCTACCCATAAGCCTGTTTGAAGTGTATCAGTCTAAGATTTTTTTTTTTTTTTTTGCTGTAAAACCTAGTACTTATTTCTGTTTCTCAGAGACAGTAATTCTCTCAAGCTGCCCAGCAGGTAGCCTGTTTCACTAGTGGCCCTAATACATGTCAGAAGAATTTTATGATAGGAAGTTAACTTCTGATCCAGGCTTCAAGGCCTGAGGCATTCATGTTTTGCCACCTGGGACCTTGGGCCTGTGAAAGAATCCTAGAATGTCAGAATTTTAAGGGACTTTAGAAATAATACAATCCAGTGATTTTCAAACTGTGCTTTTTTCAAAAAAAGCCCTCTTTCCCTCTTTCTCTCCTCTCCCAGCATACACATTCATTCATATACCTACTCATCCATTTCAGAATTGCTCATCTTTATGCCTTAGTAAAGATTTAACATCAATTTTTCTTTTAAAGAAAGGGTTTTATAGTTTCAAGCGTTTGAAAATTACTGATTTACTCCAAATCCCTCATTTTACCAAAGGGAAATTGAGATCCACAGTGGGAAAGTGGCTTGGCCACTACTTGTCAGCAGAGATAGGTGATACAGCTGGGACTGGACCCAGAGTCCTGCTCCAGTATTCCTCAGGCTTAGAAACAGCAAAACAGGCCCTATCTCTTAAAAGTTAACAGAAATGGTAAAGGGGGCAAGGGCAGGGAAGGCAGGAACACACTCCTGATATGTGGGAAAGGTAGGTTCTAGTCACATCTAAGCCTGGGCCTTGCCCTAGAACTTCCTGACCATTTTTACTCAAGTGGCTCTTGTTCCAGAGAGGCTGCAGGACCTAAGACCTCTGCCTTTAAACTGGTATGAGCTGTCTCCCTGAGGGACCACTAAGTGTAGTTATAAGAGCAAATATGAGTAAAATGGGGATACAGTACCTCTCTCTTAGAACTGTGAGAGTTAAGAGGTGATTCATTTCAGTTTTCGTTTATGTGCCTGGACGTCAACAAAAGGCTTTTCTCCAAGAAAAGCTTAAGTCCAGAGAGCCCAGAGGTCAGAATCATGAAGGGGCAACCCTTCAGTCCTTACCTCTCAGTTCCTGGCAGCAGGATGAGGCAGAGGGTGCCTGGGCACAGGCTGTGGTAGAGCTTTCCTATCTTCCTGCCCCAGCGCCAGGCTGCTATCTTTGGGTGGTCCACCTTCACCATCTAGAATCAAAGCCAGGTGTTGACACTCAGTCAGAGTACCCACCGCTGACCTTTGGAGGGACTGCAACATTCCTCCTCAGGCTCCCAGGAAAGGCTCTGTACAAATCCTCAGTCTGAAGCCAGAGTCTATACTGCAGGGTTCCCTGTCCACTCCAGCATCCCCAGACCTCCAAGTCAGTTTAGGGTCCTGAGTTAGGGAAACCAAATCACTAAGGAGAGCTCTAGTCTGGCCTCTGACATTAAGTATCTCTGTGACCTGGGCAAAGTCACTCACTAGCTCTGGTGTCTATTTCTCATCTGCTAAGTGTGGGACATTAGACTACGGCAGGGCTTCCCAAACTTAAACCATTCACCTTCTATCTTCACCCTTCTGTTGCATATTCCCTAATGGTTTTCTTTAAAGTGAGTCAATTTCTTCCGTAGCTTCGTCTAAGTAATACTATCCATGAAATCACACGTTCAATGTGGTGGTTGCATACTTTAATGAATGTTAGAAAAACAAGTTCATAACAATAAAAGTGAAAAAAAGAGGTCCATCTATGACCACCAAAAATCATATTGTGTATGTATGTACTACACTTCAGGAAACCCTAGATCACTAAAGACTTGTCCAGCTCTCCAACTTCCTGTATTAACCCCTCAAAGTCCCTTGGAGAGACACCTGGAAAACCTGATTTTAGCAAGTTTGGAGGGGGCAAAAGTATGAGAGATCTTGGAGAAAGAAAGGTGTGTCCAGGGCTGGAAGACACTGGAGAGTGAAGTAAGACTAGTGGCAGGGCAGGAAAAAAAAGATTGAAGGCTTAAGTGTCACTTGAGCAGGACCATCCTGCCTAATTTCCATAAACATCAGAAGGCCAACCACCAGAGCCAGCAAACCAAGGTAGCTAGCTACCTTTCCCCCCTAACCCCAGGATACTTTTAATCACTCACCTGCAAGGTCTCCTGCTCCGAGGGGGGAGGTATGACACGAAGCCCTGGGGGCCTTGATTCAGGAGGTAAGCCCCTGAGCCATGAATGGAGGTGCCTGGGCGTTAGGGCATGCCTGCCTTTCAGCTTCCAGTTCTTGCCTGTGAGAATGCCAAGGGCCCCTCTGGGCACTGCCAAAAGTTTTGAATCCTGAAAACAGGAATACCCCCTCCTGTTATTAAGGACCAAAACCAAAACCAAAACCAAAACAAAAAACCTGATCACCATCCTAGCTGGAGCCCATCCAGAGCCAGGGGAGAAGGACAAAATCAGGAGATGTTGACCTGGTCCAGCCCAGGAGGGACTACTTGTTGACCATTTCCTTTCTCTGACCTCATGTTACCACCATCTCTAATCTCCTTCCCCAAGGCTATATTCGATGGCATAGACTTACTCAAGAAACAGTATTTTTTCTGCTTTCCATTTTTAAGATCTTTAGGCAAGATCACAGCTTCCAGGCCCAGGAAGAGGCTGGACTGTTGCAAGAGGTGTTCCTTGAAGGTTTCACTCACTCCAGACAGGTATATAGTACCTTGGTTCTCAGAATCTTGTTCCAGCTCATTCACAAGGATGTCACAATCAAGGGTGAGCTCTGTCACAGGCCTCTGCACCTAACCAAGGAAAGATGGCATTAATGGTAGAAAAGTCACCACTTCAAACCCCAGGCCTGTTACATACTAGCAAGTAGCTTAATTCTGCAGCTTCCTTATCTATACAAGGAAGCTAATGATAACTGCCCCAAAGGACTACGGTAGAAACTTAAGTAATAGATAAATAAATACAAAATGTAAATATTTTTGTGTAAATAATACTCTCTTCCCTTTCCTTCTCTCCCCCACCAACTGCAATCAGTTCTCTGCCTTCTACACCAATGAAATTGTTTAATTGCGTAAGAAACATCAAAATACCATTTGATTCCCCTGAAAGCTAAAGGGCAACCACAAAAAAAACCACCCTGAACAAACAATTTGGGGTCTAAGTAGTGATAAAGAGTACATGGAAGATGTAGCCCAGGCTGATTTTGACAAAAATGAAAAGCTATCATGTCTTAGGTCACCACTATAAGAATGCCGGCCTTGGCTAAAGGCTTTCCATAACAGAAAACCTTGTGTCTTAAGCCTCTCGAGGGTGCTTGTCTAAGCTGTTATGTCTTAGGGTGCTGTAAATACAGGCTTGAGTAAATACAAGTACTGAAAATACAGGATTGAGTGAAGTATACTACTTTATGCTTTCTCTGGCAACCCTACCTTGATGCAGGTACCTTCTACCAGGATGCCATCCAAAGACTCTATGGCCAGCTGGGCACCTTCCAGGATTTCGTATTGTATACAGAGATGTGGCTGCAGAAAAATCAAGATTTCCTTACTTTTGCTTTCCAGGCTCAAACTGCCAGAGACGGGGCTAGGAACGGGGCCCACCTAAACTACAGTGGCCAGAGCCACCTGAATGGATGTTCTTGCTGTGCTGGGCTAGATAGTGATCACAGACCATCAATTTTAAGTGGAATCATCATGGTTCAGGGCTTGGTTTCTCTCAGAAAATAATCTTGTCACTTAAAATTGAAGCCTTCTCTCCCTGAGTGGTATGGGGAAAGCACTAACAAATTCTTTACTACCCAACTTGCTGTTCATACCATTTATTATTAATCACTAAAGTTACCGCTGCAAGTCACAGGTAGAGATTCCCATTTGCCTTATTAGCTTAATTTTAGACAAGCAGCTTTCCTACAGGCTTGGGGAGGTTAAGTTCTTCCACTGGATTTGCATCTTCAAATTGCACTTGATTAACACCAGAGTATCTAAATCTATGTGATGGTCTGAGCCACAGCATCATCATGGAGATTAAAGTGCTCCCATAGAAAAGCTTCATTTTATTGGATTTGGCAATGATTTCCTGAATATGACACCAAAGGCACAGGCAACAAAAAAAATATGAGAAGTTAAACTTTATCAAAATTAAAAAGTGTATCAAAGAACAACCACCAACAATGTCAAAAGGCAGCAGAAAGAATGGGAGAAAATATTTGCGAATCACATATCTACTGAAGGATTCATATCTAAAATATATAGAGAACTCCTAAAACTCAACACAAAAAAATCAACCCAATTAAAATATAGGCAAAGGACTTGCATAGACATTTCTCCAAAGGAGATACACCAATGGCCAATAAGCATACAAAGAAATGCTCAACATCACTAATCATTAGGGAGCTTGCAAGTCAAAACCACGAGATACTATTAATACTTCACATCCATTAGGATGGCTACTATCAAAACAAAAAATGCCCCCCAAACCAAAAACAACAACAAAAAAACCAAGTGTCAGGGGAATTCCTGGCAGTCCAGTGGTTAGGACCCCCTAGCTTCCAATGCAGGGGGCACGGGTTCGTTCCCTGGTCGGGGAACTAAGATCCTACATGGGACGCAGCCAAAAACAAAAACAAACAAACAACAAAAAAAGACCAAAAAAACCCAAAAAACAAAAAAAACCCCCAAGTGTCAGCTGGAATATGGAGAAGTTGGAACCCTTGGCATTGCGGGTGGGAATGTAAAATGGTGCAGCTGCTATAGAAAACAGTATGGCAGTTCCTCAAAAAATGAATTATCATTTAACCCAGAAATTCCACATCTGTGTATATCACCCAAAAGAACTGAAAACAGGGACTCAAACAAATACTTGTACATCCATGTTCATTTCACAGTAGCATTATTCAGAATGGCTAAAACGTGGAAACAATCCAAATGTTCATCGATGGATGAATGGATAAACAAAATGTGGTATAATCATACAATGGAATATAATTCAGCCTTGAAAAGAAATGAAATTCTGATACATACTACATCATGGGTGAACCCTGAAGACATTATGCTAAGTGAAATAAGCCAGACACAAAAGGACAAATATTGTAGGATTCCACTTATATGATATACATAGAGTAGTCAAATTTATAAGACAGGAAATACAATAGTAGTTAACAGGCCTGGGAGAAAGGGGACTGGAGAGTTACTGTTTAAAGGGTACAGAGTTTCAGTATGGGATGATGAAAAAGTTCTAGAGAATGTACTTAATAACACTGAACTATACGTAAAAATGGTTTAAAAGGCAAATTTTATGTATACTTTACAAAAAGAAAGAAAAAAAAAAAAAGACAAGACGACTTACAGGAAGGAGTTACAGTCCCTTGAATACCCTTTCCCATCCCTCAGTCTATGTTTCCAGGGATGATCTTTTTATTTCTGTTTTTAGGTGTAGGAAAGACAATAAAAGATTTGGGGAAAGCACATTTTAAACATCTAGGATTCTGCAGTTAGATCGATTTGGAGACTTTAATTTTTGCTTCACTTTAATAGTTACTAAACCTAATAGTTATTAGTTATATTATTAGCTATTACACATAATAGTTTAATGCACCAGATTAATAGTTGCCTATATCGAAATTCTAAAGGTACAAAAAAATTTACAGTGAAAAGTCTTCCCCTAACCCCTGTTCCCAGTCACCTAGTTCCTCTCTCCCTGGAGGCCTTCATTGTTACCAGTTATTATATATCATTCTACAGATATTCTGTTAAAAGTTTTTATTTTCAATTCTTTTCATGGCTTCCTGTCTCATAGTGCTTATAATGTTGTTATTGCTTCATATAGTAACTTTAGTCTTTATCTGACTTCCTGCTATGACCATGAAGATAGAGGCTTACTCATTACATCCTTTTAAAAAGTATGAATTTTTAAAACCATATACAAGTATTATTTCTTAAAAAGTAAAAATAATTAAACTCTTTATAGGGTTTTTATGTAAATAACAAACTAATAAACAAAACTTACTCCAAGAGATTGGAGAGCTAACAGCAACAACAAAAAAAAGCCCTGCTCCTCTAGTATCTTAACCCAGCTATGAGCCTACTTTGGATTTAAGCCCTACAGACTTCCCGGCACATGGAAGCTACTGCTGTTTTTGAAAGGGCATTTTATCATTTAAAGCTGAAGTCACAAGCATGAAGCCCATAAACTACATTAAACCACTAGACATATTTTTTGTCTGGCTTACATAATATTTAAGAAAATTGGAGCCAACAATATGAAAATTGGCAGATTTCTCGATTCTCAAAACAAAAAAATCAGAAGATCTGGCAATATGGGGCACACATTCTTATGGGTCAACACTGTTCCCAAGAGACAGAGCATGTCTCACATTCCAGTTGGTGACAATCAAGCTCAAATCACTAATACTTGAAGGACCCTAGAAGGCATCTGAATTTCCCACACTAGATTAGAAGGTCAAAAAAAAAAGTTTTCTTGTCTCATTACCTGATGGGTTTCAAGAATAAGAGTCACTGACCGGACTGGACCAAAACTCTTAAACAGCCTCTTCAGAGCTCTAAGGTTACAATTTTTGCTAAATGGCCCAGCATAGACAGTTGACATCTCCATCCACTTGATCCTCATCTATAAGAAAAACAACAGAATATAGTAAGGAGGTGGATGTGGAAAGAGAATTAAGTCAAATCTAAAGAAATCATGAGTCAAAACATGGGATAATTCCTTTCAAGGAATTTCTTAACACAAACACTTGCCAAATGTACAAGGATTTGTATACAGGGATTTCACTGCATCATTATTTGGAATAGCAAAAATTTATAAAGTGCAAATGCTGAAAACAGGTATATCATACAATGGAAAACTATGCAACACAAGGGAAATAAGATTATACAGTGTTATGAACAGATGTGTAAGTTACACTGTTAAAGGAAAAAACAAAGTTGCAAAACAGTATGTAAGTCTGATTCCCATTTTTATAAAAATGAAAATGGTAATATATTAATACATATAGAAAAAATTTAGAGAAGTATACAGTAAACTTAATGAAGTATGTATTACCGTCCTTAATGGGGGGAGATTATAATAGGTCAAATAAATCATCTAGCAGAACCCATTCACTTACTCTTTTGCTCATCTCCTCAGTGAGGTTGGGTGGAAAGGGTTCAAAAGAGAACTGCACGATGCTGAAGGTAAACCGGGGGATTTCCACTCTAGCCTGCTCAAGAACCTGCAGAAAACAGCACAGCCTGGATGAAGCAGGAACCTAATAGTCTACTGTGGCTCATGGAGGTGAGCCACAGTAATATAAACAATGGTTGTCTTTTTACCCATATTAGAAAGCAATATGAGGCTGACTTCAAGGTCCAGAAGAAAATGGTGACACCACACAGCCTTGTAGAAAAACCATATAATCAGGAAAGAGAATAAATAGAATCACATATGACCCAGATCTTTAGCATTACTAAGAAGCAGGCTACTACAATCTTCAAATTACCTCTAAGTAAACAAACAAGTTAAATTCTGCAAGCCTGTGAATAAAGAGAGGGAGAAGAGACGCAAGAGACTCTGGGGGAAAAAAAAAAAAAAATCAAGGGGCATGGAAGACTTGGATGAAACAAACAAAATCAGCCCCAGAAAGAAAGTACAACAAAATGCCAAAATAATGAACACAGGTCACAACTTTGATAGTTCAAGCACTTAACTACAAGGAAGAGACTTGACAGCCTCAGAGAAGCAGTGCTTCTGGGGAAGAATCAGATATATAGAGAAGAGGCAATACCCTGCTGGAGACACTGCAGTGAAGGAAAAGAAGGAAATAAAGAAATCAGGAGGGAAATTAAGGATCCTGTGGGGGAAAAAAAAATAAAACAAATACCAATCCCTCCCAAGAGCATTATAAACTTCTTATTTTTCCCAGTACATCTTTCTCAAAAAAACCCCCAACACTTTAAAAAAAGAAAAAAGAGAGCATGACATCAGCAAGATAGAGTACAAGGAAGCTTTAGGCCCTCAGTTTTCCACAGACACCGAGTTAACACTATATAGACCAGAATACCTTTGCAACAATTCTAGAGACCAGTTGAGAAGTTACAGCACCCAGAAACAACAACAACACAACAACAACCAGAAGGGATTCCAGCAAAAGGGAAAGGAAAATATGTAGTTTTGTGTACCCATCTGTCCCTGCCCTATCTGACCCAGCAGGGCTCAACACAGAGGAAATTTCCCACACTGGGGATCTTCCCTCTGGACAGAAACAAGAGTGGACCATGCAGCCAATGTCATGGCTAGGCTGGGCACTGCCTGAGGGACTAGTTTCTGTCTCACCTGACTCAGAGCACTGATAGGACTGGCAGCCTTGTTTGGAACCCACTGAAAACATATGCAATCACCACAGCACATTAGAGCTGCAGTTACAAAGGCAGATGTCAGGAGGAGCAACAGATTGCAAGCTCTGAGGAGAAACAGGGACAAGCTGCTCAGAGAATATGAGACAACTAAAAGCACCTGCACAAGCTCAGAGAAGACACATCCTCAAAGTATGTTTGAGAGGTCCTGAAACCTCAGGCTGAGCTGATTAGTGAAAGTCTTCCCTTCCACCATGCCAGGCACTAACAATTGGAGAGGTAGTTGACAAAAAAAAAAAAAAAAAAAAGGAACTAAAAGAGAACAAAGATAGACAGACAACTAATGAAATCAGGAAAATTATGCATGAACAAAATGAGTATTTCATTAAAGAGACAGCAACTATAAAAAAGAACCAGACACACACTGTGGCGGCGGAGGCAATGGCGGTGGGGTGGAGCGGCCGGCCGAGCCTGGGCCAGCAGGGCCACGGGCTGCCAGTGTGCAGCGCCACCAATCCGCCCGCCTGCCCTCTCCTCTTGGAGTGGCAGTGGGGAGGTGAGAAACAGCTACATATCAAGCATATGTTGTAAAATGGATGTCTTCTAAAAATTTCCTGAGAAGATGGCAGAGTAGAAGGACGTATGCTCATCCCTCTTGCAAGAGCACCGGAATCACAACTAACTGCTGAACAATCATTGATAGGAAGACACTGGAACTCACCAAAAAAGATAACCCTCGTCCAAAGACAAAGGAGAAGCCACAGTGAGATGGTAGGAGTGGCCCAATCACAATAAAATCAAATCCGATAACCGCTGGGTGGGTGACTCACAAAATGGAGAACAATTATACCACAGAAGCCCACCCATGGGACTGAAGGTTCTTAGCCCCACGTCATGCTTCCCAACCTGGGGTTCTGGAAACAGGAGGAGGAATTCCCACAGAATTAGACTTTGAAGGCTGGCGGGATTTGACTGCAGGACTTCGACAGGACTGGGGGAAACAGAGACTCCACTCTTGGAGGGCACACACAAAGTAGTGTGTGCATCAGGACCTGGGGAAAGGAGCAGTGACCCCATAGGAGACTGAACCAGACCTACATGCTAGTGTTAGAGGGTCTCCTGCAGAGGCTAGGGGGGCGACTGTGGCTCACCCCAGGGACAAGGACACTGGCAGCAGTTCTGGGAAGTACTCCTTGGCGTTAGCCCTCCCAAGAGTCAGCCATTAGCCCCACCAAAGAGTCTGTAGGTTCCAGTGCTAGGTTGCCTCAGGCCAAACAACCAACAGGGAGGGAACTCAGCCCCACCCATCAGCAGACAAGCGGATTAAAGTTTTACTGAGCTCTGCCCACCAGAGCAACACCCAACTCTACCCACCACCAGTCCCTCCCATCAGGAAGCCTGCAAAAGCCTCTTAGATAGCCTCATCCACCAGAGGGCAGAGAGTAGAAGCAAGAAGAACTACAATCCTGCAGCCTGTGGAATGTAAACCACACTCACAGAAAGATAGACAAAATGAAAAGGCAGAGGACTTTTTACCAGATGAAGGAACAAGATAAAACCCCAGAAAAACAACTAAATGAAGTGGAGATAGGCAACATTCCAGAAAAAGAATTCAGAATAATGACAGTGAAGATGATCCAGGACCTTGGAAAAAGAATGGAGGCAAAGATCGAGTAGATGCAAGACCTGTTTAACAAAGACCTAGAAGAATTAAAGAACGAACACCTAGAAGAATTAAAGAACAAACAGCCAGAGATGAACAATACAATAATTGAAATGAAAAATACACTAGAATCAATAGCAGAACAACTGAGGCAGAAGAATGGATAAGTGACCTGGAAGACAGAAGGGTGGAATTCACTACCGCAGAACAGGATAAAGGAAAAAAGAATGAAAAGAAATGAAGACAGCCTAAGAGACCTCTGTGACAACACTGAACGCACCAACACTAGCATTCTAGGGGTCCCAGAAGGAAAAGAGAGAGGGAAGGGACCGAGAAAATATTTGAAGAGATTATAGTTGAAAACTTCCCTAACATGGGAAAGGAAATAGCCAGCCAAGTCCAGGAAGCGCAGAGAGTCCCAGGTAGGATAAACCCAAGGAGAAACATGCCGAGACACATAGTAATCAAATTGACAAAAATTAAAGACAAAGAAAAATTCTTAAAAGCAACAAGGGAAAACCGACAAATAACATACAAAGGAATCCCCATAAGGTTAACAGCTGATTCCTTAGCAGAAACCCTACAAGCCAGAAGGGAGTGGCACGATATATTTAAAGTGATGAAAGGGAAGAACCTACAACCAAGATTACTCTACCCAGCAAGGATCTCATTCAGATTGACGGAGAAGCAAAAGCTAAAAGAATTCAGCACAACCAAACCAGCTCTACAACAAATGCTAAAGGAACTTCTCTAAGTGGGAAACACAGAAGAAGAGGACCTACAAAAACAAACCCAAAATAATTAAGAAAATGGTAATAGGAACATATCGATAATTACCTTACATGTGAATGGATTAAATGCTCCAACCAAAAGACACAGGCTTGCAGAATGGATACAAAAACAAGACCCATATATATGTTGTCTACAAGAGACCCACGTCAGACCTAGGGACACATACAGACTGAAAGTGAAGGGATGGAAAAAGATATTCCATGCAAATGGAAATCAAAAGAAAGCTGGAGTAGCAGTATTCGTATCAGACAAAATAGACTTTACAATAAAGAATGTTACAAGAGACAAGAAAAGACACTACATAATAATCAAGGGATCAATCCAAGAAGAAGATATAACAATTATAAACATATATGCACCCAACATAGGAGCAACTCAATACATAAGGCAAATGCTAACAGCTATAAAAGAGGAAATCAACAGTAACACAATAACAGTGGGGGACTTTAACACCTCACTTAAACCAATGGACAGATCATCCAGACACAAGATTAATAAGGAAACACAAGCTTTAAATGACACAATAGACCAGATAGATTTAATTGATATTTATGGGACATTCCATCTGAAAACAGGAGATTACACTTTCTTCTCAAGCGCACATGGAACATTCTCCAGGATAGATCACATTTTGGGTCACAAATCAAGCCTTGGTAAATTTAAGAAAATTGAAATCATATCAAGCATCTTTTCCGACCACAATGCTATGAGATTAGAAATAAATTACAGGGAAAAAAACGTAAAAAACACAAACATGTGGAGGCTAAACAATAGGTTACTAAATAACTAAGAGATCACTGAAGAACTCAAAGGGGAAATCAAAAAATACCTAGAAACAAACGACAATGAAAATACAACGATCCAAAACCTATGGGATGCAGCAAAAGCAGTTCTAAGAGGGAAGTTTATAGCAATACAAGCCCACCTCAAGAAACAAGAAAAATCTCAAATAAACAATCTAACCTTACACCTAAAGGAACTAGAGAAAGAAGAACAAACAAAACCCAAAGTTAGTAGAGGGAAAGAAATCATAAAGATCAGAGCAGAAAAAAATGAAAGAGAAACAAAGAAAACAATAGCAAGGATCAATAAAACTAAAAGCTGGTTCTTTGAGAAGATAAACAAAATTGATAAACATTTAGCCAGACTCATCAAGAAAAAGAGAGAGATGACTCAAATCAATAACATTAGAAATGAAAAAGGAGAAGTTACAATGGACACCGCAGAAATACAAAGCATCATAAGAGACTACTACAAGCAACTCTATGCCAATAAAGTGGACAACCTGGAAGAAATGGACAAATTCTTAGAAATGTGTAACCTTCCAAGACTGAACCAGGAAGAAATAGAAAAAATGAACAGACCAATCACAAGTAATGAAATTGAAACTGTGATTAAAAATCTTCCAACAGGGCTTCCCTGGTGGCGCAGTGGTTGACAATCTGCCTGCCAATGCAGGGGACACAGGTTCGAGCCCTGATCTGGGAAGATCCCACATGCCATGGAGCAACTGGACCCGTGAGCCACGATTACTGAGCCTGCGCGTCTGGAGCCTATGCTCCGCAACAAGAGAGGCCGCGACAGTGAGAGGCCCGCGCACCACGATGAAGAGTGGCCCCCGCTTGCCACAACTAGAGAAAGCCCTCGCACAGAAACGAAGACCCAACACAGCCAAAAATAAATAAATAAATTAAAAAAAAAATCTTCCAACAAACAAAAGTCCAGGACCAGATGACTTCACAGGTGAATTCTATCAAATATTTAGGGAAGACCTATCCTTCTCAAACTTTTCCAAAGAATTGCAGAGGAAGGAACACTCCCAAACTCATTCTACGAGGCCAACCATCACCCTGATACCAAAACCAGACAAAGATACTACAAAAAAAGAAAATTACAGACCAATATCACTGATGAATATAGATGCAAAAATCCTCAACAAAATACTAGCAAACAGAATGCAACAACACATTAAAAGGATCATACACCATGATCAAGTGGGATTTATCCCAGGGATGCAAGGATTCTTCAATATACGCAACTCAATCAATGTGATACAACATATTAACATATTGAAGAAAAAAAACCATATGATCATCTCAATAGATGCAGAAAAAGCTTTTGACAAAATTCAACACCATTTATGATAAAAACTCTTCAGAAAGTGGGCACAGAGGGAACTTACCTCAACATAATAAAGGTCATATACAACAAACCCACAGCAAATATCATTCTCAATGGTGAAAAACTGAAAGCATTTCCTCTAAGATCAGAAACAAGATAAGGATGTCCACTCTCGCCACTATTATTCAACATAGTTTTGGAAGTCCTAGCCACAGCAATCAGAGAAGAAAAAGAAATAAAAGGAATACAAATTGGAAAAGAAGAAGTAAAACTGTCACTGTTTCCAGATGACATGACACTCTACATAGATAATCCTAAAGATGCCACCAGAAAACTGCTAGAGCTAATCAATGAATTTAGTAAAGTTGCAGGATACAAAATTAATGCACAGAAATCTCCTGCATTCCTATACACTAACAACGAAAAATCAGAAAGAGAAATTAAGGAAACAATCCCATTCACCACTGCAACAAAAAGATAAAATATCTAGGAATAAACCTACCTAGGGAGACAAAAGACCTGTATGCAGAAAACTATAAGACACTGATGAAAGAAATTAAAGATGATACCAACAGATGGAGAGATATACCATGTTCTTGCATTGGAAGAATCAATATTGTGAAAATGACTATAGTACCCAAAGCAATCTACAGATTCAATGCAATCCCTATCAAATTACCAATGGCATTTTTTACGGAACTAGAACAAAAAATCTAAAAATTTGTATGGAGACACAAAAGATCCCGAATAGCCAAAGCAGTCTTGAGGGAAAAAAACGGAGCTGGAGGAATCAGACTCTGTGACTTCAGACTATACTACAAAGCTACAGTCATCAAGACAATATGGTAGTGGCACAAAAACAGAAATACAGGTCAATGGAACAGGATAGAAAGCCCAGAGATAAACCCATGCACCTATGGTGAACTAACCTATGGCAAAGGAGGCAAGGATATACAATGGAGATAAGACTGTCTCTTCAATAACTGGTGCTGGGAAAACTGGACAGCTACATGTAAAAGAATGAAATTAGAACGCTTCCTAATACCATACACAAAAATAAACTCAAAATGATTAAAGACCTAAATGTAAGACCAGACACTATAAAACTCTTAGAGGAAAATATAGGTAGAACACTCTTTGACACAAATCACAGCAAGATCGTTTTTGATCCACCTCCTAGAGTAATGGAAATAAAAACAAAAATAAACAAATGGGACCTAATGAGACTTAAAAGCTTTAGCACAGCAAAGGAAACTAGAAACAAGATGAAAAGACAACCCTCAGAATAGGAGAAAATATTTGCAAACGAATCAATGGACAAAGGACTAATCTCCAAAATATATAAATAGCTCATGCAGCTCAGTATTAAAAAAACAAATAACTCAATCAAAAAATGGGCAGAAGAACTAAATAGACACTTCTCCAAAGAAGACATACAGATGGCCAAGAGGCACATGAAAAGCTGCTCAACATCACTAATTATTAGAGAAATGCAAATCAAAACTACAATGAGGTTATCACCTCACACCGGTTAGAATGGGCATCATCAGAAAATCTACAAACAGCAAATGCTGGAAAGGGTGTGGAGAAAAGGGAACCCTCTTGCACTGTTGGTGGGAATGTAAATTGATACAGCCACTATGGAGAACAGTATGGAGGTTCCTTAAAGAACTAAGAATAGAATTACCATATGACCCAGCAATCCCACTACTGGGCATATACCCAGAGAAAACGGTAGTTCAAAAAGACACAAGCAACCCAGTGTTCAATGCAGCACTCTTTACAATAGCCAGGTCATGGAAGCAATCTAAATGCCCATCAACAGACGAATGGATAAAGAAGATGTGGTACATATATACAATGGAATATTAGTCAGCCATAAGAAGGAACGAAATTGGGTCATTTGTAGAGACGCGGATGGACCTAGAGACTGTCATACAGAGTGAAGTAAGTCTGAAAGAGAAAAACAAGTATCATATATTAACGCATATATGTGGAATCTAGAAAAATGGTACAGATGAAGCAGTTTGCAAGGCAGAAATAGAGACACAGGTGTAGAGAACAAACGTATGGACACCAAGGGGGAAAAGCGGGTGGTGGGGATGTGGTGGTGGGATGAATTGGGAGAGATGGGGATTGACATATATACAGTAATATGTATAAAATAGGTAACTTATATAAGAACCTGCTGTATAAAAAAATAAATAAAATTAAATTTAAAAAAAAAAGAAAACAGAACCAAACAAATTCTGCAGCTGAAAAATACATTAAGTGAGTTGGAAAATTCACTAAAGGGGTTCAACATCAGACTTGATCAGGCAAACTTGAAAACACATCTTTGAGATCATTAAGTTAAAGCAAAAAAAAAAAAAAAAACAGAATGAAGAAAAGGAAACAGAGTCTAAGAGCCTTTGGGACACCATCTTTAGGACCAATTTACAAATTATAGGAGTCCCAGAAGAAGAGAGAAAGGAGCAGAGAGCTTATTTGAAGAAATAATGGCTGAAAACTCTCCATATCTGAGGAAAGAAATGAACATACAAATTCAATAAGCTGAAAGAACTCCAAGAAAGATAAATCCAAAGAGACCCACACAAAGACACATTACAATCAAATTGTTAAAAGTAAAAATTAGAGAATCTTGGAAGTAGCAAGAGAAAAGCAAATCATCACATACAAGGAAGCTTTCATAAGATTATCAGTGGATTTCTTAACAGAAACCTTGCAGGCCAGAAGAGAGTGGCATGATATATTCAAAGTGATAAAAAAACCATCAACCAAAAAAAGAAGAAAAGAACAAAAAACAACCATCAACCAAGAAAACTGTATCCAGAAAACTATGCTTCAAAAATGCAGGGAAAAGAAAAGTTAAGAAAGTTTATTATCACTAGGCCTGCTCTTATAAGAAATGCTAAAGGGAGTCCTTCAAGATGAAAGGAAAGTAGACAACAACATGAAAAAGTTTTCCAGTTAAGGTAATACATGGACACATATAATAACCTGTATTAATGTAACTTTGGTGCATAAATTCACTTTTAATTCTTATTCAGAACTTAAATGACAAAAACATGAAAAAAATAACTATATGCCTATGTTAATGGGCACGTAACATATAAAGATGCAATTTATGATATCAGTAACAAAGTTGAGGGGGTGGAGCTTATAGGAGTACAGTTTTTGTATGCAATTAAACTGCTATCAGTTTAAAATGGAATGTTATAATTTTAAGATGTTTTATTTATTTATATTTTTGGCTGTGTTGGGTCTTCGTTTCTGTGTGAGGGCTTTCTCTAGTTGTGGCAAGCGGGGGCCACTCTTCATCGCGGTGCGCGGGCCTCTCACCGTCGCGGCCTCTCTTGTTGCGGAGCACAGGCTCCAGACACGCAGGCTCAGTAGTTGTGGCTCATGGGCCCAGTTGCTCCGCGGCATGTGGGATCTTCCCAGACCAGGGCTCGAACCCGTGTCCCCTGCATTGGCAGGCAGATTCTCAACCACTGCGCCACCAGGGAAGCCCTTAAGATGTTTTATGTAACTGCAATGATAACTGCAAAGAAAATATCTATAGAACATACACAAAAGGAAATGAGAAGGGTATCAAAGCATGTCTCTACCAAAAAAAAAAATCAAAACTCAAAGGAAGACAGTAGAAAGGAGAGGAGGGACAAAAAGCTGTAAGACATACAGAAAACAACAAAATGGAAATAGTCCTTCCAATCTAGTGATTACATTAAATAGCAAAATGTCAGCAAACTGAATTCAACAGCACATTAAAAGTATTATACACCATGACCAAGTGAGATTTATTCCTGGAATGCAAGGACGGTTCAATGTATGAAAACAATTCCATGTAATACACCACATTAACAGAATGAAAAGACAAAACCACATGATCATTCAACTGATGCAGAAAAAGCATTTGACAAGATTCACTCTTTCGAGATAAAAACACTCAACAAACTAGAAATAGAAGGAAACTACCCCAACATAATAAAGGCCATATATGAAAAGCCCACAGCTAACATCACACTCAAAGGTGAAAGACTGAAAACTTTCTCTAAGATCAGGAACAAGGATGCCTGCACCTGCCACTCTATTCAACACAGTATTGAGAGTTCTAACCAGAGTAATTAGGTAAGAAAAGGAAACAAAAGCCATCCAAATTGGAAAAGCTCTCTCTGTTCACATAGGACATGTAGAAAACCCTAACAATTCTACAAAAGCAATGTCAGGACTAATCAATGAGTTCAGCAAATTTGAAAGATTCAAAATCAACACACAAAAAATCAGTTGTGTTTCTACATACTAACAATGAACAATCAAAAAAGGAAATTAAGAAAAAAAATCTCATCAAAAAAGAATAAGATACTTAGGAATAAACTGAACCAAGGAGGTGAAACACTTCTATGCTAAAAACTACAAAACAATGCTGAAAGAAATTTTAAAAGACACAAATAAAAGGAAACATTCCATGTTCAGGGACTGGAACACACTATTGTTGTCAACAGTATACAAAGCAATCTATGGATTCAATTCAATCCCTATTAAAATCCTAATGTCATTTTTTGCAGAAAAAGAAGAAAATCATCCTAAAATTCATAAGGAATCTCAAAGGACTCTGAATAGCCAAAATAATCCTGAAAAAGAATGAAGTCAGATGACACAAACTTCTTGATTTCAAAACATATTAAAAACTACAGTAATCAAAACAGTGTGGTACTGGCATAAAGACAGACAAATAGACTAATGGAACAAAAGAGAGTTCAGAAATAAAGCTCTGTGTATATGGTCAAGTGATCTTTGACAAGGGTGCCAAGAACATTCAATGTGAAATGGATAGTTTCTTCAAAAAAATGAGACTGGGAAGACTGGATATCCATATGCAAAAATGGGAAGTTGGAACCTTATGTCCTGGTATGATTTCCAGGACATCTTGTTAAGGGAAAAAAGCAAAAGAGTTTATTTATATAGTATGTTGTCTTCTGTGTAAGAAAGAAAAAGAAATAAGAAAGCGTATATATATCTACTTTTCTTTACAAAAAATGGAACAAAGGAAGGATAAATCAGAAAACAACAATGTTATTTACTTAACATGAGATAGGTGGAGGGCAGACTGGGTGAAATAGATATGAGAAGGAATGACACTTCTTTTAGTATACTTGTTTGTGTAGTTTCGCCTTTAGAAGCATGTTAATGTTCTACAGATCCAAAAAATAAATCAACAAGGATGGAAGAGAGAAAAAAAAACTAAAACTAAAAGCAAATTGAAACAAATGAACCCAACTGTATTCTAAATGCATAAGAGCTAATCTGAAGGGGAGGAAAAAAGGAATCCAAGTAACTTATAAAGGGAGATACAAAGATGAAATGAGGAAAAGCAACGAAGAATCCTGTGCAAGGGCTGAAATTAGAGGTACTGGTATAGACACTTGATTTCTTAAATATGTATTTGTTTGTACATACATATTTGTGTGTGTGTGTGTGCATATCCTACCTACATGCATATATTTCCTAACTCTGTCTGCTTTGAGGGTCTAGAAGCAAAGACATCCCAGTAAAAATATGCACACCCAGCACCCAGATCTTGGTTTCTAATACCAAGATGAACCTGACTTTCTTATTGTGCCAGCAGGAAGAAAATGCTCAAAAAAAATTATGGGTGCATGTCACAAGGACAGAGGGGCCAGCTTGAAGGGGCTACTGCTTACTAAATCTGAGAAATGTGTAAACCAAAACAATTTAGTACAATCATAAATTATAAACCACTGAAATAAACAGGAATCCATGAGTCCACACAGAATGAATGAATGAATGAACAAATAAGGTAAAGGGAGGACTCTTGCTCATAGAATACTGAGTAACAACTAGTTAATATGGAGGAAATATATAGAGTTGGAAAACCATCATTGTACAATAAAAACTAGTTCACAGTAAAAACTGGTTCAGTTAAGAATCATCAGTTTTTGCTAAATATAAGAGGAGGTGGGGATTTTGATGAAAAGCAGGATATTTGCTGTTCTTAAAGTATATCCTCACATATTATTTATTCAAAGCAAGGGGAAAAAATAGTAACTCTACAGCAGAGAAACTAGACAACATCTTGTTAAGGTCATCAAAATAAACACAAGAGAGGGACAGACGGACAACATATGCCTCTTGTTGTGGCATAACCTGAATCTAATCATGAGGAAACCCAAAATGAAATTACCAATGTCATGAGAGACAAAGAAAGATTGAGGAATGGTTCCAGACTAAAGGAAACTAAAAAATGAAATGTCATATAGACATAGGAAGAGAGAGCAAGCAAGTGTAAAAAGTGAAGGAGCAACACAGCACACACACAAATAATAAAGCAAATGAGGCAGAGTATTAACAGAAGATGAATCTAGATAGAAGGTATACAGATATTCCAGCATTCATGCAAGTTTCCTGTAAGTTTGAAATTATTTCCAAATAAAATGCTTAAAAAAAATTACAGAGCCTCTGAACAAGATGACATAAGTTCACGCTTTGATGCATCCCTTCTGCTATACACATACAGCAATGATAGGTAAAATATATTAAAAAAAATGATAGGTAAAATATTAAAAAAATATATATATATAGGAAAACCAAAAAGATATAGTCAGGCTAAGAGCCAAGATAAACATCTCCATGAACCAGAAAAAAGAACAGAAATTCAAAGTGGTGTGCAAGGCCAAAGCCACAGGTCTGCTGGAATCTGGAAACAGACACTGGCAGCTGACAGTTCTGCTCCTATGGGGTAATTGAGACTAAAAGTGCTCCACACAAAATTTGAGATAGAAGCCAGCCTGGCTAATGGTAGCCAAGGTTGCTAATGAAAAAAAGCTTGATACTTGCATGGGTTGCAAAGGGTTACATTACCCTCTACTCTGAATGCAACATTCAAAGAGATACTGGGTCACTCACCTCTTTATTTGAAAGGCACTTAATAGTTTGACAGTTTTTGGAAGAAGAAAGTTCAGTAGCATCTGCCTCCCGAGTCAAGAAAAGGAGCTTCTGGCCCATTGAGTCCAAGCATTCTAAAACACTGTAAAGAAGGAGAAGAGATCAAGGTAGGAACAACAGTTTTCCCTAACCCAAGAATTACTTCTCTATACTTGCACTGTCTAACCTGGTAGCCATTAGCAACGTGTGGTTATTTAAATTAAAATTAAATAAAATAAAAATTCAGTTCCTTAATTGCACTAGTCACATGTACTATAAGGTCCACATGTATGGACCTTATTGGACAGCACAGATATAGAACATTTCCACCATTACAGAAATCATATTGAACATTGTTGCTCTACATTTAGGGAGAGGACGGATAAACAAAAAATATACTCAAAACTCTTTATCAAAATTTAGGCTAGAGTCTAAGGATCTGATACATTTACTATGGTATGAAGACAAACCTCTTCTGAGTCTGTTTTTTGTTTGTTTTTTTCCCAATCTGGGCAATACATCAAGGCTATACCTGACTCTTCTAATCAAAATACTCACTAGTCTATCATCTCCCCTAATGCCACTTAGTTCAATGTATTTCAATGTCTTACTTTTTTTGTAAAGTGAGTTATTTTAAGACCAATCAATAGATTCAGAAAATTAGAAAAACAGATGCTATTTAAGGCAGTAGGTGGTATTTTTCCATCCATGGTTTTTCTAATGGAAGAATGTTACTCATATAATTGGTAAACATTTCTCAATAGACTCAAAAGAGGAAAAAAATATTCCAGGTTTTGTTGTTAAATAAGAAACCAGATACTCCATTTGTCTTTGCGACTATTTAGAACTAAAAAATATTACCTTGTGTTTAGCTGCTGAACTACTTCTGCTGTATTTTTCGGCTCTAGGCCTGCTGCTTCTAGTTCTTGGTGACTAGCTAGTGCCTCCAGATTTAGTTCTGCAATCTGAAGGAAAATAAAGTGGTAAAATCATTTAATATCTTGCAAAGTATTTGAGGCTAAAAAAAAAAAAGAAACCAACCAAACAAAAAAACACCCAAACCCCCCAAAAATCCAAGAAAAACCCACTCAAGTGGTGTTCTCTGTTTCTGTAGACAGTGACCATGCTGTTGCCACAGTCCCAGGCAGGGTTCAATAGTTACCAGATGGTTTCTGGCTGCTTAGCCAAGAATGGCAATCTGTTACCAGCTGCTGATGTTGTGACATGAATATGGGAAAGGGCCAAGTAGGGCTAAGTGAAAAGCAATGGCAATTTTGGCTCATCATTCATTCCCAAGTCACTTAAAACTTACTTCTCTGCAAACATGCAACTTTTGGAAATTATAAAAGAATGGCTTTCATGGCAATATGAAAAAAAGACTTTATTGGATTAACACAAAATCATGAAAAGTATTCTAGTTTATTCTCTTTCCATAAAGTGGGAGCCCACTTGGGAGTTCTGATGTATAGAGATACAGATATTTTTTTTACTTAGAATCATTTTAGATTTGCAGAAAAACTACAAAGACAGTACAGAGTTCCCACATATATCCAACTGCCATTTTCAACTATTATTACTATCTTAGATTAGTATGGTGTATTTGACACAATTAATGAACCACTATTGATATGTTATTTTTTTTCTTTTTAAAATTTTTTATTGGAGTATTATTGATTTACAATGTTGTGTTAGTTTCTGCTGTACAGCAAAGCAAATCAGTTATACATATACATATATCCACTCTTTTTTAGATTCTTTTCTGGTATCTTATTATTAACTAAAGTCCATCCTTAATTCAGATTTCCTGAGATTTTACTCAAGTGAGATGCAATTTTTCCTGGAAATCAAGTGGCAGCATAATAGAATGCAACTGTTCTCAAAGTGTGGCTTGAGAACTCCTAGGGGTTCCAGAGACCCTGTCAGGGGGAAGTTTACAAGGTCCTGTCTTCTCCAACTATATAACACAACAGATTAGACGTAAAAGCAGATATGAGAAAGTCACTAGTCTCCTTAATAGGAGCTTAATAGCTAGACATTAAAGAGATTTGCAAAATATGTAAAACAATGACGGTCTTCCCATTAATTTTTTTGAAAATGCTTTTTTCCATAAAAATACATTTTTTATGTTAACATGTAATGATTTTTAAAAATATTTTCAACAAATTAGTAAATATAATTTTTCTCATATGTAATTTCTAATATGGTAAATGTTGATAGATATGACCCACAAAAACAAAAGCTCTTTGAGGATAAATGGGTCCTGAGACCAAGTTTTTAGAACCTCAGTGCAGTGGTTTAGAGCAGGGGTTGGCATATTACAGTCATTGGATCAAGTCCAGCCTAATGTCAGTTTTTTGTAAATAAAGTTTTACTGGCACACAGCTGTGTCCTTTTACTGACATACTGTTATAGCTGCTTTTGCACTACCAACAGCAAGTTGAGTAGCTGTGATAGAGACAGTATGGTCTGTAGAGCCTAAAATATTTACTATTTGGCCTTTACAGAAAAGGTTTGCTAATTCCTCATGTAGAGCAAAGACAGGCTTTAGAATCTGACAGACCCTGGTTTGAATCCTGGTTCTGCCTCTAACTGTAGGACCCTCAATAAGTTATTAACCTTTCAAAACCTCTGAACGATCATATATATAATGATATCAATAGTTAACTTACAGGGTTGCTATAAGGATAAGATAATGTATATAAAGCATTTTAGAATAGTATACTTCGTAAGATCTCAGTGAATGTTGGCCATTATTCACATGCCGCATAAGATATTTTACAATGTCTTTCTATCACCATGACACAAAAAACTATTCTGGCTTTTTATTATTCTATATGGACTACCATTTATTTCATAATGGGGTCATGTTAGAAAATATCACACAATGGGACAATCTAATAGGTTAGAATGTGTTATAACACAGTCTGTCAGAAACTACATCCTCTTCAATGCCTCCTTTATGTGCTGTTCTAATCCAGGCCCACTGAACTGCTTTTGAAACAATGATATGCTACTCACACCCCAAGAGAGCAAAAATCTATCTAGATTTTTATAATTATCACAATTATTAGCATCAGCTACAATGAATTAAAAGCGGCATGCGGGATCTTTAGTTCCCCAACCAGGGATCAAACCCGTGCGCCCTGCAGTGGAAGTGCAGAGTCTTCACCATTGGACCACCAGGGAAGTCTCTCAGCTACAATGATTAACACCACATTATGGTGCTTAATATATTCATGGCACTGTGCTAAGAGCTTTATACTATATAATATCTCATTTACCCTCACCAATATCCCAGAGAAGTGTGCTCCCATTTTACAGATCTAGAAACTAAATTTGCTCAGAGAAATTGCGCTAGATATCATATAGCCAGACCTATTTAAAAACAAGGAAGTCCAACTTCAGAGACTACATATTTAACCACTACATGATGCTAGTGATACAGGTCTTAATTTCAAATACATGTTCACCTTGAATTACACTGCCATTTTTGTAAAGAAAGGTAACAGCAGGATATGGTGGTCTGTGACTCTGTTCTAGTCTCATAATTTTAAGGAAAGCAAAGGTACTAACCTTCTTTGGGCCATATTTGAGGAAATACTGAGCCAATTCAAGGGCTGTTCTAGCATCTTCTGTGGCATCATGACCAAACCTATCTGGACACTGTATATCCTTCCTGGAAAGTCAAGGTAAAATTGACATACCTGGGAGCATTTTTAATGATAGATTCTTTCATCCCAAATATTCTGGCTACATGTAGAATTTCAGCATTCTAGTAATTAGGTTTGAGTCACAACAATCAAGATTCCTTTATTACTTAGTGCCAGGACCTGAGAGGTATTGAGGGTACAGAATGATCAGGAATGGCTTTGTTTACAGCAAGCATATCATCAAAGGCTACTCAATAAAAAGTCTCTGGTCCACTCCCCAGCCAACCCCTTGTCTCATTTTTTAGACGTAGCTGTTGTTTTAAAGTTACCTTCCAGAAATTTTCTATTATATACTTAAAAATCCTTTGTTTTTTAAAATCTTAAAAAATACATATGTTTATGTCTATAGATATATCTAAATCTAATCTACATCAATCAATATCTCAGTATCTACGCATCTTGTTCTGCATCTCCATTTTATTCTCAGTAGCATCTTAGAGGTCCCCTTATTAACACATAAAGATCTATCATATTCAGTAACAAAGTATTAGTCACGCAGATAACCATAATTTATTTAACTAGTCCTGTAGAATATCTGAATTCTTTTGGGCTATTTTAAATCATACTATAATGAATATCTTTGTACAATATGTGTTTGTACATAATAGGATACATTCAATATAGGAACGTTATGTTTCGAAATTCTGGGTAACTTTTCTGCCTCTCTGTCTAGTTCTATCCATCAACCTTCAGCTATGAATGCAACTCCTTTTTGTATTCCCACAGTTTTTTCATTTCTGAGTCATACTTCTCTCTGAAATTAGGATCTCAGAATTCATAATAATGTTTACAAACTAAGAGGGAAAGGAGAGAGGCTGAACACTGCAATATGCATTAAATAAGATACAATATGCTAACTTATGTAGAGTCTATCAGGACAATATTATAATATGCAAACAAACCTACCCCAAAATAACTTTGGCTAAGAACTTGAGCTTAAATCTTCTGCCCTGCTCTCTGACATAAAGCAATGATGTATCAATAACATATGGATGTATCATCTGAGAAGGAAAGAGAATACAATGAGTAGCATCCTATGCTAAAGGAAAAAACAGGTGGGTTGGGGGATAGAAGGCTTTAGATCTGAGATTAATGAAACAGGGACATATGCTAGAAAAACTAAGTCCTAAATCAGATACTCACTTTCAGTGCTCTGAGATCTAAGTCTAAGGAGTGGCCCACTAACACAGCGTCGGGAGGAAGCAGTGCTTTTAACTGTCTCTGTACATCTTTGAGTGTGGTTGTCACTGGGTTAAGAATCGTCTTTGTGATTCCTGAGAAACTTTCAATAAAAAAAGAGAAATGGACAGACCATGATATTAATAAGCTTTCCACCCCGGAAAGTCATTTCAAAAAGAATATTTTAAAAAATTAATAAAAAATTAATAAATGCTCAGTGTAACAAGGTTGAAAATCAAATAACAAAGAAGAAATTAAAAACTGCCCATAATCCCACTACCCAGAGATCATTTTTTACACTTTAGTAAATATTCTATCATTATTTTTTGATACATATATATTCATGTATATGTTTCATTTTTATAAAAATGTAATCATGGGAATTCCCTGGCGGTCCAGTGGTTAGGACTCCATGCTTTCACTGCCATGGGCCTGGGTTCAATCCCTGGTCAGGAAACTAAGATCCCGCGAGTCACATGGTACGGCCCAAAAAAAAGCAATCATAATGCCTATGCTACTTTATAATATGATCATAACATGTGCTATATATCATGAACAAGTTTTCACATCAATAAATCTATTTCAGCACATCCTTTTAAATGGTTAGAGTACTCCATTAGATAAATATAACATTCTAACCAACCCCCTACTTTCATTCATATTCCCATATTTCTGCAATACTATGACAAATACCCTTATACATACATCTTTGTCACATATGATTGTTCCCTAAAAATACTGTCTAATTGTCATGTCTGCCAACAGCGGAGTCTTTATCACCATCACGGCCTCTCTGTGCCTAAGTAAGCATGAATTGATAGGTGCAACTACAATGGGCAGCAACGGTAACGTTTCACTGGCTTTTCTTTGCCTAATCACTGTAGTGTGTACATTCTGAAATTACTTGCTAATCTTTGGAAAGAGAGAGAAAAATTTTTGAGCTTCAGATTTCTGTTGTGGGGGCTTCCCTGGTGGCGCAGTGGTTGAGAATCTGCCTGCCAGTGCAGGGGACACGGGTTTGAGCCCTGGTCTGGGAAGATCCCACATGCCGCGGAGCAACTAGGCCCGTGAGCCACAACTGCTGAGCCTGTGCATCTGGAGCTTGTGCTCCGCAACAAGAGAGGCCGTGACAGTGAGAGGCCCGCACACCGCGATGAAGAGTGGCTCCCGCTTGCCCCAACTAGAGAGAGCCCTCACACAGAAACGAAGACCCAACACAGCCAAAATAAATAAATAAATAAATAAATAAATAAATAAATAAAATTAAAAAAAAAAAAATTTCTGTTGTGGAAACACTTAGTTTTGTTTTGGTTTCTGGGGTCAAGGCAGATTAAGCTCTAAAATCATTTGACTGCCAGAAGATGATTTGCAGATTTTTCAGATGGGGTCTCATCAGAGAGCAAAGCTGTTTGGCAGTTGCTAGATAACAATTACAACTGTCAGATTCTATGACAAGGAAGATAATATTCTGGTGACTTAGGTCACAGGAAGATTAGAGAGGAAGAAAGGTAAGAGCATTATACACCGACATTGTGCAATTTCAGTATTAAAATTTCTAGTTGTGGCACCCCAGCCTTTTACTTAATAATAAATAAGTAGATAATACCTAACCAAACAGAAGCTACAGGCTATTCCTGTTAAGTCTCATTCCACTCTAGTCTGACAGCTATAGAGAGCTGGAGGCAGGGTGAAAAATACCTGGTGAGGTAGTCCACAATCTTGTTGTCAGGTTTAACAAGTTCATCCATAACACAGCAGCCTCCTTCAGCAACCAATGAGATGCGTGTTAGTTCTCGCCCCTTGGATGTCAGGCACTGAAAGACCAGGATGTAGATAGGCTGCTAAACTGTGGAAGCTCTTGCTTCCTCTCATTATTCAAGACTACATCAATTGCCATCTACTCTAATCTACTCTGCGACAATGGCACAGCCTTTTGCTGACTAGAGAATCCAATATGAATGAAATTAAAGCTAAGCAGGCTGTTGAACATTACATTTAAAGTAACCAACACAGTACAATTTCTCTGGGAAGGATGTGCCCCAGAGGCACAGAAATAATAACATCAATTATAATTGTACTATTTACTGTGTACTACAACCCAGTATTATGCTAAGTACCACAAAAAATAATTTTTATTAGCACAATCTATTATCTAATGCAATACTAAGCATTTTATATACCACCTCATAATAACCCCATGAAGTAGCCTCTATTATTATCCCTGCTTCACAGAGGGAGAATTAGGGAATTTGTCCAAGGTGACAGGAAAGGCCAGTATACACACCCTGATACAACAGACTCCAAATCCTTAGCTCTTAGCCACTCTGTTCAGTGTTGAGAAACTGTTACTTGAGTACTAAGTGAGAGGGGATACACTGCCTCTGAAAGGAGACTTACTAATTAGACAAAGTAAAACACAAGGGGAGGAGCTTAAGCAGGAAAATCCTACTTCTGATCTTAAATGTGTAAAACTAAGCCAAACCAATGGTAATTCAGGCAAAGTCTTCAAGGCAATAACAACAAAACACTTGTTCAAAAGACAGAAGCAATCAACTTCTAGTAATATTCAAAAATTAGATTAAATATATCAACTAGTTAGAAAACTTACGTGATATTTATTTCTCATCCTGGAGCAAAGATCCAGTTTTTCTAAAATGTGATTAAATGGGTCTACTTTCAGTTATTTAAACTGAATACTAGAACTGAACGCACTCAAGAAAACTAGACCCTAGTTTGCAACACTCCAGTTGAAAAATCAAAAGTAGTACTTACCATTTCACAGTCAAGCCCAAAGAGAGGACTGTTGTCGGTTATAGAACCACAACATTTTGTAGGCACAAAGTTTTCACAGTCAGGAAAACCTAGGAGGAAAAGGAATAAAATATTTGCCTTTAGAACTAGAAATGGTAAACATTACTCCTATATTTATCCAGGGGAAACTGAGATACCACATTTGTGGGGCACCTTCTCTATGTTAGACACTTGAAATATATAATTAAATAAGAGACAATTTCTGTCCTTAATTTTTTCTCCATCTACTCATTTTTACATTTTGGGAGAATAATGTAGGCTGCTGTTATTGGAGATACTAGGGCCTGGACTTCCTTGCAGTTACCAAGTAACAATTTTTTCCTCCTTATTAGAAATTGTAATTAAATTGTGGCTAAATCCAAAGTCACTGGACCTTTCCCATGTAGGCACTAAGGAAGGATGAATAAAGTATGCAAATGACTGCATGTGGCATCTTTGTTTCCTAAATAAAACAAGAAAAAGTAGGAATGAGATTCCACCATAGCAGAGATATAAAAGGATTTCATGGTAGGCAGAACGTTTAACATTCACCATATGCGCTCTTGTACTCAACTCTACCCTTAAAATTTCTCCAAGATCTCTCTTTAGAAACGTGCCTCATTTTCTGGAATCATAGCCTGAAAATTCCCTACAGAGGCTCAGATATAGGCTTAGGGTACCCCTTCCATTGTGTACCCTAAGTCAATAACCAGGCACATTCAGCTCAGAGGCCCAAAAGTGTCTGAATCATTGAAGATTCCTACCTTCAGACAGAGGCTGAAACAGTAAAGGTAATACCTAGATCTTATTTGACAAGAAACTAAGGGGAGTATGAAAAGCTTTGACCAGTTTCTATGTCACAGTACCCTGAAATTTCCAACTGATTACAATTAAAAGAATCAAAATACAGTCTAGACCAGAAAGGAGTACCCCCAAATCCTGGAGACATTATACTTGCTGCCCTCCTTTATCTATATTATTAGTACCAATAATAACAAAGAATAACTTTTTAAAGCACTATGTACCCCATGCTAAGCTCGTTTTGTACATTAACTCAATTAATCCTCATGGCAATACTATGATATATGAACTATTAACTCCCCAAAGACAGCCCAATTAAGAAATGGACAAAGGATCTGAAAAAATATACAAATGGCCAATAAGCATATAAAAAGATGCTCAATATCATCAGCCATCAGAGAAATGCAAACCAAAACCACAATGAGATACTACTTCACACACACTAGGATGGGTATAATCAAAAAGGCAGAGCATAGCAAGTGTTGGTAAGGATGTGCAGAAATTGGAACCCTTATACATTGCTGGAGGGAATGTAAAATGGTGCAGCTGCTTTGTAAGACAGTCTGATAGTTCCTTAAAGGTTAAACATAGAGTTACCATAGGATCTAGCAGTTCTACTCCTAGGTGTATACTCAAGAACAATGAAAACATATGTCCACACAAAAACTTGTATCTGAATATTCAAAGTAGCATTATTCATAACAGCCCCAAAGTGGAAACAACCCAAATGTCATCAACTGATGACTGGATAAATAAAATGTATAACCATACATGGAATATCATTAGAATGAAAATAAATGAAGTAATGATACATGCTACAACATGGATGACCCTTGAAAATTTGATGCTAAGTGAAAGAAGCCAGTTACAAAAGACCACATATTGTATGATTCCATTTATATTCACAATAGGTAAATCTATTAACAGAAAGTAATTAGTAGTTGCCTAGGGCTAAAGGGCACTGGGGGGAAATGATAGTACAGGGTTTCTTTTGGGGTGATGAACATGTTCTAAATTGATTGTGGTGATGGTTGAAAAACTCTAAACATACTAGAAACTATTGAAATTGTATACTTTAAATGGGTGAACTGTATGGTAGGTTAATCATATCTCAATAGGGCTTTTGTTTTTTTGTTTTTTTTAAGAAATTTTAACATGACTGCTCTGATTAAGAGGTAATAAATAAAAGAATTTTTATTAAATTCTTGCTACATAATGGACCAAGGCTCTGAGCCTAGACTTGTCCTATTTATTAAAGAAAATGGGGGTGGGGTGGCTGGGAGGAGGATTAGAAGTACCAGAGAAGTGTTAAAAGTTTTAAAGACATATTGACTTCTTTTCAATATACTAAGGAATGAAAGAAAAATGAAAAAGGAATAATTTTCCCACAATATTTAAGGTCATGTTCACGTACTACCTAAAATCAATAATGGTACACAGCCTACACTTTAGGAAACATTGCACTGAAAGTATTTCCTCTTTAGTAGAAGATGGAATAAATCACTTGGAAAGCAGCCCATAAAAATGAACTTTCAACAGTAGTATTTTTAAATAAACTGATAGATATTCTTCCACTGTTACCAACATCAGGTTAAATCTAAACCAACCTTGTAATGGAAAGTGATATGTTTTCATTTCCTCCTTTGTGAGAAGGCATCTGGTCAAGCTTACTTTCTTAGAGCCATACTTTTGAACGATGGGGTCATTCTGCAGGTTGATGCTGACTTTTGAGCTGGAAGAAGGTAAAGACCCTGAAACAAGGACAATCGTACATATGTTAGAATCTGTGTTTAAGAGGCCTCAGAGGACATGTCCTTTTAATGTTGTATAGGGTAAGCATGATGAAGATCAAAAGATTTTTAAGACCCAGCCCCAACTTTAAAGGAGCTTGCACTCTCATACACTTATAAAGAACACAAAGAGAAAATAAGTCTCAAATGGGTTATAATAATAAAAGCTATAAAAGGGAAAGGGAGAATATACTGGCTGAGATGGTTAGAGATGGTTCAAGAGAAGAAAAGATTAGCTGAGTCTTAAAGAAAAGGCAGAATTCAGATATTTGGTGTATTAGACCAGTCCGTTACAGTGTCTGCCACTCCTAATAGCCCATTCTAGCTAAATCTACTGCACCCCTAACCACTTGCTCAAGCACCAGCAGGGGTGCTGGTTCTTTAGGCAGGGCTGGTTACTGATTGGATTAAGAGTGGGGACTTGGCTAAAGAGGGAGCCATCTATAAACTGACCAGTGACTTGATATTCCTTGTCAAGACATGCTCAAAAGGGACAAGGGTAATTAGCTAAGCTGATCAGATTGCTTGCTTCCAGAACTGAACTAGGAAATAAAGAGAACACACCAGTTAGAACAGAAAACAAAGAAGCTAAGATGCCATGAAAGGGATGGAGAACAGCTCTTCACCAGAGGCACTTAGATTCCTGATGACTTTCTAGTCCACATGCATCCTTCAAATAATACTCTCTCACTTAAGGTGGCCTCAATGAGTGTCTGGTCCTTGCAACCAAAAGAGCCAAAGAATCAGAAGTAAGGAAAGAGGGCATCCCAGGTAAGATAGCAATGTACAAAGCAAACTTGGTATGGTAGTGACTAGACCAGTCGGGGAGAAAAAAAGGTCTTTGTAGAAGAGCAGTATAAGAAATAAGGTTGAGGGCTTCCCTGGTGGTGCAGTGGTTGAGAATCTGCCTGCTAATGCAGGGGACACAGGTTTGAGCCCTGGTCTGGGAAGATCCCACATGCCGCGGAACAACTAGGCCCGTGAGCCACAACTTGAGCCTGCGCGTCTGGAGCCTGTGCTCCGCAACAAGAGAGGCCACGATAGTGAGAGGCCCGCGCACCGCGATGAAGAGTGGCCCCCACCTGCCGCAACTAGAGAAAGCCCTCGCACAGAAACGAAGAGCCAACACAGCCATAAAATAAATAAATATTTAAAAAAATAGAAAGAAACAAGGTTGAAAGAGGAGGATAAAAGTGAATTGTAGACCACTGTGAATGCCAGGCTCAAGAGTTTGAACTTTAGTCCATCATTCCATATATAAGGTGGAGCAACAGAAAGTTCCTGAGAAGGGAAATGGCATAACCAAACAGTACTTTAACAAAGATCAACCTCAAAGATATGTGGAAAATGAAGTAGAGAGAGAAATGAGAAATGACTTTGCAATAATTCTGGCAAAAACAAAAAAAGTCTGGATTAAGATGGTGGAGGGAGGAAAAAGGTTATAAGAAAGGAACATTACACAAGAAAAACTGGTAGAGGGACTTCCCTGTTGGCTCCCAATGCAGGGGGCATGGGTTAAGACTGCGCTCCCAATGTAGGGGGCCTGGGTTCGATCCCTGGTCAGGGAACTAGATCCCACATGCATGCCTCAACTAAGAGTTCGCATGCCACAACTAAGGAGCTCCCAAGCTGCAACTAAAGGAGCCCGCCTGCCGCAACTAAGGAGCCCACAAACCGCAACTAAGACCCGGAGCAAACAAATAAATAAATATTTTTTTAAAAAAGGAAAAACTGGTAGAGCATAGTGACAGAGTAATTCAGTTCAGTCAACAAAATATTTACTGAGTACTTATTATATGCCTGGCACTGCTCTAGCCAGTAGATTCCCCAATGAACAAAATCAACAAAATTCTCTTAAATTCTAGGTGAACTTAAATTCTACTTGGGAAGATGGACAATAAACAAACAAATACATAATATAGCAGGTGAGGATAAGGACTATGGAGAAAAGTAAAGGAGAAAAAGGAGGAAAGGGAGTGCTGGGGCAGGAAAAGGGTTAATGTAATATATTTTATAATCAGGGAAGGTCTCTCTGATAAAGTAACATTTGAATAGATTCTTAATAGCAAAGGGAATGAGCCGTGAAGATTGGGTATGGAGAGCCAAAAGAAAAGTAATTCTAAAATTCAATACTGGTGGCTTAGAGAAAAACAGTACCAACAGAAAAGGGGATTTGAAGTTGGGAGTCTGTTATTTAGGGATGAGAAAAATGCTTTTATATATGCTATGATTGAGGGTACAGTGGAGTATCCAGGTAGCAACATCCTACATCCTACATCCATCCATACTGCATCCTGTATCCAGGTAGCAGTTGAAAATGCAGGCCTGGAGTTTGGGATATCAAACCTAAAGACAGAGGAGTTATCCACAGAAGAGTGATGGATAAACCGGGGAAGAACAGATGAATATTTCAAAAGAGAACTGAAGAAAGATTAAAGTGTATGGACTATATCTTCGGGACCTCAATATTTATTTAGGTTGGGAAAATGAAGCAAAATCCTTAGGAGGACAGAGAAGTAGCTATAACCCTCTAGCTCCTCAATGCTTACAGGATAAAATCCAAAGTCCTTAGCATGGCATTTACAGCCTGTAAGACAAAGCTTTAACCTACCTCTAAGCCTCATCTCTCACCACTACCCACCCTCTTATTCCATCTCCACCCCCTAATCATCCTCAACAACCTATATTCTTCAATCACATCAATTTCTTTTTTCTGATTACACCCTTTTCTTTTACAACTCAATGTCTTTACCTGAGTTTTGAATCTCATAATGACTACTCTGTGATTCACTCAAAGATGTGTAAAATACAGTGGGAGGTCAAATTAAACAAAGCTGCAGGTCCGATATGGACATCTATTAGAAGGAAAGGGGAACAATGGAAAGGTAGGAAGTTAGGTGCTTTTGAGACAGAAGATAACAGGAAACACAGTCATGGAGGATATGGAAAGGAATCACTAGTTATTCCTCACCACTTTTTCATGTCCCCTCAGTGCAACTATTCAATAATTTAATTATTTCTGAACAAACATACAAAAAGCATTATTGAACAATACTTACCTTACTATGTGCAATGAACTGTTAAGGTCTATTCCATCACTCACCTCCTCTCCCCCAAAAGAGAAGGTCAGCTATAACTTGCTAACAGGACACAACCCAGTTTGAAAAACACTGCTATCATGGATATTTATAGTTTAGCTGGCCAGCATCCAAATCTGCCTATTCCCCACTGTGAGTAGTATTAGTGAGCATCCCCTACATTAGTCAAAGGCAAGATCTTCCTTCCCATGTGTACACTTGTGGGTACAAAGACCCAGTGACAGTTTGAGTCCAGTGTCAGTGATATCCAGGGAGCAGACTTAGCTATCTAACCTAACCAAATGATTTCTGAGGCGTGAACCCTGGTTATGTTTCCTGCTATCTAATCCCCCTTGGTACTTACCCATTTTTTCCTTAAAACACACACACACACACACACACACACACACACACACACACAAAATTGCTTTTCTGCTTAAGTTACTTATAGTCATACCTTCCATTTCTTTAGGCAGATCCCCAATTATTTGTTTCTTTTGCAGCCCAATGATATCAGCTAGGAAATCAGATGATGGGGGAGGCAAGCAGAATTTCTGAAGATACATAATAGGTTTTTACAAAAATGCTTGAAAACAGTTAAAATACTTTCAGACCTAGACTTTTATTGTCAGCTCAGTGCTATGAAAGATCTGGACCTTAATTGTTTGCATTGTAAAATGAGGACTGTTTCCTTAAATTGTAAAAGTGACTAAATAAGTGAAGCCACATTTATCCTACCCCAGAAGTTTTCTTTGCTTCTCTAATTACACACTATACAAAAGAAACAAACATTACAAAAATGTATAACTTAGAAAAGCAAAGTTCCTTATATTTTTCAAAGCACTTTCATATCTATTACTTTAGTGGATAACATGCCAGGTGGATGACACAGAAAAGCAAAGAGATTGAGAGTTCAAGTCTCAGGCTCACCTGGGCTTCAATTCCAGCTGCAAATTCCACTTACTAGCTGTAACTTGGGTGCTTTACTCAGTTTCCTTATGTATAAAATGGGAATAAAAAAGTATCTCTTATAGGACTATTGCAAGAATTAAAGATGATGCATATAGTATGATTAATACAGGGCCTAGCACATAGGTAGTGTTCAATAGATGAAAGCAAAAAAGAAAATGGAGACCCAAGGGGGTTAGGTTAGGGCTCACCAATTCAAATGCTCTCAGGGGTAAATGGATGAAACAGTCTGATAAAGAATGGAGGAGGCTATGGTAAAATGGAGAGCACATGCCCTTTCTAAAGACAGCTGCTATTCAGCTCCAGATACTATTTTAAGGGAACCTAATCTTGTGATGTTGTCAAGAGAGGCCAAAAAATATAGATTTTATGTAAATTTTACAATTTTTGAAAATGCCAAAGCCCAAATAAAATGTGACAATATCAACTACAATCTGGGAACTAGATTGCAATCTGGGATTAAGGGTTTTGCCTAGATTACCAAAGAAAAAAATCAGTGATAAATCTAATTTCAACAATCTAATCTCAGGTATCAAGCGTAATCTTTTTAGCTTTCTACAACTTCTATTGCTTGTTCAATCAGGTTGCCAAGGAGCACAATTTGAGACATGTGCACTAATCTCTGAGTGTGAGGACCTGACTCAGGTCTGAATACAAAGTTTTCTTAACTTACGTGTCTGAATGCCTTTCGGAGAAACCCAAACTCCAAATAGAACCTGTAAAAGTGTAGCTGACTCATTCCCTGCAGTATATAAACCACCACGTTGTTCAGGTGGTTTTGGTGAAAAAGCTGGCACCCGCTGTTGAAAAATCAAACCAACAAAGCTAAGACTGATACCGTCAAGTCAGTTACAGACATACAGAAGGGAAGTGTGAAAAAAGCACTGAGCAACAGATATTGGAGTTTATCATCACTCACTGACTGCCTGGAAATGGAGAACAGCTATTACTGCACAGAATTCAAATAAAGATCTCTTGAGATAATTATTTATTCCATTCAAATCAAGTATAATACCAAGTGAAACACAATGCATTCAAATCCAAAATCCTATCTAGATTTGTTTTAAATTGGAACTAATTAAGCTCAGTTTACAAAGGCGTATCTTCAAGATCCCAATCTGCTCTACAGTCCTTCCTAAGCCAGTAACATGACCAGCTTCCAGAAAGCCAGTTCAGATAAAGTGACAGAGCAATGACAGTATCTGTTAAGGCAGAAGCGGGCTTTTGAGGTACGTAGCCAGTCCACCCCCAGACGGAAGTGTACATATGAAAATCTCTCTACTGTGTATTGGTACATACAGAAATGCAATTTTCATTAGACATTTAATAATGGCATTGAGGATATCAGAATAGTAAAATTCTCTTTGCCCTTGATTTGTAAAAGAAGAAAAAAGATTGGGATTCTTAATACATGATCATGTTATTTCAATCAGGTCTCCACTGGAGGTTATAAACCAAAATACCTATAGCAGCCAGACAGATACTGTAAATAAGGGAAGCAGGCCAGGTGGGACACTGAAGTGTACATCTATAACAGGAGGCCACTATTCAGCTTCAACAAATTGTTGCCATAGGGACAGTTGCCAGAGTTTTTCGAAGAAGTCAAAAATATGGATATAAAGGGATTCCCAATTTAAATTGTTGGCAACTTTGTAAAAAGAAAAAATTTAGGACATTCTGTGTGGCAAATAAAAAACGTCAGGCAGATATGGTCCTCTAGATACCAATATGAAACCTCAGGTCTATACCCACCATTTACGTTCTTCTCATACCTAGGTTTAGGAACACTGAATTTGCCCAGAACTGCACGCTTCAGCAATTCACATAGCTGACCATGACTTATTTCACGGTTTCCAGCAAATAAAATGGCAGATAAGCGGGATTTCTGCAAAGATAAATCAGAGTATAACAAATTATGATTATAAAGAACATCAACAAAACACAGCAAATTTTTAAATATTCTAGTTTCTATTATTTTCGCATACTCTAAACATAAGGAGGGTTCTTACTAATTAGAAATGAAGGTCTAAAACAAACTGTGATATGACATTATTAATAGGATATTTAATAAACACTGATACAGAACCTTAATTATAGACACTTGGTTATGTGCTAGGGATAGCAAGATGAATAAAACATGACTCGAATTGGATTAAAGTTTTACTGAGCTCTGACCGCCACAGCAACAGTCAGCTCTACCCACCACCAGAGCCTCCCATCAAGCCTCTTAGCCTCAACCACCAGAGGGCAGACAGCAGAAGCAAGAAAAACTACAATCCTGCAGCCTGTGGACCAAAAACCACAGTTACAGAAAGACAGACAAGATGAAAAGGCAGAGGGCTATGTACCAGATGAAGGAACAAGAAAAAACCCCAGAAAAACAACTAAATGAAGTGGAGATAGGCAACCTTCCAGAAAAAGAATTCAGAATAATGATAGTGAAGATGATCCAGGACCTCGGAATAAGAATGGAGGCAAAGGTTGAGAAGATGCAAGAAGTGATTAACAAAGACCTAGAAGAATTAAAGAACAAACAAACAGAGATGACCAATACAATAACTGAAATGAAAACTACACTAGAAGGAATCAATAGCAGAATAACTGAGGCAGAAGAACGGATAAGTGACCTGGAAGACAGAATGGTGGAATTCACTGCTGCAGAACAGACTAAAGAAAAAAGAATGAAAAGAAATGAAGACAGCCTAAGAGACCTCTGGGACAACATTAAACGCAACAACATTCGCATTATAGGGGTCCCAGAAGGAGAAGAGAGAGAGAAAGGACCAGAGAAAATATCTGAAGAGATTATAGTCGAAAACTTCCCTAACATGGGAAAGGAAATAGCCACCCAAGTCCAGGAAGCGCAGAGAGTCCCATACAGGATATACCCAAGGAGAAACACGCCGAGACACATAGTAATCAAAGTGGCAAAAATTAAAGACAAAGAAAAATTATTGAAAGCAGCAAGGGAAAAACGACAAATAACATACAAGGGAACTCCCAGAAGGTTAACAGCTGATTTCTCAGCAGAAACTCTGCAAGCCAGAAGGGAGTGGCGTGATATACTTAAAGTGATGAAAGGGAAGAACCTACAACCAAGATTACTCTACCCGGCAAGGATCTCATTTAGATTTGATGGAGAAATCAAAAGCTTTACAGACAAGCAAAAGCTAAGAGAATTCAGCACCACCAAACCAGCTCTACAACAAATGCTAAAGGAACTTCTCTAAGTGGGAAACACAAGAGAAGAAAAGGACCTACGAAAACAAACCCAAAACAATTAAGAAAATGGTCATAGGAACATACATATCGATAATTACCTTAAACGTGAATGGATTAAATGCCCCAACCAAAAGACATAGACTGGCTGAATGGATACAAAAACAAGACCCATATGTATGCTGTCTACAAGAGACCCACTTTAGACCTAGGGACACATACAGACTGAAAGTGAGGGGATGGAAAAAGATATTCCATGCAAATGGAAATCAAAAGAAAGCTGGAGTAGCTATACTCATATCGGATAAAATAGACTTTAAAATAAAGAATGTTACAAGAGACAAGGAAGGACACTACATAATGATCAAGGGATCAATCCAAGAAGATATAACAATTATAAATATATATGCACCCAACATAGGAGCACCTCAATACATAAGGCAACTGCTAACAGCTATAAAAGAGGAAATTGACAGTAACACAGTCATAGTGGGGGACTTTAACACCTCACTTACACCAATGGACAGATCATCCAAACTGAAAATAAATAAGGAAACACAAGCTTTAAATGACACAATAGACCAGATAGATTTAATTGATATATATAGGACATTCCATCCAAAAACAGCAGATTACACGTTCTTCTCAAGTGCGCACGGAACATTCTCCAGGATAGATCACATCTTGGGTCACAAATCAAGCCTCAGTAAATTTAAGAAAATTGAAATCATATCAAGCATCTTTTCTGACCACAACGCTATGAGATTAGAAATGAATTACAGGGAAAAAAACGTAAAAAGGACAAACACATGGAGGCTAAACAATACGTTACTAAATAACCAAGAGATCACTGAAGAAATCAAAGAGGAAATCAAAAAATACCTAGAGACAAATGACAATGAAAACACGACGACCCAAAACCTATGGGATGCAGCAAAAGCGGTTCTAAGAGGGAAGCTTATAGCTATACAAGCCTACCTCAAGAAACAAGAAAAATCTCAAGTAAACAATCTAACCTTACACCTAAAGAAACTAGAGAAAGAAGAACAAACAAAACCCAAAGTTAGCAGAAGGAAAGAAATCATAAAGATCAGAGCAGAAATAAATGAAATAGAAACAAAGAAAACAATAGCAAAGATCAATAAAACTAAAAGTTGGTTCTTTGAGAAGATAAACAAAATTGATAAGCCATTAGCCAGACTCATCAAGAAAAAGAGGGAGAGGACTCAAATCAATAAAATTAGAAATGAAAAAGGAGAAGTTACAACAGACACCGCAGAAATACAAAGCATCCTAAGAGACTACTCCAAGCAACTTTATGCCAATAAAATGGACAACCTGGAAGAAATGGACACATTTTTAGAAAGGTATAACCTTCCAAGACTAAACCAGGAAGAAACAGAAAATATGAACAGACCAATCACAAGTAATGAAATTGAAACTGTGATTAAAAATCTTCCAACAAACAAAAGTCCAGGACCAGATGGCTTCACAGGTGAATTCTATCAAACATTTAGAGAAGAGCTAACACCCATCCTTCTCAAACTCTTCCACAAAATTGCAGAGGAAGGAACACTCCCAAACTCATTCTATGAGGCCACCATCACCCTGATACCAAAACCAGACAAAGACACTACAAAAAAAGAAAATTACAGACCAATATCACTGATGAATATAGATGCAAAAATCCTCAACAAAATACTAGCAAACAGAATCCAACAACACATTAAAAGGATCATACACCACGATCAAGTGGGATTTATCCCAGGGATGCAAGGATTCTTCAATATACGCAAATCAATCAATGTGATACACCATATTAACAAATTGAAGAATAAAAACCAGATGATCATCTCAATAGATGCAGAAAAAGCTTTTGACAAAATTCAACACCCATTTCTGATAAAAACTCTCCAGAAAGTGGGCATAGAGGGAACCTACCTCAACATAATAAAGGCCATATATGACAAACCCACAGCAAACATCATTCTCAATGGTGAAAAACTGAAAGCATTTCCTCTAAGATCAGGAACGAGACAAGGATGTCCACTCTCACCACTATTATTCAACATAGTTCTGGAAGTCCTAGCCACGGCAATCAGAGAAGAAAAAGAAATAAAAGGAATACAAATTGGAAAAGAAGAAGTAAAACTGTCACTGTTTGCGGATGACATGATACCATACATAGAGAATCCTAAAACTGCCACCAGAAAACTGCTAGAGCTAATTAATGAATATGGTAAAGTTGCAGGATACAAAATTAATGCACAGAAATCTCTTGCATTCCTATACACTAATGATGAAAAATCTGAAAGAGAAATTATGGAAACACTCCCATTTACCATTGCAACAAAAAGAATAAAATACCTAGGAATAAACCTACCTAGGGAGACAAAAGACCTGTATGCAGAAAACTATAAGACACTGATGAAAGAAATTAAAGATGATACCAACAGATGGAGAGATATACCATGTTCTTGGCTTGGAAGAATCAACATTGTGAAAATGAGTATACTACCCAAAGCAATCTACAGATTCAATGCAATCCCTATCAAATTACCAATGGCATTTTTTACGGAGCTAGAACAAATCATCTTAAAATTTGTATGGAGACACAAAAGACCCCGAATAGCCAAAGCAGTCTTGAGGGAAAAAAATGGAGCTGGAGGAATCAGACTCCCTGACTTCAGACTCTACTACAAAGCTACAGTAATCAAGACAATATGGTACTGGCACAAAAAAAGAAACATAGATCAATGGAACAAGATAGAAAGCCCAGAGATTAACCCACGCACCTATGGTCAACTAATCTATGACAAAGCAGGCAAAGATATACAATGGAGAAAAGACAGTCTCTTCAATACGTGGTGCTGGGTAAACTGGACAGCTACATGTAAAAGAATGAAATTAGAATACTCCTTAGCACCATACACAAAAATAAACTCAAAATGGATTAGAGACCTAAATATAAGACTGGACACTATAAAACTCTTACAGGAAAACAAAGGAAGAACACTCTTTGACATAAATCACAGCAAGATCTTTTTTGATCCACGTCCTAGAGTAATGGAAATAAAAACAAAAATAAACAAATGGGACCTAAGGAAACTTCAAAGCTTTTGCACAGCAAAGGAAACCATAAACAAGACGAAAAGACAACCCTCAGAATGGGAGAAAATATTTGCAAATGAATCAACGGACAAAGGATTAATCTCCAAAATATATAAATAGCTCATTCAGCTCAATATTAAAGAAACAAACACCCCAATCCAAAAATGGGCAGAAGACCTAAATAGACATTTCTCCAAAGAAGACATACAGACGGCCACGAAGCACATGAAAAGATGCTCAACATCACTAATGATTAGAGAAATGCAAATCAAAACTACAATGAGGTATCACCTCACTCCTGTTAGAATGGGCATCATCAGAAAATCTACAAACAACAAATGCTGGAGAGGGTGTGGAGAAAAGGGAACCCTCTTGCACTGTTGGTGGGAATGTAAATTGATACAGCCACTATGGAGAACAATATGGAGGTTCCTTAAAAAACTAAAAATAGAATTACCATATGACCCAGCAATCCCACTACTGGGCATATACCCAGAGAAAACCGTAATTCAAAAAGACACATGCACCCGAATGTTCATTGCAGCACTATTTACAATAGCCAGGTCATGGAAGCAACCTAAATGCCCATCAACAGACGAATGGATAAAGAAGTTGTGGTACATATATACAATGGAATATTACTCAGCCATAAAAAGGAACGAAATTGAGTCATTTGTTGAGACGTGGATGGATCTAGAGACTGTCATACAGAGTGAAGTAAGTCAGAAAGAGAAAAACAAATATCGTATATTAATGCATGTATGTGGAACCTAGAAAAATGGTACAGATGAGCCGGTTTGCAGGGCAGAAGTTGAGACACAGATGTAGAGAATGGACATATGGACACCAAGGGGGGAAAACTGCGGTGGGGTGGGGATGGTGGTGTGCTGAATTGGGCGACTGGGATTGACATGTATACACTGATGTGTATAAAATTGATGCCTAATAAGAACCTGCAGTATAAAAAAACAAACAAACAAAACAACTAATACTAAAGTTTCATTGGGTTATTTGTATGGAAATATGTTAATATAAATGTTTCAGACATTACATGAAATTTCTAAAAATCTTAAAAAAAATAAAATAAAATAAAATAAAACATGACTCATGCTCTCAAGAAGTCCACTCTACTAGGGGGAAAAATGCAGAAACAGGTAATTCCAATATAATGTGGGTGCTACTATAAAGGTAAGGGAGCAAAGCAGGCTAACTAACTGCCTTGGGGATTGGAGAGTTTTGGAGATAGCATCACTGAGATGAAAATAATGGAGTTGAACCTTGAAAATAATGAGTCAGCCAGGTAGGAGGAAACATTGTGTCTAAACACTTAGTTTGGTTTGGCTGGAGTCAAGACTGCATGTTGCAGAGCGATAGAGATATGAGAGAAGAGAGAAGTGGGAGCCAGTTCATAGATGATCAATGTGGTCTAACCTAAGAAGTCAGACTTTAAGACTCTCCTTAAAATAGCTTCGTACTTACATATAGTTATTAAAGTAATTCATGCTTGTTAAAAAAGAGTCAGATAATAGAGAAGGGTAAAACAGATAAAACACAACAAATAAGTGAAAATAAGTCACCTGTATTTGTACAATTCAAGTACAAGTAATACCACTTTCATTTTGGTCTGGGAGGCAGCAGAGTAATAGTGGTTAGGAGCTCAAGCCCTGGAGTCACGCTACCTGAGTTCAAATACCAAGCTCTACCATTTTTTAAAAAATTTTATTTAATTATTTGGCTGCGTCGGGTCTTAGTTGCGATATGCAGGATCTTCGTTGCAGCATGTGGGATCTTTCATTGTGGTGCACAGCCTCAGTAGTTGCAGCACACAGGCTCTCTAGTTGCGGCAGGCGGGCTCTAGAGTGCGCAGGCTCAGTAGCTGCAGTGCGTGGGCTTAGTTGCCCCACAGCATGTGGGATCTTAGTTCCCAGACCAGGGATCAAACCCACGTCCCTGCACTTGAAGGCAGATTCTTAACCACTGGACCATCAGGGAAGTCCCCCAAAGCTCTACCATCTTAAGTGCCTTAAGATGTTAAGAGCTTAGGGACAAGTGCCTTGAGCTCTCTAAGACTAAGGTGTTTTCATTTACAGAATAACTACAATCCTACCTCATGAGATTACTGGGAAGACCAATGAGGTACATTGTAAGTGCAATGTACTGAGGCCAGTGCCTGACATACCCTAAGATAAGTACTTAAACCAGGTATTATTATTATTATTATTGCTATTTTCCCCGTGACTGTTTAAAGCTAATGTTGAACACTTATTATTAGTCATTTATAGTTCTGAGCACTTTATATCTATTAAATCATTTAATTCTTAAGTCTTCTCAAGTGGGCACTACTGTTATCCCCATTTTACAGATAAAGAAATGGAGGAACAGATAAGTGGCAGAACCAAGACTAGAATGCAAGCTACAGATAAAGAAATGGAGGAACAGGGGCTTCCCTGGTGGCACAGTGGTTAAGAATCTGCCTGCCAGTGCAGGGGACATGGGTTCGAGCCCTGGTCCGGAAAGATCCCATGTGCCACGGAGCAACTAAGCCCGTGCACCACAACTACTGAGCCTGCGAGCCATAACTACTGAGCCCATGCTCCACAACAAGAGAAGCCACCGCAATGAGAAGCCCACGCACCACAACGAAGAGTAGCCCCCGCTCGACGCAACTAAAGAAAACCTGTTCGCAGCAATGAAGACCCAACGCAGCCAAAAATAAAATAAAAGAAATGGATGAACAGATAAGTGGCAGAACCAAGACTAGAATGCAAGCTACAGATAAAGAAATGGAGGAACAGATAAGTGGCAGAACGAAGACTAGAATGCAGGCTGCAAAGCCCAAACTCTTTTCATCTCTATATGTTTCCCAAGGGATTATACTTTACATTGTTTTGTAACCAACTCCCGCCACCAAGAAAAAAAAAAGACAGAAAAAAATTGGGGCGTTCCCTAGCAGTCCAGTGGTTAGGACTAGGCGCTTTCACTGCCACGGCCCAGGTTCAATCCCTGGTCAGGGAACAGAGATCCCGCAAGCTGCGTAGCGTGGCCAAAAAAAATAATAATCTGTAAATATCTTTCCATATCTGTTAAACATAACAAAAGTCAATTTTAATAATAGTCCACTCTTTCAGTTTACTTAAAACTTATAATTTATTTGAAAAAAATTCCCTATTGATGACACTGTTGTTGTTTTAAAAAATTATGAACAATATTATGATAAGCATCCTTGTACAGACATCCTTGTACACCTATTTTCTCAGGATAAATTCCTGGTCAAAGTAAGCATGTATATCTTATATTCTGACAATATTGCTAACTCCTGAAAGAATATACCAATTTATATTTACCAAACAAAACTATATGATATTGATAATGTATGAGTAAGGAATCTATGTGGCAGTGAGTAATCATGGTTGCCAAACATGCGATGTCAGAGCCTGAGCAGGGTGAGGAGGGCATCCTATAGGGGAGAAAGCCCAGGACTAGGGGTAGGAACCCAGGATATATATGCAGGACAGTGGCCCAATGTGAAGTGTCAAAGCCTAAGCGGTATGAGGAGGGCATCCATGCAGTGGCAACTGGAGAGCAGTGAGGCTGGCATCAGATGTCAGAAATTGTTTACAGTAAGGAGGGCATCAATGCTGAGGGACAAATAGGGCTGTCACCGAATTCAAAGCCTGAAAAGGGTGCGGGTGTCCATGTGAGAAGGATGAGGGTAGTAGCTTGTCACAGCAGCAATGAAGGCATTCACATAGGAGAGTCACCTGGTATAAGATGCAGAATGACAAGGGCCCAAGCAGGGTAAGGAAGGTGTGAGGGTGTAGGGCAATGGCAGCAATGGGGACTGATCAAATATACTAAGATAATGGGAGTCAGGTTTCTCACTGTTATATAAGGAAGTTATAAATATGAAAAGGGAGAAAACTAGAATGAACCCTGTGGAATTGGATTGGAAGTAGAGATATTGATATGAATTCAGTTTTTCAATATGTATACAGAAAAATATTTAAATGTAAACATACGTATGTGTGTATAAACATATACACAGATATTTCCTAGCTCTCTTTTTGGGATTAGTGACATACCAATAGCAATAAACACATCTAGCACCCAGATCTTGATTTCTAAATGTCACTCTCCACTAAAAAGAACTAAGTCTCCTGGAAGAAGTGGCTGATTCCAGGGCTGGGGCAGGGAAAGCACAGAAGAGTCTGGAACATCTTTTTGTGCCAGAAAAATAAGGAAATGCTCAAGCATGATGGGGTCATGTTAAAGGGACACAGAAGCTAGCTTAATGGCCAAATCTGGGATATTTTGAGCAGCAAAATAAATATAGTAATGGATTATAACTCAATGAATAAAACAGGTATCCACAAATTCATACTAATAAAAAAATGAATAAACTGCAAGTTTAATGAGGAAGCATCTCCCCACAAAATAACAGAGAAAAAGAGTAACTTTAGAGAAGTTTAGCACACACGTTCTTAATCAAGTTATCAGGGTTAACACCACCAGTAATGGGACAAATCAAACTTGTGTACAACCTGATAAAATACAAGAGAACAGAATATCACTTCTGTGATATTCCTGCCAAAGATGTATAATCTGAATCTAATTAATGAGGAAACAAACAAACCTAACTTCTACAAAATAGCTGGTCCAGGATTCTTCAAAGGTAGTAATGTCACAAATGTCAAAGAAAAGACTGAACAGTTGTTTGGATTGAAGGAGACATGACAACTAACTGTAACACATGATTCTAGACTTGATCTTATTGCTAAAAAGGACATTATTAGAACAACTGGAGAAACTTGAATGGGGTCTGAGTATTAGATGGTAGCAATATAGCCATGTTATTTCCTGATTTTGATGGCTGCATTTTAGTTATGTAGATTGTTTGTAGGAAATATGTAAACACTAGAATATGGGTGGGGGGAGGCATTCTGTTAGCAACTACAGTACTTTCAAATGTTGGCTGGGGGGTAGTTTTTGATACTGTCCTTGCAAATTTTCTTTAAGTTTGTTTCAAAATAAAGTGATGAGATTGTCAACTTCCTTCGACTTTCCACCACGTTAACCTTTAAAAAATTGCTTTGCCAATCGGATACGGCAAAAAAAAAGAAAAAGGAATCCCATTTAAAAAACGTTTTCATAGCACTAATTCCCTTCTGTATAACTGATTTATCATTATCTATTGTTTATCTTCTTTCTCTCTCCACTAGAAAGGTAGTAGCGATCTCTGTTTATTCACTGATGTACCCCAAGTGCCAAGGAAGACAATAGAAATCTGATGACTAAAGGGATGAAAGGCATTATTTAGCTCTCAATAAATGATAGAGATGATCATCAATCTTATTCCCCTCTGGGAATGTAAACTGCACGAGGGCAGGGGATTTTGTGCTTTTATGCACTGGGATACTTCCAGAAGCTAGAGCAATTCCTGGCACACAGAAGACTTCAATAAATATCTGTTGAACGAACATGCTTCCCGTGTGCCAGGCACAACACCTGTTTTAAACCGCCAATATCAGCCCTAAGGTATGTGGTATTGTATTATCATTTGGGAGCTCCAAACTGCCTCGGGCCGCCCATTCGGGATCCCCCGTTGCTCACCTTGGCCTCGGGCTGCTGCCTCTCCTCAAGATCCCAACGGTCTCTCATCACCTCAGACGCCCCGACCGGCTTATTCGGGACCCGCCTCCTCTTCCTGCCCTTCTTGGGGGTCCTCCCGGTCCTTTCCTTCTCTGGCTCCATGAGCCTGTGGAGAAAGATCAGTTAGAGATGAGAAAACCACGACGCCCAGATGGCCCGGGCCGTCTCCTGAGTGGGGAGCACAAGGGCTTCGACAGCCTACAACCCTCCTCAGATCTTCTCCTTAATTCAGTTTACGAAGCGCTCCCCGCCCGCCGCGGAAAGAGAGGGTGCCAACGGTCTTCCCCGTTAACGCGGCGCAGAAAACCACGCCGCACCAAGCCAAACGGCTTTACAGTCGACGCCAGAGGCCGGATTCGATACGCTTCCCCAACCGCAAACTCGCCTCCGCCCGTTGGAAAAGAGGGAAGGGGGGCGCTGTCTAGCTGCTTCCCTGCTAAAACCACTCCCCACCCCACAGATTCCCCGAAGACGCGGAAGAGAAGCAGGGCGGAGAGCACCGACAACCCCAGCAGCTGCCTCAGCCTTGGGCGCAGCCGATCGCTTCGCTGCCTCCTCTGCGGCGCGCAGCGTTTGAATGGGCCGGAAGTGGGAGTACAGCGACTTCCGACTTCCGGCAGTTGGGCTGTGAAGAGAAAGGAGCGTCGGGAATGGCGACCAAGAGGCTTGCACGGTACGCTAGGGGGCTCCGGGCGGCGCGGGGGTCGGTCCCGGTCCGGCGCTGGCGTTCGCGTCAGAGTGCGCAGTGTCAGCCTCCGTTCTCTGCAGCTCGGGCATCCCAACCTGTTCTGGCCGGCCCGGGCTGAAAGGTCTCTGCCTGGACCTCAGTCTCGAGCCTCAGGCAGCCCTCTGCGCGAGCGTGGAAGGACCAAGGCTCTCGACTCTGTGCCCTTGAGCCACAGTCTGCCTATACCAGGCTTCGGGAAACTATTAAGAACGACCCTGGAGGGCCGTTCGGAGGTCGCAGGGAGCCCGGACCGCACTCATCAAGCCGTTCACCCCACCACTTACTCGTGATCCGTTTAATTCACAGGGAGAATCATTGTGGCCTTTTTCCTCATTCTTGGACACGCTGTTAACGTTTGTGATTAATAGAAGCAGTATAATGCATTAGTGAATAGCATGGGTTTCACAGTTGGATGATCCTGGGTTCACAGACGTAATATGTGTTTTCTGGCAAATTGCTGAGTTCGTTTTCTTATCCATTAAATATAGGTAGCAAAAGTGACTACTTTGTACAGTTGTTGAGGATGAAAGGAGGTCACCATCTTAGTTCAGTGCCTACTATGTAGTAAGCAGTCAGTAGGTGTTAGCCATTATTCTCAACTCCCCATCACAGGTCAAACAAAAAACTAGAACAGGAGGTGTCTACCTAGTTAAACTCTACTTAGCACAGTAGTTTTGTCTCAGGGCACTTAGGACCTCAGTAAGCATGTAAGCAGTTAGGGTAGGGGTTCCCTGGAGAAAGAGAACCAGGCATGGCTTTCTTAACATAACAGAAGCCATTTTTGGCCGAAGCCATTTTGTAATCTAAGCCTGGACACAATGCTTGTCCTTGAAGAGGTCTCAGTAAGTAATGATCTTAAAGGAACAAAAGAATGCAGAAACAAACGACTGTTAGGCAAGAGAAGCAACAGTGGCAAAGATAATATATTAGTTGTAAAGACCACTGGTTCTGGGAATTTCCTGGTGGTCCAGCGGTTAGGGCTTCACGCTTCCACTGCAGCGGGCACGGGTTCGATCCCTGGTTGAGTAACTAAGATCCTGCAAGCCACGTGGTGCGGCCAAAAAAAAAAAAGACTCCTAGTTAAGTGGTAAAGATTAGCCTGAGACGCTCAACCACCAGATCAGCTGGAACCCAAGGGATGTTGATGTTGACCTTTTTTGACCCTCTTGACTTCTATCAGCTAAAGCTTGGAATCTTTCATGAATATGCATGTACCCTTAGCTGAAAACTTCCCCAATTTTGCAGTTGAGAGAAACACTGCTTTGGAAAGGATCCCCGCTGTTCTACTTCCTTGCTGCACGTAATAAATCCTTCCCTCTCCTGCTCTTTTTTTTAAAAATTAATTTATTTTATTTTATCATTTATTTTTGGCTGCGTTGGGTCTTGGTTGCTGCACGCGGGCTTTCTCTAGTTGTGGCGAGCGGGGGCTACTCTTCATTGCGGTGCGCTAGCTTCTCATTGCTGTGGCTTGCCTTTGTTGCGGAGCACAGGCTCTAGGCGTGTGGGCTTCAGTAGTTGTGGCACGCGGGCTCAGTAGTTGCGGCTCACCGGCTCTAGAGCACAGGTTCAGTAGTTGTGGCGCACGGGCTTAGTTGCTCCACGGCATGTGGGATCTTCCCGGACCAGGGCTCGAACCCGTGTTCCCTGCACTGGCAGGCGGATTCTTAGCCACTGAGCCACCAGGGAAGAACCCCTTCTCCCACTCTTTGCCTTGGTTGTGTCTTTTGGCTTGACAGCCACCAAGAGGGGAGCACAGTTTTCAGATAACAAGCTCTTCCCTTTCTGTGGACTTAGCATATTGCCCTTAAGGATCCTTTATCATATATTACCTTTCAGTAGTTTGCTATGGATATCTAGTTTCTTTACCCAGATATTTTAAGCTCCTAGAAGACTGGACCTGCCCTGTCTCCTCTCAGCTGTGCTGTACACATAGCAAGGGCTTGAAAAATGCAAAAGCAAAAATAACTTAGCTTTTCAATGCATCTTTAAAATCACTTGAGTTCCTCAGTATTACTGTAAAATAAGGGGAGCACAGATAATTGGTCTAAGTTTACAAATATGCACTTTGAGGCCCATGCAGGTAGAATGACTGCTAAAGTCAAAAGAGTGCAAAGAACCAGTCTAGTTCAATTTCCTCTCAATCACAATACATTAATCCATTAATAATGAGGGTTATACCATCAGTTTGTTAGCTTATATAAGCAGGAGTATGAATGAGTTTGTTGAGCATACCTGGATTGTTTTACATTTTTAGGCAGCTTGGATTAATTAGGAGAAAGTCAAGTGCACCGGCAAATGGAAATCTAGGAAGAAGCAAATCTAGTAAGTAGTGTGCTTCATTTCTTTATTTTCTGTAGCCTCGTATTTTTAACACTGGTAAAACATAAGGACACTCTGATCTTTTACAGAGCAGTTGTTTGACTACTTAATTGTCATTGATTTTGAGTCGACTTGTTGGAATGATGGGAAACGCCACCGTAGCCAGGAAATAAGTAAGTCTGAACTTGACTGCGAATGGCCAAAGGTAACACTAGATAAGTTACTTTAAAGTTTATAGATATAAAACAGTTAACAGTTAAAGAAAACAAAATGATCTATGAATTGGTAATTTACTATAAAATCTGACTTGACCAAAAAACCCAAAAACCTAATACCTAAATGTGTCATCATATAAAATAATTGTTTTAGGATTGTATACAAAATCTCAATTGCATAGAAACTGAAAAAAACATAATGCCTTTGCAAAAAGAAGTATGTTTCAATTTTCATATGGTCTTCATATTTAATTATGGAAATATATTCAAGAGTTTTAAGTAGATATACCTGTAACTTTAATAGTTTGACTTATTCTTTGGCATAACTTTAACCATTACATTACACTGCTTTGTTCATTTTAATATGCTTTTACTAAAACAATGATTGTTTAATAATGAATGCTATATGATGGTAATATATATTTAATTTAGAGTGATTGCAGCATTAATTTAACAATTGTATATTCAAGTGTCAATTGATGATTCTTTCATGTAGTTGAATTTCCAGCTATATTGCTAAACACATCAACTGGAGAGATTGAATCTGAGTTCCATGCTTATGTTCAGCCTCAGGAGCATCCAATTCTTTCTGAATTTTGCATGGAACTAACAGGCATAAAGCAGGTATGCCCTTCTCTTTTCCTCACTTCTCTTCTCATCCTCCCACCCCAACAAAAAACAAGCAGGCGAGATGCAGCTATTAAAATTCAGAAATCAGTTTCAAAAAGAAAATAAAAGCTATATGCCATTTGCAATTAGATTTATTCACTGTTAGGAGAAATAATGTCCCCTCCAGAAGCCCATTGGAATCTTTAAAAATTAGAAAGAATTGGACTTCCCAGTGGTTAAGACGCTGTACTGGCGGTCCAGTGGTTAAGACGCTGTACCTCGAGGGCACAGGTTCGATCCCTGGTCAGGGAACTAAGATCCCACGTGGTGTGGCCAAAAAAAAAAAAAAGAAAGAAAGAACGAATAGTGTTATAAAGATGTATATCAATTTCCATATTTTATGGAAATTAAGTGACATCAAATTTCTGTCGCTCGAGATATATTTATTGTATTTCTGTGTGATTTAGATTGATCAACCGAATTTTTCTTACCTTGCAGAATTCTAACCATTATATTATTTCTCTCCCATGTGTTTTAACATCTTTTCACTAGATGAACTCTTTGCCAGTTAGAATTTCTTCTTTTTTGTTGTATATCCCCCCAACACTGCCTACTTATGTGCTTAATAATTATGGAATTCTGTTGTTGAATTCAGATTTTATGACTCTATTCAGGCTCAAGTTGATGAAGGAGTCCCTCTGAAGATTTGCTTATCTCAGTTCTGTAAATGGATTCAGAAGATTCAGCAACAGAAGAAAATTATTTTTGCTACTAGGGTTACAGATATTTCTACCTCTGAAGTAAAATTATGTGCATTTGTTACTTGGTCAGGTAAAAAAAAAAATGTTGTATCTATCAATCATAAATGAGTAGTGTTGCCACCATGTAATTCTTTATCTCTGGTAGGAATTATACTTGTTAGCTTCCTGGGCCACGAAAAGAAATCTAAGTGTCTAGCAGATGTTAACCAAGAAAAGTAAATTTATTCATATTTAAAATTTTTTAAATGCCTTAAAAATTTAAGCCCTAACTTTAAAGAATCTTTCTAGACTGCTCCTCTCTGTTCTCCTGAATCCAGGCAAAGACTGGTGAAAACTCTTAGCATGCTATTTTCTACAACTTTGGAAAAAAAGAGTCCCTATTCAACTCACAACCTTTGCTTTTATACTTTCACACTTCTAATGTAGACATCAAGGGAAAAATGGGCCATTTAAAGTAGACCTTTTCTATGCCCATGTTAGAGCATTCCCATTAATAGTCATTGATAGCAATGCTGTGCCATTGATAGCATAGCACTGATAGTCTTGGGTCTGTATGATCAGGCCACTCAAGATGGCTGTTCTCTTGTTCTCTGTACATCCCCTGATTGACCAGTCCCTGCTTTACTTACACCCTACTCACATGACTGACCTCCCCTCTTAATACATACTTGCCCCTGGCCCCAGCTAGTGATTGTTCTAATCTTTAGATCAGAATATCTCCACCATGATAGCTTATCAAAGGGGCATAAGGGCTTGCTCCTCAGCTGGTTTCCCTGGGAACCCATGAGCCAACCTGATGTCAGTTCCCCCTGTGACTGGTAACACTTAGCAGAAGACTGCTGCCATCTGCTTCACGTGGTGGAGTGTCGCTCTAAGACCTTGCTTCAGACATGTATGTTCCCCCTGTTCATTAAATCCTTGATGTCTGTGTCACTGATTCGGGCTCCTTATTCTGTCGTGAGGTTGGGCAAGTACAGGGCTTGCAGGCCTGTGGGGTATAGCTCAAAAGGGTCCCTGTTAAGATGTTTGGTTTCTCAATTACATTAATATTTTCTAGAATGTTGAAAGCAGATAATCTTTTCCATCTAGACCTTGTAATGTGACACCTTACTCTTCTTTCTGAAGTATCAGTGTGTTTTAGTGGGTTTTTAAGAAATCATTTTGAAACTTAGTTACCAACCTAATTTCTTAATAGTAAGTTATGAATAATTGTTAGATATTACCAGGGCAATTAAATTTTACTCTTCTTTTATATATTATATAGTATGTTATATATACCATATGTAGTATATATTATATTTAAAATATAGTATACTATTATAGTATAATATATGCTTTCATATATTATTCTAAGTCCTGCTATTCTGTTTTATATCATCTTTCACCATTTTATTTGTAAATGATAGCATAAGTAAAAACTGCTGCCATCATTGACTTTGTTCTATTTTAATATACTTAATGCAGACTGGGACTTGGGGGTTTGCCTGGAGTATGAGTGTAAAAGAAAACAGTTGCTGAAACCTGTGTTCCTTAATTCTTGGATTGATCTCAGAGTAACTTACAAGGTAAGGGTCAAAGATGGGGGCATGTTCACTTTCTTTCTGTTGAAAAATGATTAAACTTTATCCCACGCATGGGTATGAGTTTCTGCAAACAAAATATTTTGCTTTGAAACATTCACATAAATACTTTTCTTAAAATATATAGAACAACACAAAAATAAGCACATTCCAAATCTAATAGAATAAAAATTATGAGAAGTAAATGGTTAATACCTAGCCCCTAAGGGACTTCCCTGGTGGTCCAGTGGTTAAGACTCCACGCTCCCAATGCAGGGGGCCCAGGTTCAATCCCTGGTCAGGGAGCTAGATCCCACATGCCACAGCTAAAAATCCCACGTACTGCAACAAAGATCCCGTGACTAAGACCCTGCGCAGCCAAATAAATAAATATTTTTTTTAAAAAAACTTAAAAAAAAATACATAGCCTTTCAAATAGTAATCATTTTTTAAGACATATTGTCTTTTATTTGACTAGATTTTCTATAGGAGAAAACCAAAAGGACTAAGTGGTGCCCTGCAGGAGGTGGGAATAGAATTCTTGGGACGAGAACATTTCGGTTAGTATAATTTAAAATTTTATTATGTAAGTCATTCTATCTTTATACAATCTTTCATTTGAACTTCATTTTTTGATGATGTCATTAACAAAGAATATCCTTCAGCCTGAAAAAAGCCCTAATCTATACAATTCAAATTGTTTCCAAGATTTTCAAATTACCACTTTCATAAAATATTGTAAGATAAAGACTGTCATGTAGTGGCTTTCTACTTGCTAAAAAGAATGAAAAGAATTAGCCAAATCAAATGGAGATTATAAACAAATGCCCAAATAATACAGTGGACTAGGGAAAAAACTGAACAAGGCTATTAGATTACTCATAAAACATGGTCCCTACAGAATGTTGGTCATATATATTTTTTTATTTTTAATTTTGGAATATAGTTGATTTACAATGTTGTGCTAGTTTCAGGTGTACAGCAAAGTGATTCATATATACATATACATATATTCATTCTTTTTTAGATACTTTTCTCATATAGGTTATCACAGCATATTGAGTAGAGTTCCCTGTGCTATACAGTGGGTCCTTGTTGGTTATCTATCTTATATATAGTAGTGTGTGTATGTTCATCCCAAGCTCCTGATTTATACCTCCCCCCAATGTTTCCCCTTTGGTAACCATAAGGTTTTTTCGATATCTGTAAGTCTGTTTCTATTTTGTAAATAAGTTCATTTGTATCTTTTTTTTTAAATTAGATTCCACATATGACCAGTATCATACGATATTTTGTATTTTTCTGTCTGACATACTTCACTTAGTATGATAATCTCTAGGTCCATCCATGTTGTTTCAAATGGCATTATTTCATTCTTTTTTATGACTGAGTAATGTTCCACTGTATATATGTACCACATCTTCTTTATGTATTCCTCTGTTGATGGACATTTAGGTTGCTTCCATGTCTTGGCTATTGTAAACAGTGCTGCACTGAACATTGGGGTGCATGTATCTTTTCAGATTATGGTTATCTCTGGATATATGCCCAGGAGTGGGATTGCTGGATCATATGGTAGTTCTATTTTTAGTTTTTTAAGAAACCTCCATACTGTTCTCCATAGTGGTTGTACCAATTTACATTCCCACCAACAGTGTAGGAGGGTTCCCTCTTCTCCACACCTTTTCCAGCATTTACTGTTTGTAGACTGTTTGATGATGGCCATTCTTACCGGTGTGAGATGATACCTCACTGTAGTTTTGACTTGAATTTCTCTGATAATTAGTGATGTTGAACATCTTTTCATGTGCTTTTTGGCCATCGGTATGTCTTCTTTGGAGAAATGTCTATTTTGGTCTTCTGCCTATTTTTCATTTGGGTTGTTTGGGTTTTTTTTGACATAGAGCTGCTTGAGCTGTTCGTGTATTTTGGAGATTAATCCCTTGTAGGTCGCTTTGTTTGCAAATATTTTCTCCAATTCTGTGGGTTGTCTTTTTGTTTTGTTTATGGTTTCCTTTGCTGTGCAAAAGCTTTTGAGTTTAATTAGGTCCCAATTGTTTATTTTTGTTTTTATTTTCATTACTTTAGGAGGCAGATCAAAAAAAATATTGCAGCAATTTATGTCAAAGAGTGTTCTGCGTAGGTTTTCCTCTGTTTTATAGTATCCAGCCTTACATTTAGATCTTTGATCCATTTTGAGTTTATTTTTGTATACGGTGTTAGAGAATGTTCTAATTTCATTCTTTTACATGTAGCTGTCCAGTTTTTCCAGCACCACTTATTGAAGAGACTGTCTTTTCTCCATTGTATATTCTTGCCTCCTTTGTCAAAGATTCATTGACCATAGATGCGTGAGTTTATTTCTAGGCTTTCTATCCTGTTCCATTGATCTATATATCTGCTTTTGTGCCAGTGTAATACTGTTTTGCTTACTGTAGCTTTGTAGTATAGTCTGAAGTCAGGGAGCTTGATTCCTCCAGCTCCCTTTTTCTTTCTCAAGATTGCTGTGGCTCTTCAGGGTCTTTGTGTTTCCATACAAATTAAAATTTTTGTTCTAATTCTGTGAAAAATGCCATTGATAATTTGGTAGGGATTGCATTGAAACTGTAGCTTGCTTTGGGTAATATAGTCATTTTGAACAATATTGATTCTTCCAATCCAAGAACACAGTATATCTTTCCATTTGTTTGTGTCATCTTTGATTTCTTTCATCAGTTTCTTATAGTTTTCTGAGTACAGGTCTTTTGTCTCCTTGGGTAGGTTTATTCCTAGGTATTTTATTCTTTTTGATGCAATGGTAAATGGGATTGTTTCCTGAATTTCTCTTTCTGATCTTTTGTTGTTAGTGTATAGGAGTGCAAGAGATTTCTGTGCATTAATTTTGTATCCTGCATCTTTACCAAATTCATCAATGAGCTCTAGTAGTTTTCTGGTAGCATCTTTAGAATTTTCTATGCATAGTATCACATCATCTGCAAACAGTATCAGTTTTACTTCTTCTTTTCCAATTTGGATTCCTTTTATTTCTTTTTCTTCTCTGATTGCTGTGGCTGGGACTTCCAAAACTATGTTGAATAGAAGTGGCAAGAGTGGACAGCCTTGCCTTGTTCCTGATCTTAGAGGGAATGCTTTCAGCTTTTCACCATTGAGAATGATGTTAGCTTTGAGTTTGTCATATATGGCCTTTATTATGTTGAGGTAATTTCCCTCTATTCCCACTTTCTGGAGAGCTTTTATTATAAATGGATGTTGAATTTTGTCAAAAGCTTTTTCTGCATCTATTGAGATGACCCTATAGGGTTGTTTTTTTTTTACCTTTTTATTTTATACTGGAGTATAGTTGATTAACAATGTTGTGCTAGTTTCAGGTGTACAGCAAAGTGATTCAGTAATACATATACATGTGTCTATTCTCTTTCATATCCTTTTCCCATTTAGGTTGTTACATAATATAGAGCAGGGTTCCCTGTGCTATGCAGGAGGTCCTTGTTGGTTATCCTTTTTTTTTTTTTTTTTTGAAATTTCATGTAATGTCTGAAACATTTATATTAACGTATTTCCATACAAATAACCCAATGAAAGTTTAGTATTAGTTGTTTTGTTTGTTTTTTTATACTGCAGGTTCTTATTAGGCATCAGATTTATACACATCAGTGTATACATGTCAATCCCAATCGCCCAATTCAGCACACCACCATCCCCACCCCACCGCAGTTTTCCCCCCTTGGTGTCCATATGTCCATTCTCTACATCTGTGTCTCAACTTCTGCCCTGCAAACTGGCTCATCTGTACCATTTTTCTAGGTTCGGCATACATGCATTAATATACGATATTTGTTTTTCTCTTTCTGACTTACTTCACTCTGTATGACAGTCTCTAGATCCATCCACGTCTCAACAAATGACTCAATTTCGTTCCTTTTTATGGCTGAGTAATATTCCATTGTATATATGTACCACAACTTCTTTATCCATTCGTCTGTTGATGGGCATTTAGGTTGCTTCCATGACCTGGCTATTGTAAATAGTGCTGCAATGAACATTCGGGTGCATGTGTCTTTTTGAATTACGGTTTTCTCTGGGTATATGCCCAGTAGTGGGATTGCTGGGTCATATGGTAATTCTATTCTTAGTTCTTTAAGGAACCTCCATACTGTTCTCCATAGTGGCTGTATCAATTTACATTCCCACCAACAGTGCAAGAGGGTTCCCTTTTCTCCACACCCTTTCCAGCATTTGTTGTTTGTAGATTTTCTGATGATGCCCATTCTAACCAGAGTGAGGTGATACCTCATTGTAGTTTTGATTTGCATTTCTCTAATCATTAGTGATGTTGAGCATCTTTTCATGTGCTTCGTGGCCGTCTGTATGTCTTCTTTGGAGAAATGTCTATTTAGGTCTTCTGCCCATTTTTGGATTGGGGTGTTTGTTTCTTTGATATTGAGCTGAATGAGCTGTTTATATATTTTGGAGATTAATCCTTTGTCCGTTGATTCATTTGCAAATATTTTCTCCCATTCTGAGGGTTGTCTTTTCGTCTTGTTTATGGTTTCCTTTGCTGTGCAAAAGCTTTGAAGTTTCATTAGGTCCCACTTGTTTATTTTTGTTTTTATTTCCATTACTCTAGGAGGTGGATCAAAAAAGATCTTGCTGTGATTTATGTCAAAGAGTGTTCTTCTTATGTTTTCCTGTAAGAGTTTTATAGTGTCCAGTCTTATATTTAGGTCTCTAATCCATTTTGAGTTTATTTTTGTGTATGGTGTTAGGGAGTATTCTAATTTCATTCTTTTACATGTAGCTGTCCAGTTTTCCCAGCACCACGTATTGAAGAGACTGTCTCTTCTCCATTGTATATCTTTGCCTCCTTTGTCATAGATTAGTTGACCATAGGTGCGTGGGTTAATCTCTGGGCTTTCTATCTTGTTCCATTGATCTATGTTTCTGTTTTTGTGCCAGTACCATATTGTCTTGATTACTGTAGCTTTGTAGTATAGTCTGAAGTCAGGGAGTCTGATTCCTCCAGCTCCATTTTTTTCCCTCAAGACTGCTTTGGCTATTCGAGGTCTTTTGTGTCTCCATACAAATTTTAAGATGATTTGTTCTAGCTCCGTAAAAAATGCCATTGGTAATTTGATAGGGATTGCATTGAATCTGTAGATTGCTTTGGGTAGTATACTCATTTTCACAATGTTGATTCTTCCAAGCCAAGAACATGGTATATCTCTCCATCTGTTGGTATCATCTTTAATTTCTTTCATCAGTGTCTTATAGTTTTCTGCATACAGGTCTTTTGTCTCCCTAGGTAGGTTTATTCCTAGGTATTTTATTCTTTTTGTTGCAATGGTAAATGGGAGTGTCTCCATAATTTCTCTTTCAGATTTTTCATCATTAGTGTATAGGAATGCAAGAGATTTCTGTGCATTAATTTTGTATCCTGCAACTTTACCATATTCATTAATTAGCTCTAGCAGTTTTCTGGTGGCAGTTTTAGGATTCTCTATGTATGGTATCATGTCATCCGCAAACAGTGACAGTTTTACTTCTTCTTTTCCAATTTGTATTCCTTTTATTTCTTTTTCTTCTCTGATTGCCGTGGCTAGGACTTCCAGAACTATGTTGAATAATAGTGGTGAGAGTGGACATCCTTGTCTCGTTCCTGATCTTAGAGGAAATGCTTTCAGTTTTTCACCATTGAGAATGATGTTTGCTGTGGGTTTGTCATATATGGCCTTTATTATGTTGAGGTAGGTTCCCTCTATGCCCACTTTCTGGAGAGTTTTTATCAGAAATGGGTGTTGAATTTTGTCAAAAGCTTTTTCTGCATCTATTGAGATGATCATCTGGTTTTTATTCTTCAATTTGTTAATATGGTGTATCACATTGATTGATTTGCGTATATTGAAGAATCCTTGCATCCCTGGGATAAATCCCACTTGATCGTGGTGTATGATCCTTTTAATGTGTTGTTGGATTCTGTTTGCTAGTATTTTGTTGAGGATTTTTGCATCTATATTCATCAGTGATATTGGTCTGTAATTTTCTTTTTTTGTAGTGTCTTTGTCTGGTTTTGGTATCAGGGTGATGGTGGCCTCATAGAATGAGTTTGGGAGTGTTCCTTCCTCTGCAATTTTTTGGAAGAGTTTGAGAAGGATGGGTGTTAGCTCTTCTCTAAATGTTTGATAGAATTCACCTGTGAAGCCGTCTGGTCCTGGACTTTTGTTTGTTGGAAGATTTTTAATCACAGTTTCAATTTCATTACTTGTGATTGGTCTGTTCATATTTTCTGTTTCTTCCTGATTCAGTCTTGGAAGGTTATACCTTTCTAAGAATATGTCCATTTCTTCCAGGTTGTCCATTTTATTGGCATAAAGTTGCTTGTAGTAGTCTCTTAGGATGCTTTGTATTTCTGTGGTGTCTGTTGTAACTTCTCCTTTTTCATTTCTGATTTTATTGATTTGAGTCCTCTCCCTCTTTTTCTTGATGAGTCTGGCTAATGGCTTATCAATTTTGTTTATCTTCTCAAAGAACCAACTTTTAGTTTTATTGATCTTTGCTATTGTTTTCTTTGTTTCTATTTCATTTATTTCTGCTCTGATCTTTATGATTTCTTTCCTTCTGCTAACTTTGGGTTTTGTTTGTTCTTCTTTCTCTAGTTTCTTTAGGTGTAAGGTTAGATTGTTTACTTGAGATTTTTCTTGTTTCTTGAGGTAGGCTTGTATAGCTATAAGCTTCCCTCTTAGAACCGCTTTTGCTGCATCCCATAGGTTTTGGGTCGTCGTGTTTTCATTGTCATTTGTCTCTAGGTATTTTTTGATTTCCTCTTTGATTTCTTCAGTGATCTCTTGGTTATTTAGTAACGTATTGTTTAGCCTCCATGTGTTTGTCCTTTTTACGTTTTTTTCCCTGTAATTCATTTCTAATCTCATAGCGTTGTGGTCAGAAAAGATGCTTGATATGATTTCAATTTTCTTAAATTTACTGAGGCTTGATTTGTGACCCAAGATGTGATCTATCCTGGAGAATGTTCCGTGCGCACTTGAGAAGAACGTGTAATCTGCTGTTTTTGGATGGAATGTCCTATATATATCAATTAAATCTATCTGGTCTATTGTGTCATTTAAAGCTTCTGTTTCCTTATTTATTTTCATTTTGGATGATCTGTCCATTGGTGTAAGTGAGGTGTTAAAGCCCCCCACTATTATTGTGTTACTGTCGATTTCCTCTTTTATAGCTGTTAGCAGTTGCCTTATGTATTGAGGTGCTCCTATGTTGGGTGCATACATATTTATAATTGTTATATCTTCTTCTTGGATTGATCCCTGGATCATTATGTAGTGTCCTTCCTTGTCTCTTGTAACATTCTTTATTTTAAAGTCTATTTTATCTGATATGAGTATAGCTACTCCAGCTTTCTTTTGATTTCCATTTGCATGGAATATCTTTTTCCATCCCCTCACTTTCAGTCTGTATGTGTCCCTAGGTCTAAAGTGGGTCTCTTGTAGACAGCATACATATGGGTCTTGTTTTTGTATCCATTCAGCCAGTCTATGTCTTTTGGTTGGGGCATTTAATCCATTCACGTTTAAGGTAATTATCGATATGTATGTTCCTATGACCATTTTCTTAATTGTTTTGGGTTTGTTTTCGTAGGTCCTTTTCTTCTCTTGTGTTTCCCACTTAGAGAAGTTCCTTTAGCATTTGTTGTAGAGCTGGTTTGGTGGTGCTGAATTCTCTTAGCTTTTGCTTGTCTGTAAAGCTTTTGATTTCTCCATCAAATCTAAATGAGATCCTTGCCGGTAGAGTAATCTTGGTTGTAGGTTCTTCCCTTTCATCACTTTAAGTATATCATGCCACTCCCTTCTGGCTTGCAGAGTTTCTGCTGAGAAATCAGCTGTTAACCTTATGGGAGTTTCCTTGTATGTTATTTGTCGTTTTTCCCTTGCTGCTTTCAATAATTTTTCTTTGTCTTTAATTTTTGCCACTTTGATTACTATGTGTCTCGGCGTGTTTCTCTTTGGGTTTATCCTGTATGGGACTCTCTGCGCTTCCTGGACTTGGGTGGCTATTTCCTTTCCCATGTTAGGGAAGTTTTCGACTATAATCTCTTCAGATATTTTCTCTGGTCCTTTCTCTCTCTCTTCTCCTTCTGGGACCCCTATAATGCGAATGTTGTTGCGTTTAATGTTGTCCCAGAGGTCTCTTAGGCTGTCTTCATTTCTTTTCATTCTTTTTTCTTTAGTCTGTTCTGCAGCAGTGAATTCCACCATTCTGTCTTCCAGGTCACTTATCCGTTCTTCTGCTTCAGTTATTCTGCTATTGATTCCTTCTAGTGTAGTTTTCATTTCAGTTATTGTATTGGTCATCTCTGTTTGTTTGTTCTTTAATTCTTCTAGGTCTTTGTTAATCATTTCTTGCATCTTCTCGATCTTTGCCTCCATTCTTATTCCGAGGTCCTGGATCATCTTCACTATCATTATTCTGAATTCTTTTTCTGGAAGGTTGCCTATCTCCACTTCATTTAGTTGTTTTTCTGGGGTTTTTTCTTGTTCCTTCATCTGGTACATAGCCCTCTGCCTTTTCATCTTGTCTATCTTTCTGTAACTGTGGTTTTTGGTCCACAGGCTGCAGGATTGTAGTTTTTCTTGCTTCTGTTGTCTGCCCTCTGGTGGTTGAGGCTATCTAAGAGGCTTGATGGGAGGCTCTGGTGGTGGGTAGAGCTGACTGTTGCTGTGGTGGTCGGTTATCCTTTTTAAATGTAGCAGTGTGTACATGTGAATTCCAAACTCTAACTATCCCTCTCCCCACTCACCCCTGCCAATCATAAGTTTGTTCTCTAAGTCTGTGAATCTGTTTCTGTTTTGTAAATAAGTTCATTTGTATCATTTTTTTTTTAGATTCCGCATATAAGTGATATTTGATATTCATCTTTCTCTGTCTGACTTACTTCACTCAGTATGAAAATCTCTAGGTCCGTCTGTTGCTGCAAATGGCATTATTTCATTCTTTTTAATGGCTGAGTAATATTCCATTGTATACATGTACCACATCTTCTTTATACATTCTTCTGTCGGTGGACATTTAGGTTGCTTCCATGTTTTGGAAACAACGCTGAACATTGGGGTGCATGTATCCTTTCAGACCATGTTTTTCTCCAGATACCTGCCAGGAGTGGGATTTCACGATCATATGGTAGCTCTATTTTTAGGTTTTTAAGGAACCTCCATACTGTTTTCCACAGTGGCTGCACCAATTTACATTCCCACCAACAGTGTAGGAGGGTTCCCTTCTCTCCACACCTTCTCCAGCATTTATTGTTTGTGGATTTTTTGATGATAGCCATTCTAACTGGAGTGAGGTGATATCTCATCATAGTTTTGATTTGCATTTCTCTAATAATTAGGGATGTTGAACATCTTTTCATGTGCCTCTTAGCCATCTGTATATTTTTTGGAGAAAAGTCTATTTAGGCCTTCTGCCCCTTTTTTGATTGGGTTGTTTGTTTTGCTGATATTAAGCCACATGAGCTGTTTGTAAATTTTGGAGACTAATCCCTTCTCAGTCACATTGTTGGCAAACATTTTCTCCTAATCTGTGGGTTGCCTTTTCGTTTCGTTTATGGTCTCCTTTGCTGTGAAAAAGCTTTTGAGTTTTATTAGGTCCCATTTCTTTATTTTTGTTTTTATTTCCATCATTCTGGGAGACAGATCAAAAAAGATATTGCTGCGATTTATGTCAGAGCGTTCTGCCTGTGTTTTCCTCTAACAGTTTGATAGTGTCCAGTCTCACATTTAGGTCTTTAATCTATTTTGAGTTTATTTTTGTGTATGGTGTTAAAGAATGATACTAGAGACAAATGAAAACAAAAGCACAACAATCCAAAACCTACGGAATGCAGCAAAAGCAGTTCTAAGAGGGAAGTTTATAGCAATACAGTCTTACCTCAGGAACCTAAAGCAACTAGAGAAAGAAGAACAAACAAAACCTGAACTTAGTAGAAGGAAAGAAATCATAAAGATCAGAGCAGAAATAAGTGAAATAGAGAAGAAGAAAACAATAGCAAAGATCAGTGAAACTAAAAGCTAGTTCTCTGAGAAGATAGACAAAATTGATAAATGTTTAGCCAGATTCATCAAGAAAAAAAGGGAGAGGACTCAAATCAATAAAATTAGAAATGAAAAAGGAGAACTTACAACTGACACCACAGAAATACAAAGGATCATAAGAGACTAGCAACTGTATGCAGATAAAACGGACAACCTGTAAGAAATGGCCAAATTCTTAGGAAGGTACAACTTCCTAAGTTGTACCTTCCTAAGACTGAACCAGGAAGAAATAGAAAATATGAACAGAGCAATCACAAGTAATGAAATTGAAACTGTGATTAAAAAACTCCCAACGAACAAAAGTCCAGGACTAGATGGTTTCATAGGTAAATTCTATCAAACATTTAGAGAAGAGCTAACACCTATCCTTCTGAAACTGTTCCAAAAAATTGCAGGGGAAGGAAAACTCCCAAACTCATTCTATGAGGCCACCATCACCCTGATACCAAAACCAGACAACGATACCACAAAAAAAGAAAATTACAGGCCAGTACCAGTGATGAATACCTGCTCATGGGTCTCCTATGGGTGACTGCTATTCACACACTCCCGAGACAGTAGGGGCAGGGCTTGGCGCCTGCTCTCGGGTCTTGTATGGGCAGGTGGTCTCCACGCATTCCCAGGACAGCAGGGGCAGGTTTGGTGGCTTCTTGTGGCCTTCCTAGGGGTGAGGGTTATCCATGCACTCCTGGGACCGCAGGGGCTGGGCCTGGCATCTGCTTGTAGGTCTCCTATGGGCAGCCACTCTCCGTGCACTCCCAGGACAGTGTGGGCAGGACTCAGTCATATATTTTCGAACTGTCTAACAAAATTTCACCTCCTCCTCTGTAAATGTGAGAAATCTTTCATTGGTAAGGCTGCCACAGCTTTCTACAAGACCATTTTTCATGATTAAAATTAGTAGATGATCAGAAAACCAACAGTATGTTCCAATGTCTGCTTAAGTGGTGGTATTTTTTGCTATATTTCTTTACACTGGTACCACTAAGTTCAGTGTTTGATATCTCTTTCCTCAGGGTTGGATGATTCTAGGAATACTGCCCTTCTTGCTTGGAAAATGATTAGGGATGGTTGCTTAATGAAAATTACAAGGTCCTTGAACAAGGTTAGTGGTGTCTTACCTCTTTATTCTGTTATTTCAAACTCCAGAAGTAATCATAGGCAAGTTGAAATGTAGATGTCATGTATGCGATCATTTATAAATCAATGATGACATTTTTCTTTTTTGTCATACAATGTGTACTAAAGAAATTATGAATGCAGAATGTCTAAAGCTGTTGGATTTGTCTATGAAATCATAGGTTCCCACTAAGAGGAATCCTAACATTTTCACCAGAAATTTGAATATGGATCAAGTTGAAGAAATATCAGCCTGCAACAGTAGCATTCATGATCCCAGCATATATGGTGGGGAGCCTAAAAATACAATAAAATCCTACGAGGAAGTTCAAATGAAGTCAGTTGGTGTGAATTTTCCTATAAAGGTACAGCAAGATCAGTTACAACTAAAGGGCAATGGAAAAGCAGGTCTTCAGAATGTCAAAAGCTGTTTATCTCTTTTTAATACTAAGTCCTGGACCTCTCTGGGGCAGTTACAGTCTTCAAGTTTGAATACACCTATGCAGAAGCAAATAAACCAACATCTTGCATTTAATACCAATTCTGAGTCTTCAACAGTTGGTTCAGAATTGATACTTGTTTCAACTACCATTTCATCTGTTAATAATGTTTCTGATATGGAAATGAGTTCTGCTCTTGATTGTTTACCTATGGTGGCTGATTGGGAGGATGTAGCTTTACTGCCATCATCTCAACCTGAGCAGAATATATATTGTATGCCTCCCATTAGTGACTCAAACTTAGACACTTCATTTAATTCTGGAGAAAGATTAATGGTTTTAGAAAAATCTGAGATGTTAAGTCAAGAAAACTTTGGAGGCACAGAAGAAACTCCTCAAAAATCTGATACCTCTAAGTCTATTGTATATAAGAGTCCACATACTACTATTTATAATATAAAAGAAGCCAAAGATCCAGGTTCAGATGCTTTTGACTTTAAGTTACCTGAATGTAAATCAAGGAGCTTCAACAGTGTTAATGCCAATATGTCTCATCCTTTAGTTTTGGGGAAACATCCTCTTCATTTAGGTGGTGCTAAGAGGAATCCATCCAGTCCCCTACCTTTCCCACCAGCAAAAAAACAGACCTTCACTATTCATGAAGAAAAGCCTACATCATCTAATGGCTCCCCAGGGGGAAGTTCTTCCAGGAAGGTTCTCCCTTCTATCTTAACTTCTACAGTTAATGTACAAGATCCTTGGACGGGTGGGAAAATAACACCTCCTTTATGCAAGTGTGGCCGAAGATCTAAGAGACTTGTTGCTTCTAATAATGGACCGAACCATGGAAAAGTCTTCTATTGTTGTCCTATTGGGAAGTACCAAGAAAAGAGAAAATGTTGTGGTTATTTCAAATGGGAACAAACACTTCAAAAGGAGAGAGCCAACAGCATAGTTCTGTCTCATTCCCCAGGGGGACTCACTTTTAACTCTCCAGAAACAAGCCATATTTGTGACAGAAATGTAGATTTTTCTACTAAAAATTCATTGAGACTCAGACCTTCAATGAGGAATTGACTTTTTTTTACATGTAAACTATGTTTTTAGCTCAATGTGACTTTTACTGCAGTAAAGAGAAAAAAAATTTGTATAGGGCTACAAGTTGTGAGGACATAGTGTATCTGAGCTCTGCAAGCTACACTGAGGCTATTCAACACATTCTCACACACACACACACACTGAAAATAGAAAAAAGAATTTCACAGGCTTCTAATTTCATTGACCAGTTATCTAATTTGTCTTCTGTTCATGTATGAATCCTGATTGCCCCTTGAATTCCCACACATTATGAGTATTCTGATAATGTCTTATACTATTTTATTTATATTTCATATATTAACCCATGCCAAATTTATCATACTTTTTTGAAGAACCACAAATGAAATACTTGGTAAACTGTATTTATTAGATTAAATATAATAAGCAGCAATACTAGTATATGATATCCTTGTTTCTTTTTATTGAATTATAATTGCCATGCAATATTATATTGGTTTCAGGTGTACAACATATGATATCCTTCTTTTACAGTTAGACCTTGAAACAAATTTTAAACTATTTTTAATTGTTTGAATAAAAATGTGACCAATAAAAATCACTAGACTGTTTTCAATTATGATAATCTAATATTTTAAGTTTTTCTAAAAACTTTTATAACTTTAGTTTTATTTCAACCCTTGAAAATTGGTTCTGATTTGTATGTCAACATATCAGAAGAATTATTCAACTAAGATTTGAAATCCAACAGGTCAGAGATTTGGTTCAGAAACGCTTCTATACTATATGTTTAAAAATTCCTCGGCAGCTGATGGTATTCTATTTATGTTACCAAATTATAAGAACATTGACACTAATGCAGAGGAATTTACTCAATATTTTATTTCAGAATTCAGCCTATGATGTTATAACCACAAGATATTTTATTTATTTATTTATTTATGGCTGTGTTGGGTCTTCGTTTATGTGCGAGGGCTTTCTCTAGTTGGGGCAAGCGGGGGCCACTCTTCAACGCGGTGCGCGGGCCTCTCACTATCGCGGCCTCTCTTGTTGCGGAGCACAGGCTCTAGACGCGCAGGCTCAGTAATTGTGGCTTACGGGCTTAGTTGCTCCGCGGCATGTGGGATCTTCCCAGACCAGGGCTCGAACCCGAGTCCCCTGCATTAGCAGGCAGATTCTCAACCACTGTGCCACCAGGGAAGCCCCACAAGATATTTTAAATTGATTAGTTTATAAGCATACTGTCACATTTTTAAATCACCTTTTCATAATCTTGTGGTTTTACAGAGCCTTATTTTATAGATACCATGATAAGTAATGAATTTAAATTGTTTCCCATTTTTTCTTCCTCAGTTCATTTCTTTTTGTCTTCCCACTAATAGTCTTTGGCAGCTCTTGAATAAATTCTACCTGTAGATATCAAGGGAAGAAAATTAGCCCAGAAGTTTTCACCTTTAGACAAAGTCAATTATATAAAAGTTCTATTATGAACTCTAGGTGAAAGAATCAGGACACCCATTGGGGTGGGTTTTTGGTAACAACCAAAAAAGGCAGAGGGGTATTGTTGAGGATATTTTTCTTGATATTTAGTACAGTAAGTCCCCTACACACGAACCTTCAATTTGTGAACTTTCAAAGATGCGAACGTGCGTCTGGTTCCAGCAAGGAACCCGAACCTGTGCCATCAGCATCAGGCCTGAGTGAAATTGCAGCTTGCCCTCCGCCTCCTATTGCTGACAATCCTTCACTCTACCTCTTCTCCCTCCTCCAGTCAGTAACTCTTTTTGCCTGTTCACTCGAGGCCAGCCCCTGTATGCCAGCTGTTGTACTGTACTACTGTACTTTTCAAGGTACTGTACTGTAAGATTAAAAATGTTTTCTTTATTTTTTGTATTTGTTTTATGTATTATTTGTGTGAAATGTATTATAAACCTATTACAGTACAGTACTATATAGCCGATCGTGTTAGTTGGGTACCTAGGCTAACTTTGTTAGACTTAACGAACAAACTGGACTTAATGAACATGCTCTCCAAACAGAACTTGTTCGAATATAGGGGACTTACTGTATTTACTATAAGTCAGGTAAGCCAAATGACCCAACAAATTAGTTTAAGGGTTTCATTTTAATCTCAAAGATTCTGATTCTTATCCGTGTCATTAGTTGAGTTTGGAATATTTGGTATAGCATGTTTGAGGAGAATGTTCATTAAAATGGAAAACATAAACAGCTGAAAATTTCCAGAATACTAAGCAAATATTGTTCATAATCAGAATACCTGCCTTCCTGGGATATTTGTAAGGTGCTGTAGTTCTTTTTACACGCTCGTGAATCTCCTTCTTCAGTTGTTCTTGATCGTTTGACTTCTAATCAGGGTTCAGAACAATAAAAGCCTTTACTACCTAAAATAAATATTTGAACACCAGGAAGATGAGTTGTATATTCTTATGTTTTAGTGTGTCTTTTCTTTCTCTTAACTTGGGAATCTAATCTAAATACCTGATGGGGTGGGCCAAAAGGTTTATTAGGGCCTGATCCAGCTCTATGCTCTTAAGCCAGCCAGTTGACTCCCACACCTAGATTTTGTATCTAATACTAGAGCTTCTGGAACCCCTGCTTTGATTATGATCTATACTTGAACCTTCTCATCTAACTACATCTTAAACTCTACTTTCTGACCTGTTTCTGATCATCTCTGCTCTTGACTTCTTGCCTCATCTTTTATCTCCTTCGAAAAAGTTTTCTTTTGGAAACTTGGTAATGCACTAAGCACAGTCTTTTATATAACAACCCAGCCTGATCTAGTCTAGCTCATAGGTCACCACCCTCAATGTGGCCCTAATAAACAGTATTCTCATGGGTTTGCCACATCCTTATTGAAGGGAACAGTTCACTGAGTGAGACTGTCCACTCTTTATTCCATAGACATTTCTGTTGATGCAAGGCTATGAAGATTCCAGCAGTCACTTTGCTATTGCTCTGAACCATTTACCTGGCCTTCAGTAACAAGAGTAAAAGTGGTAATGGTCCTTGCTCTGTAATTGGCAGAAGACAGGGAAGACTTCATCACTTCATGCTCACAAATCCTGTTCCCCAAAGTTCACCCTTCCTTGAAATGTTTTAGAAAATCCTGCCCAGAAATTTTGGACCTTTACTGGAGAAGACAGAGGCCATTCCTCATGTGTAGTCCCCTTCAAGAGTGTATTGGAATTCTAAATGTTCTCTCCTGGGGCACTGCCAGCACTGCCATTTACTGCCTTCCCTAGAGGCAGAACTCTAGGTGAGTCAATTAGTATGCACCACCAAATCCAGAATACCAGCCTAGGGTTTGCCATGGAATGATGCTGCCTTGTGGGCATAGTTCCAGGAGAGTCACCTGTAAATTTTATGATTAAATATTCTGCACTTAAGAGGCTTAAATCTTTTTGAATTCACAGATTCATGTATCTAGCTTGAAGATAAGTTGGCAACATTACCTATCTACCTTGGTCTGGGAGTAAATAGTTGATCAAAAATGGATTATTTGAAAGACTAAGTCACTCAGGACAACTAGTTAGTGAGAAGTGAGGACTTGCAGTTATAAAATTTTCAAATTTTGGTCTTGCTTACCAGTGTGCAGTTTTATAACATTTTTTTTTTTATAATTTTTTTTAATTAATTAATTTATTTATTTTTTTATTTTTTTTGGCTGTGTTGGGTCTTCATTTCTGTGCAAGGGCTTTCTCTAGTTGTGGCAAGTGGGGGCCACTCTTCATCGCGGTGCGCGGGCCTCACTATCGCGGCCTCTCTTGTTGCGGAGCACAGGCTCTAGACGCGCAGGCTCAGTAGTTGTGGCTCACGGGCCTAGTTGCTCCGTGGCATGTGGGATCTTCCCAGACCAGGGCTCGAACCCGTGTCCCCTGCATTAGCAGGCAGATTCTCAACCACTGCGCCACCAAGGAAGCCCAGTTTTATAACATTTTATGAGCAATTATTTATTTCTGTCTTTACCAAAACACCTTGAAAATTTCTAAATTACATGTGCCATGGGGCAGTTGTGTGTGTATGCATGTATATAATTTTATCCTATCCATTTTTTGACATTTCATAGAATTTAATCATATTTATGCCTGCTCTATTTCTTATCAACATTTTTATGAATAAAAAAAATTATCCTTGCTATAAGTGAATTGTTCAAAGGCAAATTATTTTAAGAACTAGTGTCTAAATACTGGTTTGCATATTGATGACTTGTACACTTTGGGTAAAGTCTAATTTATCTGTATAAAAGTCTTTATAAACCATTACAGAAAATGATAAGTTATTAAGGAACAATCTAACATGGTTAAGAGCATGAACTCTGAAGTCAGACAACCTGGGTTCAAGTCACACTTTGCATGTAATCTCAGGCAAGTTAGGACACCTCTCTCTGCCTCAATTTCCTTCTCTGCAAAAGGAGTTTGTGAGGATTAAATAAATTAACATATGTATAGGGCTTATAACAATACCTGGAACATACTAAGTCATTAAAAATATTAGGTATTAGTTGTAGTAATTTCTTTTGCACAGAATTTCAGAGAAACTTTGAAGCCCACTTATGGATTTTAGGTTAAAAAAAATCTTGTACTTCTACTACTGCAACTAATACCTAATATTTTTAATGACTTAGTATGTTCCAGATGTTGCTATAAGGCCTATACCTTTGTTAACTTATTTAATCCTCACAAACTTTTTAAGAAATTAAAAATCATTTTCAATTCTATTCTCCAGAGAAAACCAGCAAAGTGGTATAAATTATTCCTGTTTTTTCCCAATACATTTATACTTAAAAATTGAACCATGCTATACATTACAGCTTTGAATCCTTCTCTCTTAAAATTTTTTTATTGAAGTGTAGTTGATTTACAATGTTGTGTTAGTTTCAGGTGTACAGCAAAGTGATTCAGATATATATATAGACTCATGAAACCCTACTGGTGGAGTTCAGAGAAAAGGGACAAACTTCAATAATCATTGAATCTGTTCCATACTCTCATTACCTGGAATATTGGAGGTCCTGCCTGGCAAAGGGGGACTGAAGAGTGGCATGGAACCTTTAAACCCAAACTACCACGTGATCAGCCCCAACAAAAGTGAGTTTTCAGGACTCCTGTCTTATTCATAGTTTATTTCCTGAACCCTCTACTTACTGACTGAGCCAGCCTACTTCTGGTTACTTAGTTCCTGTCTCAGACCTTGCTCCCATTCCTGATATCTGATGCCAGCCTATCCTCCTCAGCTACACCAGGGTCCACGTTGGTTTCCAGACCTTCTGGGTAAAAACTTGAGCCTTCTACCTGACTTCTGGCACCCTATCCTGGTGTGAGCCTGGGTTGCTGGCATTCACACCGTCTTTGCCCCAGCACTCCATGGAAAGGATTCAAATTCTTTATAGTATGTATTTTCAGTCTCATTCTGTAGCAGTTCTCTCTGATTAGCATATTTCTATCTGACTTGCATATTTAGTAATGAGTCTCTAACTTACATAGTGAATGAATCATTTGGATAATTCTGTTTCAATGAACTACTGTTTAGAAGTATGTTAGACTGCCAACAAACTATAAGGTAGAGACTAATCAGTTCTCTTACCTCTCCTCTGATGGGGTCTGGGCTGCTGATGACAGCTAACTCTGCAAGTGCAGAATGCTCAATCAGGGCACTTTATCTCAAACGGTCCAATTCATTAACTGGGAAACAAAACATATGGCAGGAATTTGTAAAGGTGAGCAAAAGGTTAACTCCAGAATACTTAGAATCTGTTAACACAAACATATCCACAGACGAAAATTACCCAGAGGATAATATGATATCATCCACTCTTGCAACAAACTAGAAATGTCCATCCATATAGCCCCGTCCCCAGTGATACAGAAATTGCCTCGTAGAGTTGAAGCTGTTTCTGTAGGATTATCCTATAAAACTAATAATTAATATTATTTTGAATGTGATTCTTCAGTTGGATTTTTAAGTATTTAAGGAGAAAGAAAAGTTTGGTGTTTTTGAGAATCCTTAGAATGAAGAGGAGCAAGCATGGGAAATAGGGATGAAAGTCTAGCATTGAGCCAGCCCAATAATCAGAAAGGTAAACTGTAATTACAAAGACTAGGCATGCTGCCATCCTGAGAATTTTCTTAGATTGGTCACAAAATAAATATTGCAGGCGCTCAGAGGAGAAGGCTAAATAAGTCTTTTGCTAATTGGTTAATATCTAAACACTTGCAGGAAAAAAGAGAAGTCAATACTCAGAGTTAAAAGAAAGTACCTAATGAGTCAACAGAGAGGGGTTTTTTTGTGTTTGTTTTGTATTTGGTTTCGTTTTACACAAAAGTAGAGAATTGATTCTGTAAGTTTAGCAGGAAGAAAAAGGAAGTATTTTTACATTATGTAAAATCCACTGACAATTAGAACCTGGGCCTTTGATTATACTGAGGTAAACTTTTCTCTAATTTGTATACTGTAATTAGAGATGAAAGTATGTTTGCAAACAGTAAGGAGCTTGGGAGAAAGAAAATTACTTAAGCTCACTGCACCATTCTCTGTCTCTCTCACTCCTTACATGAAGGGAAACCACTAATCAGATTTCAGGAAAATTATTGGGTACTGATTTACAGCAGAGAGGATTAATGATATTAAGAGGGCTGTCTTCTTTCTAGGGCCCCCTTCCTCTTACCTTCACGGGGTTGGAGCAGTGATCTAGCCTGGGGAGACCAGCGTGCCCTTCTCTAATAAGCATTTGGGTATTTCTTCAGTTCCCTGTCTGAGGGATTACTGTTCAGGACACAATAAATCTCTCAAGAAAAGGCCGAATACCTATCCTAGGTGTATTTTGTGGCAAATAGAGATAGTTACCAAGCACTTTTGAGAAATAAATAGAAAATGAGATGTTATTTAATAAGTCTCTTACCACATAATGTGTAAAGAGGTGAAATGGTTGGTTAGGTAGAACTCGAATGCCAATATCTCCTTCTTGTCCAGGTGGTAGAACATTGCCATCTACATCTAAAATTTAGAGTGAAACAGAATAATTTATTTAAGGGAGTATTTATTTAATGCCACATCTGAAATCTTTGCTTTGCATGTTTTGTTTTGTTTTTTGCCATTTAAGAATGCAGACTTCAGAAAAATTTTAAGTATACTTTAAATTCCTAGGAGAAATGTATTTATTTAAATTCTTACTGCAAAATATATTGTAAAATGCAGGTTAGCAAAATGTGAAAGAAGAATAAAATTTTTCTTTAATTCTATCATCCAACAATAATCACATTTTGGTAATATCCTTTGAGATGATATAGACATAGAAAAAAATAGGATCACTTTATAGTATTAGTGTTTTGCAACCTGCTTTTATCATTTAGCAACATATCTTAATTGTCTTTTCCTTTCAAATAAATATTTCATTACTGGTTTTCAAACTTTGTGAAACAAACAAAATCTTACTTTAGAAGCCCAATATGAGTAAGCAGGAAAAGGGGAATGTTCTCTGGCTGAGACAGTGGTGGGTAATCCGAAGCCTTGCTCTCTTATCCTCTCGTGTTCTCTGAAGTACCTAATAGTAGCTAGCATCCTAAATAATAAATGCTAATGCTCTAACTGCTTTATATGTACTATCTTCTTTAGTCCTTATAACAGCCATATCTGGTTAGCAGTATTATTATGCTCATTTTGTATATGAGGAAACTGCGGCGCAGAGAGTTTACGTAGCGCCACAGTGCATGATTGAGCTGGAATTCAAATCTCAGCAATCACACTCTAGATCCTATACTTTTCATCATTATACTTCTCTGTGGAATCTCTCCAGGGAGTTCAATCCATTTTCTAAAAATCCAAATAAGCGTTTCTCAGATTGATTGCTCATCTCATATACCGGATTTTGCTCTTACTTTTAGCTGTTTCTAAATATGAAAACTCTACTCTGCTTTTATATACACCCTTCAAACCTGAGATGTAGCTTGTTGGAAAATAAGGGTATGATATTTATCTGGCCCTTTCCAGAAGGAAAAGCGCTTATGTCCCTAACGAGAAACTTGAAAGGCATTCTAAATGTTAACTTATTTTTAAATTCTTGCAAATAAAAAAGTATAAATTCCCACCCAGTCATCTAAAGAATTATTTGGTTTCAGGTATCAAGAAGAGATATGTTAAGAGTTCTAATTACTTAACACAGACTACTATTTAATAGATGGGAAAATAGATAAAATATTCTTTCTCTGGGGAGAATCTAATTCCTCATTGTTCAAGGGGGTCCTAGAATGTTTAAACATGAAAATTATGAGCTTTGATCTTTGAAGTTGCAAAAATCTGATATCCAGCTGGTTAGAGTACATCCCCGGATGTCAGAATGTCACTAAAGATGCTCTTAGCTAGGTAGGGAGGGGCCCAAATAATAAAAGCCCATGGGAAAGAGTTAAAAATGAAGGTGGCTGCATGAGGGAAATGCAAAGCAAAACTACAATGAGATGCCATCTCACACCTATTAGTATGGCTACTATCAAAAAACCAAAATAACAAGTGTTGGCAAAGATGTGGAGGAATTAGAACCCTTGTGCACTATTGGTGGGAATGTAAAATGTGGTAAAAGAGTATGGCAGTTTCTCAAAAACTTAAAAATAAAATTACCATATGTATAAATGATTCACTTTGCTGTACACCTGAAACTAACACAACGTTGTAAATCAACTGTACTCCAATAAAAATTAAAAATAAAATAAAATAAAATTACCATATAATCCAGCAACTCCACTTCTGGGTATATACTCAAAAGAATCAAAAGCAGGGTCTCAAAGAGATATTTGTATACCCATGTTCATCACAGCATTATTCACAATAGCTAAAATATGGAAGCAACCCAAGCACTCATCAATAGACGAACGAACAAGCAAAATGTGGTATATATATATATATACACAATGGAATATTATTCAACCTTAAAAGAAAGGAAATTCTGACACATGCTACAACATTGATGAACTTTGAGGACATTATGCTAAATGTAATAAGCCAGTTACAAAAAGACAAATACTGTATGATTCCACTTATACATAGTACTTAGAGTAGTCAAAATCATAGAGGCAGAAAGTAGAATGGTGATTGTGAGGGACAGGTGGGAAGAGGAATTGAGTCATTGTTCAATGGATATACAGTTTCAGTTTTACCGTATGAAAAGAATTATGGAGATGGATAGTGGTGACACCTGCACAACATTATTTAATGTGGTATTATTTAATACCACTGAATTGTGTACTTATAAATGGTAAAAATGGTAAATTTTAAGTTATCGGTCTTTTACCACAATAAAAAGAAATTCGGATAAATAAGTGAAAGTGGAGATGCTCATTGGGGATGTACTGTTCCTCTTGGCCACACAATTTTTGCATTCAAAGATAGCTGCTCCAATAAATCACTGGGCTTAAATGAGTGGGGAACTAGTGGTACATTGCAGTTGGGATGGCTGTGAGTACAGCTATGCCTGTGAGACTCTGATAGCATGTTGGGAATTGTCATCAAGAGAAAACATCTGTGTGAAATGCCAACTTTTGATTACTTGTAATGCAGATATGATAATGCTTAATTATCAGTATTTCTTTCTCTGACCTAAGGCAGCCTATTAACCAATGAACTATTGTTAAGTCTTTTTACAGAATGTAACCAATGCTGCTCTACCATCTCTTCTTAGAAAAGTTTTTCAAAGGAAAGGAATTCCAGGGAGAGGTGAATAATAACAGCGCCTATGTTTTGGACTTTATTATGTGCCAAGCACTTTGCTATGCTCTTTAGAAATATTACCTCATTAATCCTCACTAGAAACCTATGAAATCAGTTATGTTATTATTAGGGTTACCAACCATCTTGATTTGCCCGTGACTAAGGCAGGGGGTGTATCCTCAGGATGTACTACTTTCAGGGCTAAAACTAAATAAGTCTCAGGCAAACTGGGACAAGTTCACCCTGGTCCCTGTTTTACAAATAAGGAAACAGACTTTAACAGCTTAACCAAAGATACTCAGCTAGTGAATAGCAGAGCCAGACCAAAACCATCAGGCAATCCTACCTTTAGACAAGTTTCCGTAGCAAAGTGAAAGTGAGGGAAAGGAACCAGCATCTGGTTTATTCCATAAATAGTGACATCAGCAATCAATCTCATCTAAACTTTCTCAAACTTCCCTGATTATAAGAATTACCTGAGGTGTTATTTAAAACACAGATTTCAGCATCCCACCCTAAATTTATTGAATCAGGCTCTCTAGAGAAGGAGCCTGAGAATTTGTATTTTTGACAAGTACCCATGTGATTCTTTATGATCAGATAAGCTTGGGAAACATTGGTCTAATCTACAACTAACCCTCAGTTAAGATTGATTCTAAGGTCTCTGTAAACTCATCCATTTTGTGTTTTTGTTGCTATTGTTTTCTTTTATGTATTAGTGTAAGTTCCTTTGGCTATACTTAGCTTTGGCTGGGTTGATCCGAGAACAAGTCTAACCCTGTACAAAGTGTGCTGATGGGATAATAGGGTGCCCCCTAGGGATCAAGTGATGAAAATGGCAGTGGTTACATGACAGCCAGGAACTGGCCAGGCAGGCTTAGGAAGAGAGAGAGAACGCTGCAACCATTGTAAACTGTAGCCTCTTTTGGCCTACTTGACCCTTTTAGGAGGTCTGGAGCTCCCTAACCAGAAGGGGCAGTGTGGTGTCACAGTTAAGAGTATGGATACGGGAACCAGATTCCTTGGGATTGAATCTCAGCACTAGCAGCTACTAGCTATGTGACCTTGGGTGAGTCTTTAACATCTCTGGGCGTCATCTGTAAAATTGTTCTAATATTGCCATGTCTCTCATAGGTTCCTTCTGGAAATTAATATTTGTAAAATGCTTAGAACTATTTGGCATAAGAACTGCTTTTGAGAGAAAAAAGAGACAAATAAACTAACATTTCTAACCCATTTCCATCTTTATATGTAAGTTAAGATATCATAGAAGTAACATAATCATCACCAAAACTAGGAATGTAAGGGAGTAGAAGTGGGGTAGGTGGTAAACAGATTGGGTTGTTAAATATTTTCCTGGGAAGGGATGTACAAACCTTAACATCAAAAGCAGGAGAAGGCTTCCCATTGAGCCAGGCTTAATTTTCATTCCCTTAAAATTTCCACAGATTAGTACCTAGTTAAGAAGAAGAAAGAGTAAAGTAACATTGCAAATAACTTAAATTTATTCATTCATCCACCATGCATTCATTCAACAAATATTTATTCAGAACTTACTGTGAATCAGGCTCAAAATAAAACAAATTCTATGCTCTCATGAAGTATAGAGATAGACACTAAACAAATATAAATATAATAAAGTTATAACACTAAGTAAATTTATAATTGCTAAAATATCCATATTTATGAAAACATTTGTACTCATATTTGCATGATACTTGTTATGCTGTTTCTATTTAATAAATTCGTCAACTTTTGTTTTTATTTTATTTTTGGTATTCTAATTTTTGACCAGGTACTACTTTCTCATGGTTCATAAACTGAAGCATTATAAAAAGACACGCTGAAAAATTTCTTTCAGCCTTTCCCTTATCTGCTCCATTTTACCCCTCCCTTTCCTACATAATAACCACTTTTGTTATTATGTCATTCATTTCCTCTAGAATTTCTTCGTATTTCTACGAGCTCTTTAGATAAACCTTTTTAGAGTGTGCTTGTCAAGGAGTTGTCCAGCAAACTTAATATTTCAAGTAACAAGGAGCTCAGCATTTTCTATTTTTGAGGTAGCCCTAAGAAATTTCCTCACTACATAAGAGGAGATCTTTTTGTAGATCTAGTATTTTTTAATTAAAAAAAATTTTTAATGCCCTGGCCCTGATCAATTATATAGTGGCTTTCCTCAATGAATGGCTATTTAAACTGTATCTGTTACAGAGCTTTTTTGCAACTATCTTCCCTCAAGTTTTTTTTTTTTAACTCTTCTTCTAATCCTGCCACTCCCTCCCTATCCCTCAACCACAAAGATATAATAAACACTTTGGTTTTTATTCATCTGACTGAATTGAGTCCAGCCCTGTCTTTTCAGTGAAGTCTGTCCATATCCTTCGTGGATATCCAGACCTGTCCTGTTTCTCCATTGTTCAGTCACTTCAGAGTTGATTGATTCCCCAGCACTTACACAGTGCTTTAAGCTTTTGAACTTATAGTTTCTCAGAAGACAGATAACGAGTTAAATTTAGGAGGAAAATGGAGAAAAAATGGAAATTCGGGTTATTTCTAGTGAAATTTCATACAAAGTGTTTTAGTTTTTCCCCCAACTCCCTTCTCCAATACAAAATAAACAAACCATTCTACCATAAAATGACTCCCGAAACACCAGTTTGTTTTTTTTTTCTTTTTCTCCCTTTTATCTGGGGTGGGGGAGTGGGGGCGGGGGGGTGATTTGTTGCAGAGAAAAGCCATGCCATCCCTAGGGAAGGTACCACATAATATGTTAAATCAGTGATGAAAGGTTTACCAATTGTCTGGTTAAATTGTGGAGTATTTATACAATAGAACATTCTACAGTTGTTAAGAAAAAAGAAGCTCCTGGATTGTACTGTCCAATAGCACTTTTTGTTATGATAGAAATTTCTGTGCTGAGCTGTCCACTATTGTATCCTCTAGCCCTGTGTGGCTGTTGAGCACTTGAAGCATGACTAGTGCAACTGAGGCCCTGAGTGTTTTTCATTGAGGTATAATTGACTTATAATGTTGTATTAGTTTTAGGTTTACAATGTTAATGATTTGATGTTTGTATATGGTGAACTGATCAGCACAAGTCTAGTTAACATCTCTTACCCTACGTGGTTACAAGACTATTTTTTCTTGTGATGAGAACTTTTAAGATCTACTCCCTTAGCAACTTCAAATATGCAACACAGTAAGTCCCCTACATACGAACCTTCAAACTGCAAACTTTCAAAGATGTGAACGTGTGTTTGCATGTCCAGTCACATAAGTTCATGTGTCTGGTATACATTGTCAAGTGCGTGCATCCTCTACAAGTGGTTGTGCTTTTGTGTACTTTACTGTGCAGTACTGTATAGAGGACAGTAGTACAGTATCTTTATTTCAAGCCCAGGATGTCTGGAAGCAAGCGTAAAAGCAATGGTGATGTAGCTGGTACTACTGTACTTTTCAAGGTACTGTACTGTAAGATTAAAAATGTTTTCTTTATTTTTTGTGTTTGTTTTTTATATATTATTTGTGTGAAAAGTATTATAAACATATTGCAGTACAGTACTATATAGCCAATTGTGTTAGTTGGGTACCTAGGCTAACTTCATTGGACTTACAAACAAATTGGACTTACGAACGTGCTCTCAGAACGGATTTCATTCGTGTATGTGGGGGACTTACTGTACAGTATTATTAGCTATAGTCTGGAACTGAATTTTTAATTTAATTAAAATTTAAATTTAAATACCTACATGTGGCTAGTGGTCACCAAATTGGACAGCACAGTTCCAGGATGTATTGTAGGTGAAGAAAGAAAGGTCAGAACTGTGTGCATATCATGTTCCCATTATAAAAGAGAGGGGGAGAACATATGCATATTGGCGTGTGCATGCATAGATCTCAGGGAGAGGGAGAACTGAGACTGAGGACAAGGTATGGAGGAAGACTTTCACTAATATATTTTTATATACCTATTGAATTTTATGTCATGTGAATTGTTTCCTGTTCAAAAATCAAATAAAGTCAATTTAAAAGTAGTGATCAATCCACACTTTCAAATGGAATCAGTAATAAAGGACATTCATCTTCTTTCCTGTTTGCTGGGATAGGGTTTTAAATAGGGGTGACATATATTTTCTCAGCTCAGGTAACAGTCATCATACAAAGGATAAACACCTTCTTATCCATAACCACTGGGCTCAGAGCTATACACTTGGCTGAACCCTCCCTTTCCTCTCCTTGCTTGAGGGAAACCGCCCTGGATATAGTAATTATCATTTACAGAATGTTAGCAAGAAGGAAGGGGAGAAGAGGTTGCTAAACCCCATACCTACTGGCCTGGAGCTGTGTTTTTAGGCAGAGAGATCTTTTATTTTATAAAATAAAAATATTTTATAATATTTCTTATAATATTTAAAAAAATATTTTATAATATTTCTTCTTCTTCCTCTCCCCTCCTCCCACTAAGTGCCCATTCACCAACCTTTCTTACCTGGTCTTATCATTCTGCACAGGTATTCTATCTGCAGTTGGTGCTGAACAGAAGACTGTGATGGGAAACTTGCAAAGTGTCTGCAATTTAGAAGAAGTGGTCTTACCACAATTTTTAGTAAGTGCCTAAATGTCTATGGTAGATACAGCACAACTTAAAACATTGTTTATTCTAACGTAAACACGCTCACACCTTTCCTCTGTATATCTTTTCAGTCTTAATGATTTTACAGACGTGAAATACTTTAAATCATGTTGTCTACTCTGATTTCCGCAAGTTACTTTATGCACCAGTCCTGTCAGTGACAGTGCTAATGCATTTCTAAATGTTGACCTCTTCTGCTCTGCCTTACTTGCAAGACGGAAGTTGGCTCAAACCGTGGCAAATAATGTGCAAATACACATGCTCCCTGGATCCATGGAGAGTAAACACTACTCCATGCAGATTTTGCCCAGCCTGTGTCTGAGGTATTCCACATGACATCTGAAGGGGTCAAATCCAGCCAGAACCAGGGTAAACAAAGAATAGACTTTATATATATATATATATATATATATATATATATATATATATATATATATATATATGAAAACAAATTTAAAATACCAATAAAGGAATCATCACCTTTGTAGCACTGACACTTCAAGCTACAGTTCTGTGAGAGTACCTTCCATTTATAGATAATCCTAAACCGAAACTGCTGTGGGTGTGTCCGGTCATTTTAGGAGATCCACTTGTTCCGCTGGTGAAGAAAATGGCCATCATCTCATTGTGTTTTATCTTCACACAGGTGTTGTTGTCACTGGCATGTCTATGAAGGAAGAATTACAATGATTCTGCACATTAAACACAGCATCATATTTTTTTTTTTTTTATTTTTGGCTGTGTTGGGTCTTCGCTTCTGTGCGAGGGCTCTCTCCAGCTGGGGCAAGCAGGGGGCCACTCCTCATCGCGGCGCGCGGGCCTCCCACCATCGCGGCCTCTCCCGTTGCGGAGCACAGGCTCCAGATGCGCAGGCTCAGCAGTTTGTGGCTCACGGGCTCAGTCGCTCCGCGGCATGCGGGATCCTCCCGGACCAGGGCTCGAACCCGTGCGCCCCGCATTGGCAGGCAGACTCTCAACCACTGCGCCACCAGGGAAGCCCCCATATTTTTTGTTTTAGTTTTGATTTTTTCTTGGCTGCACCACACAGCATGAGGGATCTTGGTTCCCCGACCAGGGATCGAACCCATGCCGCCTGCAGTGGAAGCGCAGAGTCTTAACCACTGGACCACCAGGGAAGTCCCAAACACAGCATCACAGACTGTTACCACAGAGAAGGATTTACTCAGACCTCTTCATCTCATTGATCAGGCCCCAGTGACTTAGGGTGAATTCCAAGGTAAAAGCCATCTCTCTCAGGACCTCCCTGGTGGCACAGTGGTTAAGACCCTGTGCTGCCAGTGCAGGAGGCCCGGGTTTGTCCCTGGTCAGGGAACTAGATGCCACATGCATGCTGCAACTAAGAGTTCACATGCCACAACTAAGGAGCACACTGCAACTAAGACCCGGCGCAACCAAATAAATACTAAAAAAAAAAAAGCCATCTCTCTCTGCATCTTTTAAGGTGCTTTCCAGAGGCAAACTAAACTTTGTTGTCAATAGCCCATTTATAACAAGTTGACTTCATAGCTTTTTACTGTATAAGGAAGAGTTGAAGCAGTTTAAAAACTCAAGAATTTTATCATACCTCCAACAGAAAGAGGATTCTATGATCTTAAAATCATGGATATGTGAAGAAAAATGTGATTTAAAAAAAAATGGGTATGTTAATAGAAGTCATGGCTAATGGTATAAGGCAGGGATCATCAAGCTGTAGCCCACAGGCCAAATATGGCCTGCCTTCTGTTTTCGCAGATAAAGTTTTATTGGAACACAACCATGTCCATTCTTTTACATATTGTCTGTGACTGCTTTCTACACTATGACAGCAAGGATGAGTAGGTATGATAAGAGACTGCATGGCCTGCAAAGCCTATATATTTACTATCCATCCCTTTTATAAAAAACATTTGCTGACCCCTCAAAAGGATGGTTTTTCTGTTTGCCAAAAAAGAGTCTACATAGTTCTGAATATAGTAAACAATAAGACTGAAGAGGATCTAAGTATCCACCTAGGGAAGGAAGGGCCTCAGTTAAAGAGAAAAAAAATTTTGGTTCCAAAGGATAATTGGGCTTTGATACATGTCATACATCAGGGCAGCTGAGGGGAGGTAAACTCTGCACATTTGAGTGTCTAAGAAGCATACAGAATTTTATTTGGGAATATTGAGCTGAGAATGAATGAATCAGAAATATCCAGCCATGAGAAATATAGAAAAGCTATTTTTATTTATTTATTTATTTATTTATTTATGGCTGTGTTGGGTCTTCGTTTCTGTGTGAGGGCTTTCTCTAGTTGTGGCAAGCGGGGGCCTCTCACTATCACGGCCTCTCTTCTTGCGGAGCACAGGCTCCAGACGCGCAGGCTCAGTAATTGTGGCTCACGGGCCCAGTTGCTCCGCGGCATGTGGGATCTTCCCAGACCAGGGCTCGAACCCGTGTCCCCTGCATTGGCAGGCAGATTCTCAACCACTGCGCCACCAGGGAAGCCCAGAAAAGCTATTTTTAAATCCTAACAAAGATAAACCAAATGTTTAGGCTATAATTCCATAATTTTTTTCTTTAAAAAAAGTTAGTACTATAGCTGTGTACCTTTCACTTCTATCATAGATATGGTTGCTCTTGAAACCTAAGGCAGGTTTAGTGTACCAATCTCTCAGAAGCATTATACATAGCAGTTAGGAATGTGGGCTCAGAAACCAGACTGCCTAAGTTTGAAACCCAGTTCTGCCAGATCCTAGCATTTGACCTTATTCATCTGTATAATTACAGTTCCTACTCCCTAGGTTGTTGTGATATTTAAATGAGTTAATATATCTGAAGTGCTTGGATTAGTTTTTGGCACATATTCAGTGCCATATAAATGTTAGCTATTGTGCAATTATAGCATTATTTTTATTAGAACAGAATTTGGCCTTTGATAACTCAATAAGTGTTAACTATTTTAGAAGAGGTAGGAACAAGTCCATAGTTGCCAGCATGCTCCAAAATCATTGAGTAAAGGTAGGAAGCTCATTCCAGAAAGGGAATTTGCTGCCACCCTAAAGCTATAATATAACCAATACTTGGCGAGATTTCCAAGTGACCCCTGGAAGCACCCCAGAGCAGGGCTTGAACGTCAGTATAATTCAGTTTTATAATTGCATCCATTAAATATTCTTCATACTATAACCTGATAGAAATGTTACTGTCAGCAAGGGAATGATGCAGCCTACAAAGAAGGATTGACTGTGATCAGTTCCCCTGGGAGACAACAGCTCTGTGGTTGATGCTGTGATGCACCTCCTAGATCCTGCTGCAGGATTTCAAACATACTCCCTCCAGGTGCTGGGATCCTTCTTTAGATACTATCTTGACTGAAGACAGCTGCCTTGCTCAAGGTCATGCCTCCTAAGGACAGCACATACCCAGTTACTGATCAGCATAGGACCTCTTGCTTTAGCTGGGCAGAGCTTTGAAGGGCTATCCAAACTCCAGAGATCTCAGTAGGCTGGCTGAGGGCTTTTTTGGAAGTACAATCCCACATCTTTCCCTTTCTTTCACAGGTGTTTAATGCAAGATAACTCCTCAACAAACTTCTTACACAACTAATCTCTGTCTTAGGGTGTGCTTCCTTGAGATCCCAACCTATGAAAAACACTGCCAGCTCCTTATTGCCTCAGAGCTTTGCACTATAAGTGCAGGAATGATCACCAGTTGTTCCCTTTGTCTATTGTTTTAATTTTCATTTTTCTGGTCAGTCATGGATTGACTGTCTTATCAATGTTGCGTTTCTTCTTGGGAAGCTGTTCTACAATAATTATGGCTACTCACTTCTCCCACCCCTCTCTGGGGCTCTGAGACACAATTAGCTTGGAGTGCAGATTTTCACATTTAGATGCAACACCATCTACTGCTGGAGCTAAAACATCATTGGTACTAATGCACTTTGCTTTTGAAGATTGTAGTCGGTAGAGGATGTCTTTCTGGGTCATCTGAGTGGTTCCTGGATTAAAACTGTCCCTAAAGGAGAAGAAAAGAAAATGTTTAGAAAGGATTTCCTTCACCATGTTAGGGTAGTGTACATAACTCATGTACATTCTGTATTTCTCAGAGTGAGTTAGTTGGTTTTCTAGGCAAGGTATCTGTCTTCCTTTCATTATTATGCTTTTGCCTGTCAAGGGATCTCAAAGTCTATGACCCTTTTGACCTAACATGAAAGGGTATTAAATCCTGGATAATTATCTTCTATCTGGAGACCATTCATAACATTCAGCTTGAAGAGGGTTTTGATTGAAAAGTAATATTACCCAACATTTATTTAGTACTTTTGAGTGCCAGGTGCTATTTAAGTGTTTTGCATGTTTTAACATTTAATCCCTATCAAAAAACACAAAACTCAAAAGCTATTGTCAACTAAAAAGAAAATACACAACATAAAAGTTGAGCATTATGTTTTATTGGGAGGACTTTCTCAGGATGTAAGCCCGGGAGTAGCCTCTCAGATAGCTCTGAGGGACTGCTCCGGAGGGTGAAGGGAGAAGCCAGGATATATAGGGGTGGTTTTTACAACAAAAACCAGGTAGTTGGAACATCAAAAGATTACTGTTAATTAAAGAAAACCTGACATCTCAAGTTAATGAATTTAGCGCTTTTCTATGTATGGGAAGATGCAAGAGTCTGGGCTTACTGAAATCATTCCTTTGATAGGCACCTCCACTGTGGAGGGCCAAGATCCTCTTCTTTCCCATCCTGAGTTCCCTCAGGGCTTTACCATCAGGGGCAGCTACAGTGGCTGATGGCTTGATGGCCACAACATCCTTTGTTTGCTGATATAGCAGGTGGCATTCTTACTCCACCCTATAAATAATATGTCCAAGATCACTGAAGTAGCAAGTGGCAGTGCATGGACTGAGCCCTGCAGCCTGACTTCAGAGCTGTACATTTAACCACTTCAGTTCAGTGCCTCTTAAAACATACATGAATATTTTATGGTTTCTTTCCAAAGAGAAGGGTTGAGGCATTTATCTCTTCTGTGCTTCTACTCCCACCTGCTGTAAATTACACTGTAAGGCGTAGTGTAATGGTTAAGAGTGTGTCCTGGAACCAGACACTCTTAGTGCTTGGCCTTGAGCAAGACTACTTCACCTCTGGGATTCTCAGGTTCTGCATCTGTAGAATGGGGATTATGATAACACTGCCTTCTTTATAGGATTATTAAGGATTAAATGAGTTAAAATGCATATAGAGCTTAGAACAGTACTGAATAAAATTTAGCTATTATTTTCTCTAAGGATTAATGGACTTTCAAGAATATATCTATATCTGAATCATATTTCTATCTCTGTCTCTATCTGTGTTCCAGATTCCACCACTCAAATTCCAGACCTTCAAGTAGGGGTGGAAGGCATTTAGTTTATAATGGTTTTTCCTCTTCCTGGTGACACAGCAGGCAAGGAAGTTTGAAGAACATATGTCTGGTCATTCCTGGACTCTTTATTTATTTAAAACTTTTTATTTATTTTAAAATTTTTGGCTGTGTTGGGTCTCCGTTGCTGCGCGCGGGCTTTCTCTAGTTGCGGTGAGCGGGGGCTACTCTTCGTTGCAGTGCGTGGGCTTCTCATTGCGGTGGCTCCTCTTGTTGTGGAGCACGGGCTCTAGGCGCCTCGGGCTTCAGTAGCTGTGGTACACAGACTCAGTAGTTGTGGCTTGCGGGCTCTCTAGCGCAGGCTCAGTAGTTGTGGTGCACGGGCTTAGTTACTCCGCGTCATGTGGGATCTTCCCGGACCAGGGATCAAACTCGTGTCCCCTGCACTGGCAGGAGGATTCTTAACCACTGTGCCACCAGGGAAGCCCCATTCCTGGACTCTTGACACTGGCTCATCTTTCCATTTTGGAAAGGACAAGTCGCTCCCATGGAGTCCTTCAAGAAACAGACAACCAGGACCAAAACACAAGGTTCTTTAGAATATCTTCCCTTTCTAAACAAAGCAATGCAGCAATTTTTATGAGGCTTTAACTCCAAGGTTATTCCTTAGAGATGTTGCACCTAGAGATAAGTAGTAAGCCTGCCATGGCCAGCACCTTTCCATAATTTAAAGGCACTTACAACAAACCCACTGTTGACATTTCATGACCAAGAAGAAGTACTTTATTTAAACACATTACCCTTAGATAATTAAGTTCTGCCAATACATAATTCCTAAAATATCTTTAAAGGAATCTATTAACAGTGATCAGTCTTACCTATTAAACCCCTTCCTATCCAAATTATCATTTGGGAAGCATTACAGTGTTTACTTTAAATATAAAACAGTCTTCTGGTATTGCTCTGGAGTGATGTCCTAGATGATTATGTAACAGGGAAGAGCCAATTCTGACTCCATGTTGGATCTGTTTCTTTAACTTTTGCTTTTCGTTGCTTTTGTTATTATAATCACTGTCTATAGCTGTAAGCACACATAATGGCCTGCCACAGGGAACCGTGCCCCCCTGCCTGACTGTTAAACTAAAGTGCCTTTGTTCGGCTCACAGAGAGACACTCTGACCCTGCCCACCTGTGAATGGCTGCAGAAAAGAAGAAATTAACACATCCCCTCCCCACTGCAGGCCATTCGAGGAGATGTTTTGCAAGATAAATGGCCTTTTTACTTTACTTCCTCACCTCACCCCCCTCCCTGTTCTTTAAAAGAAACTGGCATCCAGACCCCAGTAAGATGGTTTTTTGGGGACCATAGTCCGCCATATTCTCCATCTGCCAGCTTTCCAAAAAAAGTCTCTATTAGTTGCCTCAACACCTCATCTCCTGATCTATTGGCCTGTCCTGCAGTGAGCAGAGCAAGCTTGGACTCAGTAACAATTATAAATACAGTGGATACCTGTATTCATTAAAAAAATATATTGAAGCCTACTATGTGGTGGACGCTTTTCTAAGTGCTAAGGATACTGTAGAAAACAAATGGACAGAGGTGCCTGCCCTCATTCTAGACAGACTGGAAACACATATACAATATCAGATGATAATAAATTTGTTTAAAAAAATAAAGAATGAGCACTTTGGGTGAAGGTAGGGGCAGGAGCTGTTCTAGATAGGTTGGCTGGGGATGGCCTCTCTGAGGAGGATACCTACTAATATTTAAATTTCATGTAAAAAAAAAAAAAGTTCAAAACTTCCAGAAATGAAATGCCCGTTTCTGTTTCACAGTTGTTATTTTGTATAAATGTATAGACATCATATATCTTTTCAAATTAGTGTTTTTATGTTCTTCAGGTAAATACCCAGAAGTGGAATAGTTGGGTCATATGGTAGTTCTACATTTTTTGAAGAATCTCCATACTGTTTTCCATAGTAACTGCACCAACTTACAGTACCACCAACAGTGTATGAGGGTTCCTTTTTCTCCACATCCTCTCCAACATTTGTTATTCCTTGTCTTTTTGATAATAGTCATTCTAATAGGTGTACAGTGATGTCTTACTGTTGTTTTGATTTTTTAAATTAGATTTTGTTGGAGTATAACTGCTTAGCAATGTTGTGTTAGCTTCTACTGCACAGCAAAATGAATCTGCCATACATATACATATATCCTCTGCCTTTTGGATTTCCCTCCCATTTAGGACACCGCAGTGCATTAAGTAGAGTTCCCTGTGCTATACAGTATGTTCCCCTCAGTTGACTATTTTATACATAGTTATCAATAGTGTATGTGTGTCAGTCCCAATCTCCCCATTCCTCCCACCCCACCCATTTCCCCCTTGGTATCCATACATTTGGTCTCTATGTCTGTGTCTCTATTTCTGCTTTGCAAATAAGGTCATCTATACCATTATTTCTAGATTCCACATATATGCATTAATATATGTAGGTGTCTGCGGCTTCATTCAGATGCAGCCCATCACTGTGTCTTTTCCCTGTTATGGTTGCCCTAGATGTAGTGCCATGCTGTGGTGTGGAGTGAGGGGGAGCCGGTCAGCTTGGGCTGGGGTGCGCAGTGAGGTGGTCTCACAAAACCTGATAGCCACTAGGGTAGACCTCTCTCTGTCCTGCCTGCGGGCAAACCAGCACCTGTGTGCTCCTCACAAGGAAAATCCAAGCTTCTCCAGACTTTCTCTCTGTCCCAGTGGCTCTCCGAGCAGCCAGTGGGTCTTGTCTCCTCCACATAGGTCCCCAGGGCTGAGGTGACCAGTCTGTGGCTTGACCTACTCACTCCCTAGGGCAGGTGTCTACCCAAGCAATCTCCCTTTTCCTCTAAGTTCCCTCCCAGGGGCACAGGTCCCAACCCAATCCCTTTTTTTCCCATCCTCCCCAATTGTGTGTGTGTCTTTCTTACAGCCTTGGTTGTACAGGAGTCCTGGCAGTTTCCAGTTAGTTTTCAGTGAGAATTGTTCCACATGTAGATGTATTTTTGATGTGTTCAGGTGGGAGATTAGTGCCATTTACACTTACTCCACCATCTTTAAGAAGTTCTCAACATTTCTTGTAAGGCAGGTGTAGTGGTGAATCCCCTCGGATTTAGTTTGCCTGGGAAAGCCTTTATTTCTCCTTTATATCTGAAGGATAACTTTGCTGGATAGAGTATTCTTGGCTGACAGTTTGTATCTTTAAATATTTTGAGTATGTCATTTCACTCTCCTCTGGCCTGTAGAGTTTCTGCTGAGAAATCTGCTGATAGTCTAGTGGGGGTTCCTTTTAGGTTACTGTCTTTTTTCCCTGGCTGCCTTTAAAATTCTTTCTTTATCATTGACTTTTGACAGTTTTCTATGTGTTTTGGTTAAGGTTTTTTTGCATTGAGGTAATTAGCTTCCTGGTAATTAACTTCCTGGACTTGTACGTAATTGAGGTAATTAGCTTCCTGGACTTGTAATACAGTTCCTTCCCCAGGTTTGGGAAGTTCTAACTATTATTTCTTTAAATAAACTCTCTGTTCGCTTCTCGCTCTCATCTCCTTATGTTGCCTTTCCTAATGGAATGAGATGGTTCTCTTAGAAAGTATTCATTAAAAAAAAAAACCAACAAAACTTAGTTTTCTCTCCTCTCCATCCTGGATCATTTCTAGATTTCTGTACTCATGCTTGCTGATTCTTTCTTCCATATGGTCTGCTATATTTCCAATGCTTTCTATTGCATTCTTTATATCATTTATTGAGTTCTTTGGCTCCAGAATTTCTATTTGTTTCCTTTTTAGAGGTTCAGTCTTTTCATAAAATATTCCTTCTGCTCATTTTATTCCTGAGCTCATTGAAATGACTTTCTGAGTTTTCTTTTTCTTTTCTTTTTTTTTTTTTTAACATCTTTATTGGAGTATAATTGCTTTACAATGGTGTGTTAGTTTCTGCTTTATAACAAAGTGAATCAGTTATACATATACTTATGTCCCCACGTCTCTTCCCTCTTGCATCTCCCTCCCTCCCACCCTCCCTATCCCACCCCTCTAGGTGGTCACAAAGCACCGAGCTGATCTCCCTGTGCTATGCGGCTGCTTCCCACTAGCTATCTATTTTACGTTTGGTAGTGTATATATGTCCATGCCACTCTCTCACTTTGTCCCAGCTTACCCTTCCCCCTCCCCGTATCCTCAAGTCCATTCTCTAGTAGGTCTGCGCCTTTATTTCCTGTCTTGCCCCTAGGTTCTTCATGACAATTTTTTTTTTTTTTTAGATTCCATATATATGTGTTAGCATATGGTATTTTTTTTTTCTCTTTCTGGCTTACTTCACTCTATGACTGCTATTTTTAATTCTCTATCAGATTGCAATCTTCCGTGAGTTTAAGTTTGGTTTCTAGAGAACTGTCACTTTCTTTCCTGATACGTTGCCACTGTGCTTTTTCACAGTGCCTGATGACTTGTTCCTCTGCCCACCCATTTGAAGGCGTGAACACATTTCTTATTAGGTAAGATTTGTTTACTTTCGTTCTAACGATTCAACAGGTTGGTAATTAGAGGACTTTCTTTTGTTTTCCAGTAGGTGGCACTATAGCACAAGTCTTTGGTTTCCCTAACCTGACCTGCCCGTGACTGTACTGTCGAATCAGTATTTTCCACCCTTCACCACCCCTGCCAGAGGTGTCACTGGAGCCCTCATTGTCTCTGCTTGTGCCTTTGGGGTCCTTGGTGCCTTGCTGCTGCCAGTGTTGCTGCTGTCGCTCAGGTCACCCCTGGGGCACCAGGATGGCAGGCACCTCTGCCACATCTGGGGTTGTTGGGCTTATCAGGTTTGCGGGCACTACAGCCTTGGGCAAGGCAGCTGGAGTCTTGGGCACCACTGTGGCTGGTGGGGCCAGGGTCGCCGGCCCTGCTGCTGCTGCTGCCTGGTTCCCTTTGGCTGCATGTGCTGCCTCAGCTGGGAAGCTGGAGTTGTGTGCACCACCTCCCCTGCTACCACTGGGTTCTTCTGGGGCTGTGTGTTCATCCACTGATGGGCCGGAGGGCCAGGATTACGGCACCCCCTCCACTGTTCCCTCGATTCCACCTCCTATGTGCCATTCCACCCACCTTCGGATGTACAGATATGTGGATCTCTCTGGTGTCCCGGTGTACTGAGCAGAGGAACCTTTGTAGAGTTATATATGTTTTACTAGTTGTAAACTGAAGGGGAGAAACAAAGGAAACATCTCACATTGCCATGATGCTGACTTCCCCCACCTAGATGACTTTTAAAAAATTTTTATTGGAGTATAGTTGATTTTTAAGAACTGTTCCTATTTCAAAATTTTGTAAAACTTCTAGAAAGTTCTAGAGAGTGCACTGGGCTCTACACTGACTTTCTGAATGCCTTTGGGCAAATGACAATGTTCCTTTTCCCCCATCTATGAAAGCTTTGCCTTCCCTGTTTATAAAATGAGACTTTCCCTTCCTAATCATAAGGCTCTTGTGAAGATAAAATGAGCAAATGAGTGAACGTTTATTATAATTTCAGAGGGACCACGTACATTATAGAAACTTCTTCAAGACCTGTAGGCTGAGATTGGGTGTTATACTAGCTTTTTGTGGTAAATACTACTTAAAGGAACAAATTCTTGGCAATTAGTATTTTTTAATAATTATATACTGAGGGTTCTGTTGTAAAGGGATTTGGCCTACAATACATACAAAAGAGTTTGAAAACTAAAATGTGATATGAGTTTGTTGTTGGCACTGGGGACTATAGAGCATATCTCTCTGAGAACTTGGAAATAACAGAAATAGATTGCCTTCCAGGAGCTAAACTTTAAACTTAACATAAAATAGATTAGAACAGAGATATTTATAGTCAGTGTAAACAGACATAATGATTCACAGAGAAGCAAGATTAAACCATACCCTGATATATGATATATTAATATAGAATTGGTCTCAGAAAGGGATATTGCAGCCACAGAACATAGAAAAAGGAGACTTACTAGGGCAAATCCTGACAGTACTCATCCAAGCCTGTCTAGAGGAGAAGACTCTGTTAGGGGATTTCACTTATTATCGTCCCTGGGATGAGGTGGCCCCTAGCCAGTACCTACATTCACACTGGACGGTTTTGATTTTCTCAAATCTACAAATTATTTCTTGCATTAGGGCCTTTGTAGAAACTTTTCCATTTGCCTAGAATGCTCCCATTACCCATGCCTTCTCCCACTGGCTGACTCATCCCTCAGGTTTCAGCTTAAATATCCCCCTGACCTTCTCTCAGTCTATAGTGATACTGCTCTTATACATTCTGATGGCTCCTGTGTTATTTCCTTTATAGCACTTGTCACACTATGTGTTTACATGACTCATGACTCTCTCTCCCACTGGACCCTAAACCCCGCAGCTCCTAAAACTTAGCAGGTGCCCAGTAAACACTTATTGCTTGAAAGGATTGTGGGTATAAAGAGATGGGTGGATGAACTGGGCTTTCAAACCCCAGTGCCAATAAATTGAATTATGAAAGTTACTTGTTTTGTCCACTAAACAAACTTCTGGCTAAATTTTTTCTTCTCATGTAGGTCTGTTAACAGGGAGAGAGGGGGCTACTCATGCCAGTCTTTTGGCCCTTTCAGGCAAATTAATAATTTGGTAATATCATTTTATATACCCTGTATCATAAACATGGTAATGAGAGGCCTCCCTCAAGATGCAGAGCTCCACTCCCCACACACTAACATAAGCCGATTAGTGACCAGTGGCCAGATCGCCTCAATTTACCAAGGTCTCATCATTCTCCGGGCCCCCAGTAAGATAGAGGCTCACTTCCTCTAGCTCGGTGGTTCTCAAACTTGAACATGTATCAGAATCACCTGGAGGGCTTATTAAAACAGAGATTTCTGGGTTTTGTCTATCTCTACCCTAGTTTTAGATCCAGTAAATCTTGGGCAGAGCTGAAGAACTTACATTTCTCCAAGTTCCCAGTAATTCTGATTTCAAATGCTATATTTTAATATTATCCCTTTTCGGTACTATGTACTTTTCCTTTTTTGAAAGCACAGTAACAGTTATCTCACTACTCTCCCCTTTAGTAATGCATTTCCAAACATTTTAAGACTCCTCCTAAGACACTGTTCAATTATACATTTTTCTTTTTTTATTGCAAAAAATACCAACTGTGCAACAGAATTCATGTAGTGTATATCTACAATTTCCTTTAAAAAATATGAAAATAAGAATTATCTACCATCTAGCTTAAAAAAGAGAATTTAACAATATGTTTGATGCCCTCTGTGTGCTCTACCCCAAATTATCAGGTAGCCATGATCCAGAATATTGTGTTAACCATTCCTTTGCCTTTCTTTATCATTTTATCACATATGTATATAGCCCTATGTAATACATAAACAACTTGCAAATATTTAAATTAGCTAAGGTTTATTAAAAGGGAAAAATTATTAGGAAACTCCAACTATGAGCTCATTTCTTATTCTGCCCTGAAGACTAGCACTATTAGTATAATTAGATTTACCATTTATTGCCTCCCTCTCATTCTCTCTTCTAAGAGAATCTGCCTTCCTTCTGCCCACAGCCCCAGTAACCAAGCTTTATCAGTTGAAGCTGCCTCTGATAACTTCTGATTGGCCTAACCCAAGCTGTGCCTATCAGATTCTGCCCTAAATTTTAAGAGACTGAGTGGATTAGTGGACGCGACCTACAGTGTTAAGGCCTGAGACATTTGCCTGGCAAATCAAAGCCATGCACCAACCAAAATGAAGAGAAGCAATGTGTTAGCAAGAAAGAAGAGGTCAAAGGAGCAGGTGATTTTTTTTTTTTTTTGGAGCAGGTGCTTGAGAAAGGCAGAGGCAAGGCAAGAGGCTCTGTGGCTTCAGAGCAAAAGAGACAGAGATAGAAGTTGCCTGATGAATAGCCTATTCTCTTGTAGAGGCCAGTTTTTCTTTCTGCACTTTTTTCCCCTGTAAGATTCTCCAGTAGATGTTCAATAATTCTCCTTCATTATTGAATTAATATGAATGGATTTCTGGTCCTGGCAATCAAATAGTCTGTTACTAAGACAGTGAGCTTAAGCAGCATTCATGAAAGCAGTCATTTTGTTAAAAAAACTGTGCAAAAGTGGACTGTGCAACTTCAGTGTATAATTTATATGTACACATGAGATTAGAGCATATAGCTCTCCTCAAATGCCAATGATTATAATAAATTAAGAATGGTTACTTAACATAATGATTTATTATGATAATAATGATGTTAATTCAACAAATATTTCACTGAGACTTACTGTATGCCAATCTTTGGATGCATAGAGATGAATATATCAGTCATTGCGTTTTAGGAGCTTTCATAGTCCTATGAGAATGACAGATTTATAAACAAATAGTATCGCCAGACAATACTGTATAGGTTAAAATAGAAACACATGTGTATTTCTTTGGGGGATCCCAAAAAAGAAAGCATCTAGACTGGGACATCAGGGTGGGGCTGCTGAGAAGGTGACATTAGAGCTGAGACTTTAAAGTCTAATAGAAGTTGTCCAGGTGGTTAGGTGTGAATGAAAGGCTTTCTAAGCATAGGAAATAGTGTGCACAAAATCAAGGAGATGAGAAAGATCACAGACTTTATAGGAAACCATTTGACATGGTTGGAGCAGAGTATGAGGGTGGGGAAATGAGAAAAATAAAGGGAAGATAGCTAGAGCCTTCCATGACACACCTAAGGAAGTTCAGATTTTATCTGGTAGGCAACAGGGAGTTATTAAATAATATCAAGCAGCAAAATAAAAGGATAAAATATGTGCTCTAGAAAGAACACTGGCTATGGAGGATGAATTGGATTGAGGTCGGGTGTGGACACACACAAGACCAGAATTAGGGATTCTTTTGGGAAAATCCACTCAGGAGACGGTAAAGATATGAAGTAAGGCAATGACAATGAAATTGGAGAAGAGGAGGCATGTAGGAAGTCAAATTTACAAGATGTAGGAACTGATTAGGAAGAAGTAGCAGATGCCTGGCTTAGGGCACCAGGTTAATGGTAATTAACCAGGAGACGAATAAAGGTTTGAAACAAAAACTAGGGTGGGTTCCTTGAGTTTGGGACTGATTGAGTTACAGATGACCATGGGTCCTATAGGAGGAGAAAAGCAGTAGGTATAAAGGTGTTCAATTGTTGATTGCCATTCACTTAAACTTTTGGTAAGTGAATGGAATTTCATTATGAAAAACCCAACTCATAGTTTAGGTCAAAAGATATGGCATGTTTCCAACACATTTCCAAGGTTCGTGAGAATAATACTATGTATAGTTCCTCAAATAATTTGCCAAAATAAATGTCACATGATTACTTATACGTTTTGGAAAATCTCTCGTCCACCTTACTTTAAATATGATCAGATCGCAAACACTACTAGCCTGTTTACAGACAGGCTACATATGCAAGCTACCATTCGGGGATCCTGGGCAGAATCACAATTACTCGATCTCCCCTTTGCAGGGCACAGGCTTCTGTAAGTATATTTGCAAATTTCCTTGAAAAAGATCCCAGTTCTTCAAACCCCATCTCACTTCTTCTCCATTTCCATTTATCCACCAGAAGGCTGGATTGGAAGGTCTCTTTCCAGCCTGCGGAAAGACAAATCAGTCATAGATTTAAAGGTGGTTATGCAGCTAAATTCTGTTTCAGCTGACTTAGTGGTATATTTTCTCTGAAGAAAATTCACAGGTCATTAGTTAGGACATACTTGTAGTATTTGGGAATAACTCTGGAGTCCTTATTTCTAGATGTTGGGAGCCATGTCACTTCTTCCAGCACACATCATTTCTCATTTAGCCTTTTTCTTTCCATAAAGTTAGAATTCTTGCATCCCTCTGTATTTCTCTCAATGCACTTTCTATGCCTCATTTCCTACCATTTCTTACTCTTGGATTCACTTTTCACTCTACTCCTTTTTGTTTTTTAAAAAATTAACCTATAATCATACATTTTTGTAACTCAGGCTTTTTCAACCATGGAACTCTTAACATGTTGAACCAGATGTCCTGTGCATTTCAGGATATTTAGCAGCACCCCTGGCCTCTACCCACTAGCACACACCCTCCCCCAAGCCATGGCAACAAAATTGTCTCCAGACATTGTCAACTGTCCCTTGGGGGAAAAATCACTCACAGTTAAGAAACTGCAGTCTGACTGGCCCTTGCTCCATACCTTTTCCATATTGGTCCATTGGTCTAGGACATCTTTAGCAAAGTTGAAATACTCTGGAATCTCTAGTTTAAAGTCCTGCTTCATGGATTCATAGTTGGAGAAATCCTGAGGGACTACTGTTCTATAATCTTTATGCAATGCTCTCAAAGAACAAGGAATTGCTAGGCACTGAAAATACTTGGCACGAAGTAATAGCTGCATGGTGACAAGAGCTAGCATCAGTCCTGCTGAATGTTTTAGCACTCAGGATTTCTACAGAGACCAACTCATCTAAAAGACAAGCAGAAAGACATGCATTTGTTTCTGGCTTGAAGGTAGCCATGTCTCCAAACAGCTAAGTTTTATTACTGTTAATCATCATAAAATACCATCTTCTGAGAACTCACTATGTTCCAAACACTGTGCTCAGTGTTTTACTTACGTACAATTTATCACGAAATCTTCAGCGTAACCCTGTGAAGTGGATACGATTATTGTCTGTTTGCAGATAGAGAAAATGATGAGTAAGAGGTTGTCTCAGTCACCTCTGGCTGCCATAACAAAATAACATAGATTGTGTGGTTTAAACAACAGACATTTATTTCTCACAGTTCTGGAGGCTGGGAAGCCCTAGATCAAGCTGCTGGCTGATTCAGTTATCTGGTGAGAGCTCTGTTCCTGGCTTGCAGATTGTTGCCTTCTCTCTGTGTCCTCACATGGTAGAGAGAGAGAGAGCTCTGGTTTCTCTTCTTCTTCTTGAGAGTTACTAATCCCATCAGGGGCCTCACCGTCATGACCTCATCTAAACCTAATACCTTCCAAAGGCCCTATCCCCAAATACCATCACACTGGAGGTTAAGGCTTCAACATAAGAACTGGTTTGGAGGGGGGTACAAGCATTCGGTCTGTAACAGAGGCATTGGTTGGCTTTGAACCCAGAACTGTCTGGTCCCAGCCCATTCTTCTGACTACTAAGGGCTGTTACCTCCCATATACATTTCTAAAGAAGTAAGGATCTGGGTCACCCAGTTACTCTCAGTGAAAGCAAAGGGCTAAGCTTTTAATCTAATATCTTTCACCTACCGATTTCAAAAGGAGTGCAGAAATGTTTAGGAGAATGTTTCACAGTGCATAATCCATAGATGAAGAAACTGAGGTAGCTCAGTACCAACTATGCATGAAAGCACTGCCAAAGATCCTCTGGTTTATAGGTTACAGTTCCCATACTCCAAATACGAGCCCACGCTATCTTTGAGTCCAGGCTTGGAGTTTCTTTACCAGAGATATAATAATAGGGCTTTAGCCTTTAGGACTTTTGTCGGGGAGGCCTCTCTGGGCCACCCAGCCTTCTCGGCTTCTGTGGGAAATCATTTGATCACAATGGCATTTTACTTGGCTGAGGTCTCATAAATGAGGCTGTTTAAAAACACTGTTCTAGGGATTATAGGGTTTTCTCTTTTATACTTTCTGTAATCTTCCAAATTTCCTACAATGAAACACTACTCTCACAATCATTAAATCATGATTTTTAACTGCAATTCTAACTGTATGGTATGTAAGGCAGAGTATCTATGTGGAAGCATTTCTGTATTGATAAATTGCCAAACAATAATTAATAATGACGCCAGCCATAAATTTTACCCTAAATGGACCTGGCATTTGGGCATCATTTTGTTGCACCCAATGCATGGGGAGACCTGGGTACTTCTTCTGACTCTCCAACCTATTTGTGTGAGGACCTGACAAGGCAGTGAGATTGAGCCCTCTGAGATCATCTGATTTGAGCCTCCTCATTTTTCACCTGCAAAGAAAACACGGCCCCAGAGAGGGGAAGCAACTTGCTTTAATGTGATATGAGAGAACTAGAATGTTGGTCTTTGAATTTTCTCTTTACTACAGTTCAATAGGATTTCATTAGAGTAGTGATTCTCAACCCTGATTATATATTTGAGTCATGAGGAAAGCTTTATAAATGTACTGATGCTTGGGACATGAAGCAATTAAATCAGAATCTCTGGGGTTAGGGCCTGGGAATCACATTTTTAAAAATTTCCTCAGAGGATTCTAATGTGCAACCAAGGCAGAGAATCACTGATCTATAGGTTATGATCCGTGAACAAGCAGCATCAGCCTCACCTGGAAACTTGTTAGAAATACCCATTTTCAGGCCCCAATTTTACATTTTACCAACATAGAGACTAATAGAACCTCCCTCAGAGAGTCATCCCAAAGATTAATTGAGATAATGCATGCAAAGTGCTTATCATGGTGCCTAGCATATTACTATCCCTTAGAACAGGAGTCAGCAAACTTTCTCTGTACAGGGCCAGATAATAAATATTTTAGGCTTTGTGGGCCCTTTGACCTCTGTTGCAGCAGCTCAGCTCCATTCTGGTTGAGATAGCAGCCACTGACAACACATAAATAAATAGGCGTTAACTGTGCTACTAAAAAAACTAACTATGGCTACTGAAACTTGAATTTCAGGTAATTTTCATGTGTCATGGATTGTTATTCCTCTTTTGATTTTTTCCAAATATTTAAAAATGCAAAAATCATTCTTGTTTCGCAGGTTGTACAAAAGCAAGTGGAGGACTGGATTTAGCCCACAGGCCACAGTTTGCTAATCTTTGCACTAGAATGTAAAGTCTTTGAGGGTATGGGCGTTGTTTGTTATGTTCATGGGAATTATAATAGCATTTGGCCCATAGTAAGTGCTTAATAAATATTTGCTGAATCAGTACATGACTTTTTCAGAAGGCAGAACTTTTGCACACAGTTTTTGTTTTGTTTCCCAATAACTCAGAATTATAGCAGACCTGAGAAGTGCCTCTCCTGCTTTAACCAGAAATGTATGACTACTTGCACTGTTCATATGTGGCTAATTTAGATTAATTTAAATACTATTTAAAAATCAGTTCTTCAGCCACACCAGCTACATTTCAAGGGCTTAACAGCCACATGTGGCCAGTGGCTACCATATACAGGTCAGTGCAGTCACAAAACATTTCTATCATTGCAGAAAATTCTTGTGGATAGTGCTAATCTATATTGATAACAGCTCAGAACTGGAGTGATATGAAACATTAAAATACAGGAAAATTGAGAGGAAGCATTCCCAAGATAAGATTTTTCTAAAAGTTCAGGTTTAGTGAAGTATTACGCGTCACTGTTCTCTTATCTGAGGGCCGTGGGAGGAAAAGTGTTAACCAGAGATCCCTTGGCAGTTCTCTTAGGCTCTAGAAGAGGCTGCTCTTTAGAAGAGAAATAAGCCCCTGAATCTTCAAGCATCATTCTGTTTGGCAGTGGGGGTTGAGTAGGAGGAACCACCCTTCTCTGCTCTTTGATGACAAGTTACATCCTGCACATTTGGCAGCTCTCTCCCTTCTTAATAGAATTAACAACTTACTTCAGTGGGAAAGAAGAAGTTAAGTAGTCACCACTAAGATTTTAGTGTTGTAACTTTGTTTTTAATTTTGGGGCATAATATCTTCAAATGCTTCAAAAATCATAAAAGGTACACAGTGAAAAATCTGCCTCCCACCCCCAGTCTCACAGCTGGTCAGTTTCATCCCACCCTCACTTCCTCAGAAAACTACTATTATTATTTCTATGTATCCTTTCAGGGTTTCTTTATGTGTATTCAAGTAAATGACTGTTAGTTTCTTTTTTCCCCACCACTTTTATATAACATGTAGCCTAAAATATACACTGTTCCGTCCATTAAATTCTTTTTTTTTAAGAATAAAACTTTGGAGGGCTTTCCATATCAGTACACAGAGATCGTCCTCATTTTGCTTTTTTGTTTTGTTTTTTAAACAGCTGCATGGCATTCCATTGAACAGCTGTACCATAATATCTTAAGCCAGTCCCCTATCAATCATCATTTGAATTATTTCCATTATTTTGCAATTAAAGTGAAAATTTCAAACTATTTTCTCCACTGCATTCAGAATCCTTCAAACATACGTTGAAAAGAAAACTGACCAGTCATTTGGAGCTTAAAACGAGCCTAACCATTCTGTTCCACCGAAAAGAAAATCTCAACATCCTTGTCATCAAAACTGTAAAGACTGCCTTTTCCTCAACAAAGTTCTTTTCCTGTCTTTTCAGTGATTTTAGCACTTCATAACATACATTTTCCAGGCTTCTAATATTCTTTGTAGGTGAAAGAGCTGAGACAAGTTTCCCAGTGTGAGTCCAGATTTTTATACTGAGTCATAGAAAACTCTTCTAATAGAAACAGTACCACTACTGGTCAGAGGGCTTTTGAATGTATTTAAGGTCTCATCTGAAATGCAACCTCTACATCCATCTAAACAGCAGTGCCAAGGGGGTTTTCGCCTCCCCACATCTCCATAAATACTTTCTCCATCAAGTAATCCAAGTAATAACAGTGGCTTGGCATATATGGCCTCAAAGCAAGACAAAGCCCCTACTATTCTCCCCAACCTAACGAGACCCTGCCGTAAACTTCTATACAGAGTTTTTAGATCTACGCTTGACCACCTAATGGAGAAAAGTGGCTGCCCCCAGGTTATTTCCCTGAGTTTGCATGCATATGTTTCTCAAAGTTTCCTAGAGGTAGTTTGCATACTTTCTGGATGATGCAGAAGATGGATTCCTGTTTGCCACTGAGCAGGGTAGGGAGTTAAGTAGACACTACAGTGAAAAACTCAGCTGCTACTTGGACTCAATTGAATTTTTTTCTAAAACATTTTAACAAGTTAACATATGGACATAGTTTTTAAACAATTAAATAGCACAAAAAGCTTAAAATGAAAAAACTCAGCTGCTATGTTTATAGCCTTTTGTGTGTACATACTCCTGGTTACTTACTAGATAGTATTATACAACAACTGAGAAATTCTGATAGAAACACCCCAGCCGCCCAAGATTTCAGTGAGCGCATTCAATTTGTTGGTTTTGTTTGCTTGTTTGTTATCTTTGCTCAAAAGTTCATGTGCCAGCCAGAAAACCTTAAATAGGAGACAAATAAGGTGATATTCGCTGAAGTGACAGATTCTGACACAGCTGGAGATGATGGCAGATCTGCTTCCTAGGAGAGCATCCCTGAAACTTGAACTCTCACATCTGCTTTGGTCCTTGTAGTAACCAAAAGAAGAGGGAAAAGTAGTCTGACAGTTGGAAGAAGTAAGATATGCCCAGAGTGCCTTGCCTGGATTGGTGGAGACATTCTGGAGGGAGGAGCAGAAGTTCTGGGCTAAATTGACGCTGGAAGTTTACACAGTCCCCCCAAGGTTATCCCTTTTATAGTTAATGATTTACATACACCACAAGCTTTTGGGGGGCTAGGAAAGTAATGTATTTATAGGAGGAAAAGTGTCCGTGAAGTTGCTGGAGAGGTTAGTCCGGTAAAGGGATTGAGGAAGTTTTCTCTCAGAAGAAGGAAAGAAAAAGGGGTGGAAGAAGACATAAAGCTGTTTTGAATGGAAAGGAAAGAAATTAAGGTATAGGTTGCTCTAGGTCTCGGTGAACCAGTTGCTGTGTTTATCTTTTGGCCTGTTGAACTGGTCAGGACTCAGCATAAATGCTATCAGGTTGCTCTTCTGCTCACATCCTTCAGCACTTCCTAGTTTACTCCAGGTGAAAACTCAAGTCCTTACATGGACTACAAGAAACCGCATGATCTGGCACAATGTCATCTCTGACCCACTGCCCTCTCCTCTTCTCCCTCACTCTGCTGCAGCCACCTCAGCACCCTTTCTTTTCCTCCAACATACACATGTCCCAGCCTTGGGATCTTTGAACTTAACAGTTCCCACTGCCTAGAACACTCTTCCCTGGGATATCCCCTTTACCAAATCCCTCATTGTATGAGATGTCCTATCAAAGAGGTCTTCCCTTACCACATTTTCTAAAATAGCATCCCTCATTTTTGTCTCTTTAACCTGTTTTCACTTTTTACATCTCTTACTACCACCCTTATGAGTAAGCATTTGTTTTGTTTGCGGATGTATCACTATTGCCTAGAACAGTTGTTGGCAAATTTTAGGCATTCAATAAATGTTTGATGGGTAAATAAATAAATAAATGACTGAGTTACACATGAGAAAAACCCAAGTCAAATTCACTTAAACAAAATGAGGAATTTATTGGTCCCTTTTTAGTTCTAGGAGTTTTTTTGTTGTTGATTCCTTGGGATTGTCCATGTAGATAATTATATCATCTGCAAATAGGGACAGGCTTACTTCTTCCTTTCAGATCTATATGCCTTTTACTTCCTTTTCTTGCCTTACTAGACTGCCTAGAATTTCCAGCACTATGTTGATTAAGCGTGTTGAGAGCAGACATCCCTGCCTTATTCCTGATATTAGTGGGAAAACATTCAGTCTTTCATGTTCAACTTGATAAAGAGCATCTACAAAAAACTTGATCAAGTGTAGGAAGTTCTCCTACACCATTCCTATTTTCCAGAGAGTTTTTATCATGAATAAGTCTTAAATTTTGGCAAATGCCTTTTCTGTACCAATTAATACCATCATGTGATTTTTCTTCTTTAGCCTGTCAATAAGATAGATTACATTGATTGATTTTCAAATATTGAACAGCCTTGCTTCCTTGGAATAAACCCCACTTGGTCCTGGTTTATAATTGTTTTTATATATTGCTAAATTCTATAGGTTATTTTTCTTGCCAAAGTTTAGAACTTTTTAACCATTCTTTCTTGGAGTAATTTTTCAGCCCTGCCCTAGCTTTCTCAACTTCTGGGATTCTGATGATACAAATGTTACATTTTTTTTTTTGGTGATAGTCCCACATGTCTCTGGGGCTCTGATATTTTTTTAATTATCTAATTTTCAGGTGTACAGCATTATAGTTCAACATCTGTGTACACTACAGAGTGATCACTACCATAAGACTAGTTACCATCCATCAGCACACAGTTTACTCCTTTTGCATTTCACCCACCCTAAACCCCCTTACCCTCTGGTAACCACTATTTGGTTCTCTGCATCTATGAGTTTGTTTTCATTTATTTTGTTCGTTTGTTTTATATTCCACATATGAGTGAAATCATATGGTATTTGTCTTTCTCTGTCTGCCTTATTTTACTTAGCATAATACCCTCAAGGTCAATCCATGTTGTCACAAATCGCAGGATTTCATTCCTTTTTATGGCTGAGTAGTATTCCATTAAAAAACACACACATATATAGATATATATTTATATATATTTATTTTATATATATGTTTATCTATTATCTGTTATCTTCTTTATCCATTTATCTGTGAATGGCACTTAGGTTGTTTCCATATCGTGTCTATTGTAAACAATGCTGCAATGAACATAGGGGTGCATGTATCTTTTCAAATTAGTGTTTTTATATTCTTCAGATAAATACCCAGAAGTGGAATACCTGGGTCATATGGTAGTTCTATTCTTAATTTTTTGAAGAATCTCCATACTTTTTTCCACAGGGCTGAACCAATCTACATTCCCACCAACAGTGTATGAGTGTTCCCTTTTCTCCACATCCTCTCCAACGTTTGTTATTCCTTGTCTTTTTGATAATAGCCATTCTAATAGGTGTGAAGAGATATCTTATTGTGGTTTTGATTTGAATTTACCTGATAATCGGTGATGTTAAACATCTTTTCATGTGGTTGTTAGCCATCTCCATGTCTTCTTTGGACAAATGTCTATTCAGATTCTCTACCCATTTTTAACCTAGATGTTTGTCTTTTTGTTGTTGAGTTATATGAGTTCTTTATATATTTTGGATATTAGTACTTGTCAGATATATGATTTACAAATATCTTCTCCCATTTAGTAGGTTGCCTTTTCATTTTGATAATGGATTCCTTCACTATGCAGAAGCTGTTTAGTTTGATATAGTCCCATTTGTTTATTTTTGCTTTTGTTGTCCTTGATTTGAAATTAGAGCCACAAAAACATCACTAAGACCCATGTCAGTGAGGTTACTGCCTATGCTTTTTGCCTAGAAATTTTATCATTTCATGTACTACATTCAAGCCTTTCATCCCTTTTTAACTTTTCTATATGATGTATGCTAGTGGTCTAATTTTATTCTTTTGCATGTGGCTGTCCAGTTTTCCCAGCACCATTTATTGAAGAGACTGTCTTTTCTCCATAATATGTTCTTTGCTCCTTTGTTGTAAATTAATTGTCCATATATGTGTAGGTATATTTCTGGGCTCTCAGTTCTTTTCCATTGATCTGTGTCTGTTTTTGTGCCAGTACCATACTGTTTTTATTACTACAGCTTTGTGGTATAGTTTGAGCAGGGAGTGTGATACCTTGAGCTTTGTTCTTCTTTCTCAAGATTGTTTTGGTTATTATTCTTTTGTGGTTCCATGTAAAGTTTAGAATTATTTATTCTAGTTCTGTGAAATATGCCATTGGCATGTTGATAGGGATTGCATTGAATCTGTAGATTGCTTTGGGTAATATGGACATTTAAGCGATATTATTCTTACATCCCATGAGCATGGTATATCTTTGCATTTCTTTCTGTCTTCTTATATTTCTTTCAACAATATCTTAGAGTTTTCAGTGTACAGGTTTTTCACTTCTTTGATTATATTTATTGCTAGGTATTTTACTCTATTTGATGCAAAGGTAAGTGGGATTATTTTCTTAATGTCTCTTTCTGATAATTTGTTATTAGTGTATAGATGCCACTGATTTTTATATATTGATTTTTTATTCTGCAACTTTATTGGATTTATCTATTAGTTCTAATTGTTTTTTGGTGGAGTCTTTGGGTTTTTTCTATATAGGGTCATGTCATCTGCAAATAATGATAGTTTTACCTTTTCCTTTCTGATTTGGATGCTTTTTATTCCTTTTACTTGCCTGATTGCTGGGGCTGGAGGGGACTTCAAATATTACATTGAATAAAAGTGATGAGAATGGGCATCCTTGTCTTGTTCCTTATCTTAGAGGGAAAGCTTTCACTATTTTCACTATTGAGTATGTTGGCTGTGGGCTTATCATATACAGCCTTTATTATGTTGACGTATGTTCCCTTTATACACACTTTGATGAGAGTTTTTTTTTTAACATCTTTACTAGCATATAATTGCTTTACATTGTTGTTAGTTGCTGCTGTACAGCAAAGTGAATGGGCTATACATATACATATATCCCCATATCCCCTCCCTCTTGTGTCTCCCTCTAATCCTCCCTATCTCACCCCTCTAGATGGTCGCAAAGCACCGAGCTGATCTCTTGTGCTATGTGGCTGCTTCCCACTAGCTATCTATTTTACATTTGGTAGCGCATATATGTCAATGCCACTCTCTCACTTTGTCCCAGCTTACCCTTCCCTCTCTCCGTGTCCTCAAGTCCATTCTCTACGTCTGCGTCTTTATTCCTGTCCTGCCCCTAGGTTCTTCAGAACCATTTTTTTTTTTAGATTCCATATATATGTGTTAGCATATGGGCTTTGTTTTTCTCTTTCTGACTTACTTCACTCTGTGTGACCGACTCTAGGTCCGTCCACCTCACTACAAATAACTCAATTTCGTTTCTTTTTATGGCTGAGTAATATTCCACTGTATATATGTGCCACATCTTCTTTATCCATTCATCTGTCGATGGGCACTTAGGTTGCTTCCATGTCCTGGCTCTTGCACTGTTGGTGGGAATGTAATTTAATACAGCCACTATGGAGAACAGTATGGAGGTTCCTTAAAAAACGAAAAATAGAACTATCATATGACCCAGCAATCCCACTACTGGGCATATACCCTGAAAAAACCATAATTCAAAAAGAGTCATGTACCACAAAGTGGTGTTCATTGCACCACTTTGGTGAGAGTTTTAATCATAAGTGAATGTTTAATTTTGTTAAATGCTTTTTCTGCATCTATTGAGATGATCATATGATTTTTAGTTTTCACTTTGTTAATGTGATGTCTCATGTTGATTGATTTGCTGATGATGAACCATCTTAGCATCCCTGGAATAAATCCCACTTGATCCTGGTGCATGATCCTTCTAATGTGTTGCTGGATTTAGTTTACTAATATTTTTTGAGGATTTTTGCATCTATGTTTGTTCATCAAGGATATTAGCCTGTAGTTACCTTTTTTTGTGTGGTGTCCTTGTCTGGTTTTGGTATCAGGGTAATGCTGACTTCATAAAAACTGTTTGAAATGTTTCCCTCCTCTTCAGTTTTTTGGAACCGTTTGAGTAGCATAGGTAGTAACTCTTCTTTAAAATTTTGGTAGAATTCACCTATGAAGCCATCTGGTCCTGGACTTTTGTTTGTTGGGAGCTTTTTGGTTGCTATTTCAATCTCCTTATTAGTAATCGGTCCGTTCGGATTTTCTATTTCTTCATGATTCAGTCTTAGAAGATTATGTTTCTAGAAATTTGTTTATTTTTTCTAGGTTATCTAATTTGTTGGCATATGATTGTTCATGGTAGTCTCTTACAATCTTTTGTATTTCTGTTGTCTCTGTTGTAACCTCTCTTTTGTTTCTGATTTTATTTATTTGAGCCCTCTCTCTTTTTCTTGGTTAGTCTAGCTAATGGCTTGTCAATTTTGTTTATCTTTTCAAAGAACCAGCTCTTAGTTTCATTGATCTTTTCTATTATTTTTTTGTCTCTATTTCATTTATTTCCACTCTGATCTTTCTTATTTCCTTCTTTCTACTAATTTTGGGCTTTGTCTCTTTCTAGGTCCTTTAGGTGTGAAGTTAGATTGTTTATTTGGGATTTTTTTGTTTCTTGAGGTAGGCTTGTATTACTATGGACTTCCCACTCTGAACTGCTTTTGCTGCATCTCATAGACTTTGGTATATTTTATTTCTGTTCTAACTTGTCTCTAGGTATTTTTTAATTTCTCCTTTGATTTCTTTGATAACCCGTTGGTTATTCAGTAGCATGTTATTTAAACTCCACGTTTTTGGGGGTTTTTTTTCCCATTTTTTCCTTGTGATTGGTTTCTAGTTTCCTATCACTGTGGTCAGAGAAGATGTTTGATATGACTTCAGTTTTCTTGAATTTGCTGAGACTTGTTTTGTGACCTAAGGTGTGATCTATCCTGGAGAATGTTCCATGTGCACTTGAGAAAAAAATGCATGTCCTACTACCTTTGGGTGGACCGTTATGTATATATCTATTAAGTTGTTTAAGTCCGATGTTTCCTTATCGATTTTCTGTCTGGATGATCTCACCATTGATATAAGTAGGGTATTAAAATCCCCTACTATTACTGTATTGCTTTCAATTTCTCCCTTTAAGTTCATTAATATTTGCTTTATGTATCTTGGTGCGTCTATGTTGGATGAATATACATTTATAAATGTTATATCTTCTTGCTGAATTGGTCACTTTATCATTATGTAATGCTCTTTTTTGTCTTTTTCTTATTTTGTTTGTTAGGAGTATAGATACTCCAGCTTTTCATTTCCATTTATGTGGAATATCCTTTTCCATCTATTCACTTTCAGTCTCTGTGTGTCCTTACTTCTGAAGTGAGTCCCTTGTAGGCAGCATATCAGTGGATCTGTTTTTTTTAATCCATTCAGCCACTCTATGTCCATGTGCTTATTGCCATTTTGTTAACTGTTTTCTGACACTTTTGTGGTTCCTTTCTGTTCCTTTTTTCTCCTTCTCTCTACCCTTGTGTTTTGGTGGTTTTCTTTAGTGTTATATTTAGTTTCCTTTTTCATTTTCTTTTGTGTATTTACTATAATAAGTTTTTTCCTTGTGGTTTCCATGAGGTTCACACATAACATCCTATTAAATAGCAGTCTATTTTAAGTTGCTAGCAACTTAAATTTTAACACATTCCAAAGCTTTATCTTTTTACTCCCCACCCCAACATTTTATCCTTTTGGTGATACATTTTACATCTTTTTATTTTATGTATTATTTAACTAATTATTTTAATTTTAGTTTATTTTACTACTTTCATCTTTCAACCTTTATGCTTGCTTTATAGGTAATTGATTCACTACCTTTATTATACATTTACATTTTACAGTGAGATTTTTACTTTCATATGTTTTCTAATTATTAATTATTCCATTTCTTTTCACTTTAAAGAACTTCCTTTAACATTTCTTGTAAGGTCAGTTTAGTGGTGGTGAACTCCTTTAGTTTTTGCTTACCTGGGAAACACTTAATCTATCCTGCAATTTTTAATGATAAATTTGCTGGGTAGAGAATTCTTGGTTGGAAGTTTTTTCCTTTTAGCACTTTGAATATGCCAGGCCACTCCCTTCTGGCCTGAAGAGTTTCTGATGAAAAATCTGTTGATAGACTTACAGGGTTTCCCTTGCACATAGCAAGTTGTTTTTCTCTTGCTGATTTTAGGATTCCTACTTTATCCTTAACTTTTACCATTTTAATTATAATGTGTCTTGGTGTGTTTCTGCTTAGGTTCCTCTCATTGGAACTCCCAGAGCTTCCTGGACCTGGATGTCTGTTTCTTTCCCCAGATTATGGATGTTTTCAGCCACTATTTCTTCAAATAATTTTTCTAGATCGCTCTCTTTCTCTTTCCTCCTTCTGTCACCTCTGTAATGTGAATGTTATTCTGCTTGATGTTACCTCAGAGATTCCTTAATCTATCTTTACTTTTTAAAATTCTTTTTAAAAATTTTCCTGCCCTGTCTGAGTGAGTTCCATTGCTTTGTCTTCCAGCTCACGGATTCATTCTTCTACCTTATCCAGTCTGTTGTTGAACCCCTCTAGTGTATTTTTCTGTTCAGTTATAACTTCTCTTTGGTATTTTCTTATAGCTTCTATCTCTTTTTTGAAGTACTCACTGTGTTTGTCCATTCATCTCCCAAGTTCAATGGGGTTTAGAACATTACTTTGAACGCTTTACTGGGTAGATTGCTTATGTCTGTTTCACTTGGTTCTTTTTCTGAGGTTTCATCTTGTTCTTTCTTTTTTTTTTTTTTTTTTTTAAGGAACCTCCATATTGTTCTCCATAGTGGCTGTATCAATTTACATTCCCACCAACAGTGCAAGAGGGTTCCCTTTTCTCCACACCCTCTCCAGCATTTGTTGTTTGTAGATTTTCTGATGATGCCCATTCTAACAGGAGTGAGGTGATAACCTCATTGTAGTTTTGATTTGCATTTCTCTAATAATTAGTGATGTTGAGCATCTTTTCATGTGCTTCGTGGCCGTCTGTATGTCTTCTTTGGAGAAATGTCTATTGAGGTCTTCTGCCCATTTTTGGATTGGGGTGTTTGTTTCTTTGATATTGAGCTGAATGAGCTGTTTATATATTTTGGAGATTAATCCTTTGTCCGTTGATTCATTTGCAAATATTTTCTCCCATTCTGAGGGTTGTCTTTTCGTCTTGTTTATGGTTTCCTTTGCTGTGCAAAAGCTTTGAAGTTTCATTAGGTCCCACTTGTTTATTTTGTTTTTATTTCCATTACTCTAGGAGGTGGTTCAAAAAAGATCTTGCTGTGATTTATGTCAAAGAGTGTTCTTCCTATGTTTTCCTCTAAGAGTTTTATAGTGTCCAGTCTTATATTTAGGTCTCTAATGCATTTTGAGTTTATTTTTGTGTATGGTGTTAGGGAGTATTCTAATTTCATTCTTTTACATGTAGCTGTCCAGTTTTCCCAGCACCACTTATTGAAGAGACTGTCTTTTCTCCATCGTATATCTTTGCCTCCTTTGTCATAGATTAGTTGACCATAGGTGCGTGGGTTAATCTCTGGGCTTTCTATCTTGTTCCATTGATCTATGTTTCTGTTTTTGTGCCAGTACCCTATTGTCTTGATTACTGTAGCTTTGTAGTAGAGTCTGAAGTCAGGGAGTCTGATTCCTCCAGCTCCATTTTTTTGCCTCAAGACTGCTTTGGCTATTCGGGGTCTTTTGTGTCTCCATACAAATTTTAAGATGATTTGTTCTAGCTCCGTAAAAAATGCCATTGGTAATTTGATAGGGATTGCATTGAATCTGTAGATTGCTTTGGGTAGTATACTCATTTTCACAATGTTGATTCTTCCAATCCAAGAACATGGTATATCTCTCCATCTGTTGGTATCATCTTTAATTTCTTTCATCAGTGTCTTATAGTTTTCTGCATACAGGTCTTTTGTCTCCCTAGGTAGGTTTATTCCTAGGTATTTTATTCTTTTTGTTGTAATGGTAAATGGGAGTGTTTCCATAATTTCTCTTTCAGATTTTTCATCATTAGTGTATAGGAATGCAAGAGATTTCTGTGCATTAATTTTGTATCCTGCAACTTTACCATATTCATTAATTAGCTCTAGCAGTTTTCTGGTGGCAGTTTTAGGATTCTCTATGTATGGTATCATGTCATCCGCAAACAGTGACAGTTTTACTTCTTCTTTTCCAATTTGTATTCCTTTTATTTCTTTTTCTTCTCTGATTGCCGTGGCTAGGACTTCCAGAACTATGTTGAATAATAGTGGTGAGAGTGGACATCCTTGTCTCGTTCCTGATCTTAGAGGAAATGCTTTCAGTTTTTCACCATTGAGAATGATGTTTGCTGTGGGTTTGTCATATATGGCCTTTATTATGTTGAGGTAGGTTCCCTCTATGCCCACTTTCTGGAGAGTTTTTATCAGAAATGGGTGTTGAATTTTGTCAAAAGCTTTTTCTGCATCTATTGAGATGATCATCTGGTTTTTATTCTTCAATTTGTTAATATGGTGTATCACATTGATTGATTTGCGTATATTGAAGAATCCTTGCATCCCTGGGATAAATCCCACTTGATCATGGTGTATGATCCTTTTAATGTGTTGTTGGATTTTGTTTGCTAGTATTTTGTTGAGGATTTTTGCATGTATATTCATCAGTGATATTGGTCTGTAATTTTCTTTTTTTGTAGTGTCTTTGTCTGGTTTTGGTATCAGGGTGATGGTGGCCTCATAGAATGAGTTTGGGAGTGTTCCTTCCTCTGCAATTTTTTGGAAGAGTTTGAGAAGGATGGGTGTTAGCTCTTCTCTAAATGTTTGATAGAATTCACCTGTGAAGCCATCTGGTCCTGGACTTTTGTTTGTTGGAAGATTTTTAATCACAGTTTCAATTTCATTACTTGTGATTGGTCTGTTCATATTTTCTGTTTCTTCCTGGTTCAGTCTTGGAAGGTTATACCTTTCTAAAAATTTGTCCATTTCTTCCAGGTTGTCCATTTTATTGGCATAAAGTTGCTTGTAGTAGTCTCTTAGGATGCTTTGTATTTCTGTGGTGTCTGTTGTAACTTCTCCTTTTTCATTTCTGATTTTATTGATTTGAGTCCTCTCCCTCTTTTTCTTGATGAGTCTGGCTAATGGCTTATCAATTTTGTTTATCTTCTCAAAGAACCAACTTTTAGTTTTATTGATCTTTGCTATTGTTTTCTTTGTTTCTATTTCATTTATTTCTGCTCTGATCTTTATGATTTCTTTCCTTCTGCTAACTTTGGGTTTTGTTTGTTCTTCTTTCTCTAGTTTCTTTAGGTGTAAGGTTAGATTGTTTACTTGAGATTTTTCTTGTTTCTTTAGGTAGGCTTGTATAGCTATAAACTTCCCTCTTAGAAACGCTTTTGCTGCATCCCATAGGTTTTGGGTCGTCGTGTTTTCATTGTCATTTGTCTCTAGGTATTTTTTGATTTCCTCTTTGATTTCTTCAGTGATCTCTTGGTTATTTAGTAACGTATTGTTTAGCTTCCATGTGTTTGTCTTTTTTACGTTTTTTTCCCTGTAATTCATTTCTAATCTCATCGCGTTGTGGTAAGAAAAGATGCTTGATATGATTTCAATTTTCTTAAATTTACTGAGGCTTGATTTGTGACCCAAGATGTGATCTATCCTGGAGAATGTTCCGTGCGCACTTGAGAAGAAAGTGTAATCTGCTGTTTTTGGATGGAATGTCCTATATATATCAATTAAATCTATCTGGTCTATTGTGTCATTTAAAGCTTCTGTTTCCTTATTTATTTTCATTTTGGATGATCTGTCCATTGGTGTAAGTGAGGTGTTAAAGTCCCCCACTATTATTGTGTTACTGTCGATTTCCTCTTTTATAGCTGTTAGCAGTTGCCTTATGTATTGAGGTGCTCCTATGTTGGGTGCATACATATTTATAATTGTTATATCTTCTTCTTGGATTGATCCCTGGATCATTATGTAGTGTCCTTCCTTGTCTCTTGTAACATTCTTTATTTTAAAGTCTATTTTATCTGATATGAGTATAGCTACTCCAGCTTTCTTTTGATTTCCATTTGCATGGAATATCTTTTTCCATCCCCTCACTTTCAGTCTGTATGTGTCCCTAGGTCTAAAGTGGGTCTCTTGTAGACAGCATACATATGGGTCTTGTTTTTGTATCCATTCAGCCAGTCTATGTCTTTTGGTTGGGGCATTTAATCCATTCACGTTTAAGGTAATTATCGATATGTATGTTCCTATGACCATTTTCTTAATTGTTTTGGGTTTGTTTTCGTAGGTCCTTTTCTTCTCTTGTGTTTCCCACTTAGAGAAGTTCCTTTAGCATTTGTTGTAGAGCTGGTTTGGTGGTGCTGAATTCTCTTAGCTTTTGCTTGTCTGTAAAGCTTTTGATTTCTCCATCAAATCTAAATGAGATCCTTGCCGGGTAGAGTAATCTTGGTTGTAGGTTCTTCCCTTTCATCACTTTAAGTATATCATGCCACTCCCTTCTGGCTTGCAGAGTTTCTGCTGAGAAATCAGCTGTTAACCTTCTGGGAGTTCCCTTGTATGTTATTTGTCGTTTTTCCCTTGCTGCTTTCAATAATTTTTCTTTGTCTTTAATTTTTGCCACTTTGATTACTATGTGTCTCGGCGTGTTTCTCTTTGGGTTTATCCTGTATGGGACTCTCTGCGCTTCCTGGACTTGGGTGGCTATTTCCTTTCCCATGTTAGGGAAGTTTTCGACTATAATCTCTTCAGATATTTTCTCTGGTCCTTTCTCTCTCTCTTCTCCTTCTGGGACCCCTATAATGCGAATGTTGTTGCGTTTAATGTTGTCCCAGAGGTCTCTTAGGCTGTCTTCATTTCTTTTCATTCTTTTTTCTTTAGTCTGTTCTGCAGCAGTGAATTCCACCATTCTGTCTTCCAGGTCACTTATCCGTTCTTCTGCCTCAGTTATTCTGCTATTGATTCCTTCTAGTGTAGTTTTCATTTCAGTTATTGTATTGGTCATCTCTGTTTGTTTGTTCTTTAATTCTTCTAGGTCTTTGTTAATCATTTCTTGCATCTTCTCGATCTTTGCCTCCATTCTTATTCCGAGGTCCTGGATCATCTTCACTATCATTATTCTGAATTCTTTTTCTGGAAGGTTGCCTATCTCCACTTCATTTAGTTGTTTTTCTGGGGTTTTTTCTTGTTCCTTCATCTGGTACATAGCCCTCTGCCTTTTCATCTTGTCTATCTTTCTGTAACTGTGGTTTTTGGTCCACAGGCTGCAGGATTGTAGTTTTTCTTGCTTCTGTTGTCTGCCCTCTGGTGGTTGAGGCTATCTAAGAGGCTTGATGGGAGGCTCTGGTCTCATCTTGTTCTTTCAGTTGGAACATATTCCTTCATCTCCTCGTTTTGCCTAATTCTCTGTGTTTGTTTCTATGTAGTAGATAAATCATCTACCTCTCTCAATCTTGAAGGAGTGGCTTATGTAGGAGATGTCCTCTGGGGCTCAGAAGTGCAGTCTCACCAGCCACAGAGCCAGGCACTCAAAGAGTGTCCCTTATGTAGGCTGTGTTCACCTTCCTTTGTGGTGGGGTTGCCACTGCTGCTGTGGCATTCTGGTGGGTGAGGATGGCCCCTAGCTGCAGGGCCTGGACATGGCTGCTACCAGGTACTGGTGGGCAGGCTTATCACCCAGCAGGCTGTGAAGCCCAGCTGAGGCACAGGCATGTGCAGGGCCCTTGGTGAGGTGCACTTACAGGCGCTAACAGGTTAGATGGATAATTTCAAATTTGCGTCTGCCAGCTTCAGTATTAGCAAGGTAGCCTGGGATTGCAAAAATGATTTCCACCAGTGTCTCAGTCCCCAGGGAGAATCCCAACAGGTTCTTGACTACCCAGCAGATTCTTCAAGATTAGTAGTTGGGTCACATTCACCTATGGTCCAGGTGCTTTTCAATCTGGTGTTTTTGTGCTGGTTTTTGGGTTGAGTGAGACTGTGAGCAAGCCCTTTTAAGAGTGGGTTTTCTGTTCCATTTAGTTCTATAATTTTCCTGGATATATTCCCATTTGTTTTCAAAGTCAGGTGTTTTGGGGGCTTGTCTCTTTTGTGCAGGATCTATGGGTTAATGTGTCTGATGTTGAGCTCATATCCCTCACTCCTCAGGGAAAATAAACATACTTTTGTAATCCCTCCCATCTGTGGATCACCATGGTTGGGATGTGGTTTTTTCTTTGGCAAGTCTGTATCTCCGTTTCTCCTACCATCTTGATGTTGTCTTTTACCCTTTGTTGTGGGGACTCTGTTCATACAGTTTCCTTTCTGAAGGAATTATTCTATATATATAATAGTTGTAAATTTGTTGTTGTGTTCATGAGAGCCATCTTGAAACCTTCTCCTTTTTTTTTTTTTTTTTTTTTTTCTAGTCTGGTTTCTCCCTGTTGTTAAGATTGGGTAATTTCTATTGTTCTATATTCTAGTTCACTGATTTCTTTCTTATGTTCCTTCCACTCTGCTGTTGAGCCCATCTAAATAGCTTTTTATTTCTCCTATCGTATTTTTTAGTTCTAAAATGTCCTTTTGGTTCTTCTTGATATATTTTATTTCTTCACCAAGGCTTTGTTTTTTTCATTTGTTGCAAGCGTATTTGTAATTGCTCATTGAAACTCTTTTATCATGGCTGCTTTAAACTTTGTCATATGCTTCTAACACCTTTGTCAGCTTGGTGTTGGCATCTATTGATTGTCTTTTTTCATTCAGTTTGAGATCTTCCTGGTTTTTGGTATGATGAAAGATTTTCAATTGAAACCTGGAAATTTTTGTACTATCTAATGATGCTCTGGATCTTATCTAAACATTCTATTTTAGCTGGCTTTATTTGACATTGCTCTGACAGGGAAGGTGGGAGGGTACTATGTCATTATTGCCAGGTGGGTATAGAAGTCCAGGTTTTCCACTCAGCCCCCAATGACACCAGAGTAGGGAAGAGTTTCTTGCTATTGCAGAATGGGGATGAGAGTTCTAGCTCCCCATGTGTCTCTACTGACACTGGCCTGCTCCATACTTGGCCTTCTCTGATACAGTCCTAGTGGGGGTGTTGGGAAAGACTCATGAGTATAGAAGTCTAGGTTTCCCCCTCTACCTTTGCTGGCATAGGAGTGGATGGGCGGAGCCATGATGTTTTCTGTGGTGTTTGGCTGGAGTAGAGCAATTATTGTTTAAAAGTCTTTTTGTCTTTTTAGGCTGCTTCTTTTCCTGGTCCTTTGGCAAAAGAGAGCAGACTTTTGTTGGGGTTTTTATTGTCTGTACACATTGGTGTTTCCAGGTTGCTGGCTTTTTCAGCTACAAGTCTAAGGTATATGAGGCAAAAAAGAAAACCCAGGGAACTGGCGACTGTGTTATTCCTTGAGTCCCCAAGTCTATAGCCAGTCTATACCTTTCAGAGTCTTCTTATCCCTATAAAGGTAAAAGGAGAAAAACTATATGTGCATTGCTGTTAATATAGAAAAAGTAATTGATGAATTTCAGCACTCATCATGACAACCCTCAACACCCCAAAAGTGAAATATGAGTAGAAGGGAATTTCCTTAATGTGATAAAGAATATCTATCAATAATTTATTTTGACATTGAAACATTTAATGGTGAGACGTTAGAGACATTCCACTTAATCAGGAATAAGGCAATGGTCCCCACTCCTAGCTAATATTATACTAAAGGTCCTTGTCAGCCCATTCCAGACTAAATAGAATGCAAGTACTTTATCTGTCTTGCTCATAACTGAATCCCAATAGCTAGAACAAGTCTCAAAATATTATAGCTATTCAGTAAATATTTGCTAGATAAGTGAGTGAAGCAGCCTTATCTATGAAAATGAGATACTGAAAAGGAGGAATTATATATATATATATATATATATATATATATATAATCCATGTTCATTTAAAAATCCAAGCAACATAGAAAAATATAAGGAAAAAAGTAAAATAACATTTCAAATCTCATCATGAAGAAGCAACTGTTACTAATTCTGGGCACACATCATTTTAACTATTTCTCTATGCATATTTACAGGTGGACGGTAGATGGATAAACTGATAAAAGTGGATCCAGGATATGCATAATATTTTAAACAAAATGATATTAAATTTTAACTGAGAGAAAAAGAATTGAAGTGAAACTGAAGAACAGGCAAACTCCAGGTAGATATTTCCTCTCCAGAAACATTATTAGTTCCTAAAAGATCTCACCAAAGGTAAGGAGAACCTTAAGTGATTGGAGTCATATTTAAAACTACATTTTCCTAATTAAACTGGATCGGTCAATATCTACTTTGAGAAATTAATCAATTGATACATTCTATTTCTCCTATATTCCTTCTTCTAGCCCTTTGATTTTTATTAATTATATTATTGTCAGGTTTTGAGACATGTGCATTCTCTTAACAATAACTTCCTCAAATCATCAAGCATTAGTTTATGTCAGCCATTGCCAACTGGGGGTAGTTGTGCTGAAGGGAATGTTGGTCAATGCCAGGAGGCATTTTGGGTTGTCATACCTTGGAGGGGGGGAAGCAGTGCTATTGGCATCTAGTAGATGGAGAACAGGGATGCTGCTAAACATGTTACAATGCACGAAACTTCCTCTACAACAAAGAATTAATTGTCTGATCCCAAACACGAGTGCTGAGTCTGAGAAACCCTGATCAAATGTATAAGTGGATTCAGTGCTCACCAACAGTCCTCTTCAAACAGCTTCTCCTTCCTTGTATTCTTAAAAGTTTTTCTTCTTTAGCTGAATTTAACATCTAGGAGTATTTTTTTTTTCTTCACAGGGCCTTATAATGACTGTATTCCCTTCCTTAGCTGATAATACCTTTCTATTGACTTTAAATGGAGAACAACTTGGCTGGGTGTAAATTTCTTGTGTTAAATTTTATTTCCCTCGGAAAACCGTAGACCTATTTCCACTGTCATGTGGCATTAAATATTACTTTGGAGAAGCTCAAGGTAAACCAAGTTCATTTCTTCTGGTATGTGCCTGTTATATAATAATTTTTAAAAAAATGACTGGCCTTTGTCCCTGGTTCCTAAGGCCTTGGAAACTCTTGGAATTTCCTGAGTAATAGGAATGCCTTTGTTACTCATGAATCCCTTAAGTTACACCAGAGTTCATGCTAGCAAGACTCAGGATGAGGGGTCTGGTCACCAGAAAAATCAATGATATGATTACAGGGTTGGAGTTTTGAAGCTAGTCCAACCTCTGGGGAGGGAAGGGGAGCTGGAGACTGAGTTCAATCATGTGGCTAATGATTCAATCAATCATGCCTACATAATGAAACCCAATAAAAACTTGGTGAAACTTCCTGGTTGATGAACAGATACATGTGCTGGGAGGGTGACATGCTCTGATTCCACAGAGACAGGGCACCGAAGTTCTGCATTTGGGACTCTCCCAGACCTTACCCTATGTTTCTCTTCACTTTGCTGGTCCTGATCTATATCCTTTATAATAAAATTGTAATCATATATATAGCACTTTTCTGAATTATGTTAATTGTTCTAGTGAATTAACAAACATGAGAGGTTTGTGGGACCCCCTGATTTTGTAGTCAGTTAGTCAGAGTTCTGAGTGGTGTGGGGACTCCTAAACTTACAGCTAGCATGGCAATAGTTTCTAGAATGCACTAAAATATTCAGTCCATTAACTTGAACATCGTCTCCTTCATGCCCTCACATCTTGCCCATCTTGGATTCTATGTACTACTCATCTCCTTTGCACTACTCTCCCTCACTGTACTCATTTGGCAAAACCCAGCTTTCTGCCAAGCTCCAGATAGCTCTCTGCCTATTTTGTGCTTGCACAAGAGCAGCTTAACATGGTTCTGGAGAAATGTGCTTTGGATGTTGATGATACTTGCTGACAGACTTTAAAAATCCACTTGGACCTTCCTCACTGCTTGGAAGCCCCACTACATTTCTGTAGTTGGAGACAACCATTTCGTACCTTCCCCTGTTTCTTTAAACCTTTACCTCTACTTCCTTCCTCTTATTTCACTGAGATTTGTAAATAGCCAGAAAAGAATGTCCTCAACCTCTTACCATTTAATCAACCAATACTCCTGCAACTCTGCCTGTAACTTCTGCATTCCTTCCAGTGAAGATGAATGAGCTGTCCAAGTTCCTTGCTTAGACCAAACTCTCCACTGAGCACTTGACATCATCCACTCTCTACTACTCAAGAACATTCCTCCTTCAATTACTCCTCCTTTCTCCTGCATGATCAATTTCTTCCTCTCTTTTGAACTAGGATTGTAGTAGGGAAAGACAGTCAGCCACAAACACATGGAAATATCTCCCATATTAAAACAATAATATCTTAGGCCATTTATCTTCCTTCACCTCTTCATTCCTCTTCTTTTTATAGCAAAATTTCTCAAAATAGTTATCTATATTTGTAGCTTTTATGTCTTTATTCTCTGTCTCTCTGTCTGGCTCTCCATCTCTGTCTCTTTCTCCCTCATTATGGGAAAAATTTCAAACATATATACAAATAGTTGCAGTAGTATAATGAACTCCATGTATCCATCACTCAGCTACAACAATTGTCAACACATGGCCAATCTTGTTTCATTTATATCCCTACCCACTCCTTCCTCTCTTTGCATTACTTTGAAACAAACCTAAATATCACATTATTTAATCCATAAATACTTCCTTATGTATCTCTGTAAGATAAGGCCTCTTTTAAAAATACCACTATAACACTTGAAAATGCCACAATAATCCCTTATTATCATTATCAAATATTGTTAAATCATTTAAAAAGTTTCACATTTTCCAGGTTGGCTTGTAAAATTTTGTTTTACAGTTTTTGTGGTTTTTCCCACTCAGAGTCCAAACAAGGCCCACACGTTGCATTTCATTGATATATACCTTAAGATTTTTTATCCATAAATTCCATCTCCCTCATCTTTTTAACTTATAATTTGTTGTAGAAAATAGAGTATTGTCCTGAAGAAGAGTTTCCAAAATTCTGGATTTTGCTAATTCAACCCTGTGGTTAAGTTTAACATGTTTTTCTGTCCCTTTATTTCTTGTGAGCTCACAGTTAGATCTAGATCAATTTTTAGCAAAAAGATTGCATAAATAGTATTGTATAATTCCTATTGCATGACATCTGGAGAAACAATGTCTAGTAGGCTCAGCTTATATTATGTTAAGTCATCAGCCTGATCCATCCAATGCAGCTATTGATTATCAACATCTGTGTTAAAAAAGAAACAATGGTCCCCAAATGGAGTCACTTGTGCTAAAACCAAAACTTACTACCTAACCTAACTGTAGTTAAAACCTTCCCCAGGAATGTAATCCTAACCAGTCAGTGTGGAATTTTCTGGTAGGCACCGATGAGGTAATCCTTTCCATCCTGCAAAGAAATATGAGGTAGTCTGCCACAGACCACGTTTGTCCCCCATAGGTAGGTTACCTAAGCCTGAAATAATTTTTTGTTTATGACTTTCTTGTCTTGCCTTTAAAAACCTTTCCCTGTTTTTAGCCCTTTGGAATTCCTCTCTACTTGCCAGATGGGATGCGGCTCGATCCATGAATTTTTCAATAAAGCCAATTAGATCTTTAAAGTTTACTTTGTTAAATTTTTGTTGTTTAACAGATTTGGTGGCAGTGGTGGGATCCAAAGTGAACTTCTGATGGCGTACCAGGACAACAAGAAACACAGGTGTGGTACTCTGTGAACTCTGAGTTCACCGACTTTTCTGCCATTTCTGAGGCCATAGGTAAGTTCCCTCTCAGTTCTGAGCTCTATTCTCTTTGTGTTGATCTCCCAATCTAATTGGTTTTTCAGTCTGCAATTCCCAGGTTATTCAGTGGAAACCCCAGCCCTTAATTTTGTCACAAGATCCACATGGGAACTGTTAGTGGCAGTGCATAGTTTCCCATCCATTTGGAGCCTCCAGTCTGCAGTACCCATTTATTGAGGTCTGCTGGTTCAACCCTTTCCTCAGTCCAAGATTCCACAGGAATTGTTGGTGGTGCATGCAGGGCCTTCTATCGGAAAATATCCAGTAACTTCTAAACCCCAGGCCTTGGTTCTTTCTCAGATTCCATGCTGGGAACTGCTGGTGGTTTAGTCTGCAGTTCCATGTTTGTTTGGAATCAATCCGCAGTCTCCATTAATTGAAGTCTGCTGGTTCAATTTTTCCTCAGTCCCTAGTTCTTTGGTTACTGCTGGTGTCCACAGTTCTATTTCCTCAGTTACTGTTGGTTTCTGTTAATGTGAACATGAAGTAAAGACTAATTGCTAATGGGGATCTTGGAGGCCAAAAAGCTGCAAAAGGTGGTGGGCACAATTGAGCATTTAAAGGTTGTTAGAGTGCTTGCCACCTAACCCAAAGACTCCTGTTTTAAGATAAGTTGGTCATGGAATGAGTTAGATTGACACTAGGCGACCTGCCAACCTCAAGAAAATTTCCATGCAATGAGGTACACTGTGAGACACCACACAACCCCAACCCCATGACGCATCTCTCTTAAGTATTAATCTGGCTCTGAAAAACCTAGACTTAGCTAAAATCAATAATAATAATAATAATAAAGATGGGATCCTTCATTTCAAAAGAGTCAAGTGTGCCACCTTTCAGCACACCTGCTTATTTTATGTCTAAGAACTGCAGTCCTGGAAGCCTGTAAATATCTACAAAAATGGCAAAATCTTACTAAAGACAGCCTAGAATTACAATGCCCATTATGGGAAATGTTCTAATTAGACAATATCAGTTACTTAAGAAGTACACTTGAAAGTAAGGGCTCCCATATTAAACAAACAGAATTGGATACCTATCTTAATTGGTATATGAGGCTTCCAAAAGACTTAAAATTCCAAAGTAGTTACATTGAAAGTTTCGCTGCAAAAGGCTAATGAAAAATTAAAGACACAAAAGATATCCAAAACAATACCTAGGCCTCCCCCATTACACCCTCCTAGGGCTCCCTTGTCAAAACACTGGTGCAGAAATGGATGTCTCAGTTGTAATCAACTGGGACACTGGAAAAAATATTGTCTTCAAAGGCCCTATGCAAATTCTTCAACACCAACTCAAATGCCTTCATATCTACCTTCAAAGTGGGCACCTTCCAGAGCTGACAAGACTCTGAGGGATTTTCTGATAAACTGCTAAGTTGTTCCTTTAAACAGCCAAGGGAAAACTAAAATTAAAATTAATGAAAAACTTTGCCAAATTTTAGTAAATATCAGAGCTACACTCTCCACTTTAAACACCACTCAGAACCTGCAGATGGGATCCTGGAAAAACTGGCAGAAGCCGGCCAAGGTTGAGAATTCTTACCAGAGTAAGTTCTTTTGAATCTGTCTGTAGTGCCCAATTAAGAGAGGGAAATAAAATTTCATGCTGTTCCTTCCCTTCCAAATCCAGACCAATTGGTTATTAATCCTTTCTCTTCAAAGGATAGCTATTGCCTTCTTGCTTGTCTAGTTTTATGTCCTAAAAGCTTGGCTTGTCTTTTTGCCTACCTGGGACATGCAGGTGGTTGGTTCTTTCTTTTGGCTATCTTTGAGAGTGACTCTAGATCTTGTGAAGATAATATATTTTGCACCCTCCTTGGGAACACCTCTTGAGTCAAATTGTTACCGAATTAAACTTGGGTCTGCTCGTCCATGCACAGTAAAGTCAATCTACTGACACTAGGTTGTGGTGAAGGAAAGTGCAGCGTTTACTGCAGGGTGCCAAGCAAGGAGTCCAGGACAGCTAGTGCTCAAAAAGCCTGAACTCTCCAATGGGTTTCAGGAAAGCATTTTTAAAGGCCTGGTGAGGGAGGGAAGTCACAGATTATGTGATCTGCTTGTGCACAATTCTCTTATTGGTTGATGGTGAGGTAATATGGCAGTGTCACAGGGGTTAACGTTATCAATCTTTATGCTCCAGTAGGCCTGCTGGCTATGTGCTCATGGTCATCAAGTATTTAATGTCTTCCATTTGGTGGGGGTTTTAGCATCTGTAAAACAACTCAGGAAATGTGCATCAGACACTGTTATCTAGGTACTTCAGAGAGGAGCTAAAGCAGAGGGTATGGGGAAAAGGTCTGTCCCGGGAAGGCCCCATAGGGTCCTACTTGGTGACACAAGAGGTTGTTCAATATTGTCAGAAGTATCCACTGCTTGTCCCAGCTGAAATCTGACATAACTTCATAATGAGAAATTTGGCCAAATTGGAAGCTGATATTCAGAGCCTGATAGAAAAAAAATTTTAGACATTCTCTTCTAAGTTAAATGTACCCAGAAGGAAAGAAAAACATTCTAACATAAGTGGATGGTTATGTCAATCCTTAAGTATCTAGGCTACAACCCAGTTCTTTGAGGAATTGAGAGCAACTGTTGAAACTGAGCAGGACCCTGTGGGGCTCCTGGGCACAAAAGTCTTTGTGTGTCTCCCATTTATTGATGAATGAAATAGGCTTCAGCCTCCATGACCTTCCCTGAGTTCCAAAGGGCAGGTTCAAACAGTTGCTAATCAGGGAAGGGAGGGGATGCAGAGACAAGGGAGGAGCAGTCAAGAAACAATAGTGCTGCCTTGGGGCAGGGTCCTGGTTCCCCCTCAGGGGATACACATAAGAATATCTTTGAGCTCTTCTGCAGATACTGAAACCCCCACCAGGTGAAAGAAGTTAACTGTATGCTGCCCACAAGCACATAGACCCAAGACCAGTTGGAACCAGAAGGTTGATGATGCTGACTCCCAATTGCCTCACCACCAACCAGTCAGAAGAATGTCCATGAGCTGATCATGCCCTCCTGTTTGAACCATTACTATAAAACTCCTCACTATACCCTCCAGGTCGGGACACACAGTTTTGAGGGCATTAGCCTGCTGTGGCCCCCATTTGCCTGGCAAAGCAATAAAGCTATTCTTTTCTACTTTACCTAAAACTCTGTCTCTGAGATTTAATTCGGTACCGGGGTACAGAGGCCGGATTTGGCATCACTGTCCTTACATCACAAATCCTTGAAGAACTAGAAATACAGCCTAGTGGCAGTTCAAATTCACCTATTCCTTTTACCAATCCCCAAACATCTCCTATTTATCTCAGAAGACATAAATTATTGGCCTTAGGAAACCAAAGTCCTTCTTGGAGGAACTTGCATTCCTTCACCATGCCTCTGAGATATAAATGTTAAAGTATAAACTTCAGGGAGGTAATTCTTATCAGAAAAACAAAAACAAAAAAAAACACAAAAGGGAAAAGGTCATTTGAAATTTAGGCAAATGTTAGATTATAATCCTGTTAATTGTCTTTGAGGTTTTTTTTATACTTGCAAATTGGACTGGATTCTTTTTTATTTTATTTTTTGGCCGTGCAGCTTGTGGGATCTTAGTTCCCTGACGAGGGATCGAACCCAGGCCACCGCAATGAAAATGCCAAGTCCTAACCACTGCCAGGGAATTCCCTGGACTGGATTCTAAATCCTTCCAGCTTCCTGAAATCTGGCTACAACTCTCCAAACTAACGTTTCCAATTTTCTCCCATCCTTCTGATTTGGAGTTAGTAAGAACAAAGTAAATCTCCTTGGAAGGAGGTCCTCCTCACTATCCAGATGGCAGCCAAACTTCAGGGACTAGAACCTTGGATGTACATCTCACAGCTAAAGAAGGCTCAACCTCACATCTGATCCTGTAAAAACGCTGGAGAATGCCAAATCAAATTGACTAGGAAGATAAGTAGCTGACATCAAGGTAGACTGCTTCCTTCCAAGATGCTGATGCCAGATCAAGACTTGATACTTTAACTAAACATGAAACCCTCTCTTTTTCTGTTTCTTCCTTTGACCTGGAAAGATGACACCATTGATTGTATCTCCCAGGCCTTTGTTAAGGGTGAGGGTGTGTGTGTAACTTCTCAGACTGCTGGATTTGTCATAAAAAACTCCTATCTGCCCAGGGTGCCAAAGACCCCAGGTGCATTTCCCTGTCTCTGGTTAACTACTGCAAACTTGGGGAATTTTGCAGCGAGGATCTTTACAAAGAAAGGAATATAAAGTAAGGGTAACCAGAATAAAACTGCCTGTGTGGCCTACAGACCCTTATACAGATTCAAACGGAAATTACCAGGAGGCATTCATGATTCAAAATTAGCTCCCTTTGACAGACCCCTACTCCCTAGTTAGGAGTAGATGCAAATGAGGAACCTCTCCTTAACTCTTGACAATATTGCATAATTAACTGCTTTAGCAATAGCTATCCAACAAAAATTCTTAGACTCTCTGGCCAAAGTTGTTCTTGATAATAGGTTAGCCCTTGATTGCCTTTTAGCTGAACAAGGAAGTGTCTGTGTTGTGGCCAACACCACACACTGCACCTACATGAAAGGTTGAAATTCTGGGAAGGTTCTGGGAAGGGTGAAATTCAATTACATAAGACCACTGAGGTAAGCCACTTGGCTTAAAAAGATGACTCCTTCAGAGTCTTTTTTTGACTTATTTGATTTTGATTGGTTTGGTTCTTGGGGATCATGGCTCCAAAGTACACTCCAAACACTGGGAATTATCCTACTTATAATAATCATAACGATCTCCCTGGAGCATGGTAGTCTCTCAAAAGCTTACAACATTCTCCAGGAATGTAATTCTAACTGGTCAATATGGAATTTTCTGGTCAGCACCAATGAAGTAAACCTTTCCGTCCCCCAAAGAAAGATGAAGCAATCTGCCACATAGACCCCTTTGTCCCCCACAGATAAAGCTGAAATAATCTTTTTTGTTTGACTTCCTTTTCTTGCCTTTAAAAACCTTTCCCTCTGTGTAGTTCTTTGGAGCTCCTCTCTACTTGCGAGACTGGATGCTTTTCAACTTATGAATTGTTCAGTAAAGCCAATTAGACCTTTAAAATTTACCTGGTTGAATTTTTGTTAACACCTACATCCCTGATTTTATAGGGATCGCTGTTTTCTCTGGAAAAACACTTGAGTCTTTTTCTAAGATTATTTGAAATGAGATCTCCTGGAGGATTCTGACTTAAGCTATTGGATCATTCTTATACCCACCTGTCTTAAGAAAAACCTGAATAAATAAATGTACTTCCCAGCCAAGACCAGGCTTTTGAGAGATTCTTTTAACATACCCCCTTTTCCATCATAAGACAACAACAACAAGGAAAATGGGATTAGTGTTGGAACCATCTCTTACATGGAGTGGAAAATAATTACCATTTCTTGAATGTTTTTTGTATGTCATATAGCAGCTCTGTAAGGTAAGTATAACTATGACCATTTTTTTTTAAATATGAGGAAATGATTTGAGTAGAGAACAAATAACCTTAAAATAAGTCATACAACTTGAAAGTGACTCTGTTGGAAGGGTTATAGCCTTCTACTTTAATGTCAAGTTGTTTGATTCCACCTAGAATCAACTTGACTGGAGCAAAGATTTTGATAATGAACATGTCAAAATAGCCCTTAAGCTGCCTACCCATAAAGTTCCCAAGAGAAGGGGAAAGGGGAAAAGGGCAAGGTGACATAACTGATATGTGATTAGACCCCATCTTTCCATTTTTATTCTTCCCAATATACCCTGCCCCCTACATATACAAACGCAGAGGGAAAATGGCAGGCCTTCTCTGAGCCCCACTGAGGTTTTCCATCACTTGCAGAGAGCTGGGTGTGTGTGTGTGTTTTGTGGAATTGGCATAATTAAGTCAAAAGTGGAAAAAAGTTACCTGGAACACTCTCTCACTCTCTCCTGATTTCCTGTCGCACCAGCCAAGGTTGACTAAATCTTTCTCAACATGTAAAATAGTCTGAAGTTATGAATATTTCCCCCAAATAATTCAAGCAACAATAACAAAAATTCCTTCAAAAATAAAAATATTTTCATAAATGGTTCTACAGGAAAAAGAGCAAAGTTTATAGTACTGTCTCAACCATTTTGTAATCTACTTCCAGATAGAAGTCTACTTCATATACATTTTGTAAGGAGGGAGTAAAAGGCATGATGTGGTGTTTTGGCAAGAAAACAGAGGCCTGGCCACCAGGCCAGGATTTCCTTATGAGTCTACTGAAAAAACTACAGAACTGGGCTTTCTACTCAGGTCAGACTTCAAAACCCATGTTCTCTTCATTTTGTTATGAGGCCTGTTCTTTCAATTTATCAGAAGGACAGTGTTATAATCACTATGGACAATAAGACTCTAACAAAAATAGTAAAGACATTCTGAACAAACTTTAGATTCCCAGTATATTAGTTAAAGTGTGCTAGGCTATGCTGCAGAAACAAACCCAAAACTCAGAAGCTTAAGTCTGATGCAGAAGTTCCTGGTTAATGTGCTTTCCCGGGCAGCTCCCCTCCACAAAGTAGCCATAATCCTTATATTCACAGGTTTCACTCTCCCCTAGGCCTCCTAAGAGCCCTGAATTGGATCCTCTAAAATCAGCAAGTTGGCAAGCAGGAGAATGAGAGCCAGAGCAAGGGAACATCAGAGAGAAGAGTGCATTTGTGGAGGATCTCATAAGAATTTAGGCCTAGAGGCATGCATCACTTCCACCCACATTTCCCCACCCTTACTTACAGGGGGCTGAGAAATTAGTCTTGCTGTAGACCCAAGGAGGAAAGAGAAATACTTTGTGAATATCCACATCAAGTAAATGGCACTTTATTTTAACTTGTAAAAAGAATACATGCATGTGGCCAAAAACAAAGTAAAAAATACAGAATGATATAAAATAAAAAATAAAGTAGTCACTGAATTTGTTGCAAAACAGGGTGTGTGTGTGTAGGGGGTGGGAGGGAGATATATATATGTGTGTAAATCTCTGTGTATATATATCTATATAAAAATAAGTTACATATATATGTAACTATTTATATGTAGGTTTTCAAATGAGTCTTAACTCAAAACTTTATTTTCCCCCCAATTTCTGTTTTCTCCCTTGGTACTCAATATCCCTTTTCCATCACTTAATCATTTCTTGGAGGGGGGCTTGAGCTCAAGATGGCAGAATAGAAGGTCATGGGCTCACCCCTTCTTACCGAAACACCAAAATCACAACTAACTGCTGAACAACCATCAACAGAAAAACGCTGGAACCTACCAAAAAAGATACCCTACAGCCAAAGACAAGGAAGAAGGCACAACAAGATAGTAGGAGGGGTGCAGTCACGATAAAATCAAATCCCATACCCACCAGGTAGGAGACCCATGGACTGGAGAGCAATTGTACCACGGAGGCCCTCCCACAGGAGTGAAAGTCCTGAGCCCCACGTCAGACTTCCCAGCCTGGGGGTCCGGTAACAGGAGGAGGACCCCCAGAGAATCTGGCTTTGAAAGCCAGTGGGGCTTGATCACAGGAAATACACAGGACTGGGGGAAACAGAGACTCCGCTCCTGGAGGGCACACACAAGGTCCTGTGTGCACCAGAACCCAGGAGAAAAATAGGAGTGACCTCAACAGAGACTGGGCCAGACCTACCTGCTAGTATTAGAGGGTCTTCTGCGGAGGAAGGGGGTGGCTGTGGCTCATGGCGGGGACAAAGACACTGGCAGCGGTAGTTCTGGGGAGTACATATTGGTGTGAGCCCTGTCAGAGGCTGCCATTAGCCCCCCCCAAACAGCCTGTAGGCTCCAGTGCTGGGTTGCCACAGGCCAAACAACCAACAGGGTGGGAACACAGCCCCACCCATCAGCAGACAGCTGGCTTAAAGTTTTCCTGAGCACAGCCCTGCCCACCAGAGGGACAAGACCCAGCAACACCCACCAGTGGAGTCCCTCCCATCAGGAAGCCTGCACAGGCCTCTTAGACAGCCTCATCCACCAGAGGGCAGACAGCAGAAATAAAAAGAACTACAATCCTGCAGCCTGTGGAACGGAAACCACAATCACAGAAAGTTAGACGAAATGAGACAGCAGAGGAATATGTCCCAGATGAAGGAACAAGATAAAACCCCCGAAGAACAACTAAGTGAAGTGGAGATAGGCAACCTGCTAGAAGAAGAATTCAGAATAATGATAGTGAAGATGATCCAAGACCTTGGAAAAAGAATGGAGGCAAGGATCAAGAAGATGCAAGCAATGTTTAACAAAGACGTAGAAGAACTAAAGAACAAACAAACAGAGATGAACAATACAGTAACTGAAATGAAAAATTCACTAGAAGGAATCAATAGCAGAGTGACTGAGGCAGAAGAACAGCTAAGTGAACTGGAAGACAGAATTGTGGAAATCACTGCTACAGAACAGAATAAAGAAAAAAAGAATGAAAAGAAATGAAGACAGTTTGAGAGCCCTCTGGGACAACATTAAATGCATCAACATTCGCATTATAGGGGTCCCAGAAGGAGGAGAGAGAGAAAGGACCTGAAAAAACATTTGAAGAGATAATAGCTGAAAACTTCCCTAACATGGGAAAGGAAACAGTCACCCAAGTCCAGGAAGCACAGAGAGGCCCAGGCAGGATAAACCCAAGGAGGAACATGCCAAGACACATAGTAATCAAACTGACAAAAATGAAAGACTTCTTGGGATGGTCCTACAACTTTCCAATCATTTTCAGTTATTAAAAGTTTGTCCACTCAAAATTTAAATCTCAGACTCCACGTACATTGTACCTGCTCCCCTCTCCCCAGCATAGACTTGCTCTGTGCTTCTGGGGACCTGCAGTGGACAGGAGGGCTGGCCACTCTTTCTGCTGCTCCTCCCACTATCGTGCCTGGAACAGAGACAAATGGTCTTTTCTATCTCCCAGACACATTTTCCCCCTCCCAATTCTAAACACTAGATCCTCTGTTTTGGAGGGTAAGGAAAAAAGATTAGGGTAAGAGGAGTTACCATGACAGTGTGACTTTAATCCTCTGTCTGTTGGGTCTACTTGTTTAAGCTCAGGTACTTTCTGGGAGTCTACTTGACACAGATATGCACACATCTTTAGAACACCCTATCTTGGGTGGCAGTCCTCTTCTCTGTTGTCCCTCCCCATTCTGTCACTCTCTGTACCCTGCCATCTACCTCTACTTCCCATTCTGACTCATTTTCTCACTTAGCCAGGAGGAAGGGGACATCAACCCAGAATATGATGCCAGTCTCTTCTTCTTCCAGGCACCTTTAACCTTTATGAGGGATTCCATTGATGCCCCTCTCTGCAAAGGGGGTGAAAACACTCTTAGGAGCATTGACTAAAGTGGAAATAAGAAGCAGGAAAGGGGGTGAAAGCACTCTCTCCTCTCCTGTCCCCAGGCTTCTGATGTAAACTGAGAAGCAGAGTGGTATGGGGATAGCAGGGCTAATTGAGCCAACTTTTTCCAAACTTAGAGAGACATGCCTTAGTCTTTGTTGACAGTTCTTTTTATACTGGAAAGGGCAGAGACAGTGCCTCTTAATTCTTAGCTTTGAGTTTTAGTTGAGAAATGTGGAGAACAACAGAACTCTTACTACGCATCATTTTGATATATATATATATATATATATATATATATATGATATATACATATATGTATATATATATGATATATACATATATGTATACATATACATATATATAGGATTAAGACACATACACATATACATATGTATGTATGTATGGGTACATATATGCACATATATATTTCCTTTTAAAACATGAATTGGTTCATACTACACATACCTCACTTTGATTTTTTTCCCCAGTTTCCAATGTATCTTGTAAATCTTTCCATATTAACACACTTAGATATAATAAGGTATCTCTCGGATCCTGGGAATCAGTAAATGGTGACTGGAGATACTTCAAAGCCAACTGACCAACACAAAAAGCCTGGGCCTTAAACTCAATTCTGGTTTGATAAAAATTACCCTCATCAAACCTTCCAATTAGCAACAGCTATAACAAAACAGCAGCAGCTAACATTTATTGAATATTTTTATCTGAGACTGGCATGAATTATTCAATACTCACAATGACCTATAAGGTATATATTATAGCTATTCCCATTTTACAGATGAGGAACACGAAGTTCAGAGCAGTTAACTTTCCCAAGGTCATAAGGCTAGCACAGTAGTGGAGTTAGTATTTAAACCCAAGACTGTTTGACTTTCAAAGTGTGTTCCCAATCAGTTTGTCTCTCTGTTCATCTGTACACTGAATGCTGTATTCTAATTGACTTCCCTTCAATTTTTTAAAAAAAATTATTCACTTATTTATTTATTTGGCTGTGCCGGTTCTTAGTTGTGGCATGTGGGATCTTCGTTGTGGCATGCAGGATCTTTAGTTGCAGCACGTGGGATCTTTAGTTGCAGCATGCGGGATCTAACTGCCTGACCAGGGATTGAACCCAGGCCCCCTGCATTGGGAGCATGGAGTCAACTGCTGGACCACCAAGGAAGTTCCAACTTCCCTCCAATTTTTAATTTAAATAAAAATTATTCAAACTGAGTACTCATGTAGATCATTCTTATTTGGCCTCATCTGTGCTAAAAGATCCTCTATACCTGAGTTACCCTGGGCTCTTAAATATTGGGTTGGCCAAAAAGTTCATTCAGGTTTTTCCATAACATTTTACTTTGGCCAACCCAATACATACTATACCTACTCTGAATTTATACTTCTTGCATTAGTGTATTATTCAAGACTAGTGTTATGCATTGGTGGAATGTGCAGTTCACAGTATGATTTGAATTGCAAATAGAAACATTTCTAAGTTATAACACTGCCTGAGATTCTACCATTAGGGATTCATTCTTAGGAGCATTGATTAAAGTGGAAGTAAGGGGCTTCCCTGGTGGTGCAGTGGTTAAGAATCTGCCTGCCAATGCAGGGGACACGGGTTCAAGCCCTGGTCTGGGAAGATCCCACATGCCGCAGAGCAACTAAGCCCGTGCACCACAACTACTGAGGCTGCACTCTAGAACCTGTGAGCCACAACTACTGAGCCCACGTGCCACAACTACTGAGCCTGTGCTCCGCAACAGGAGAGGCCACCACAATGAGAAGCACCACCTACCACAGCCAGGAGTAGCCCCCACTCGCTGCAACTAGAGAGAGCCCACGCACAGCAACGAAGACCCAATGCAGCCAAAAATAAAAATAAATTAAATAATAAAGTAGAAGTAAGAAGCAGGAGGGGGATCTAGAAATACTCAAAGAAGTAGAACTAAATAATAAAACAACTAAATTTAAACGTAGATTATTCAACAAAATCTCAAATGAGTAGGGAGAAAGTACTCATGAAACGTCAGGAAAAGTTTTAAGAAGATTCATACATGTATAGGGTATAAAATTGGAGAAGAAAATCGGAGAAAAAAAGATTCATTCACTTTTGCCTTCAAGAACCTAGGTCCACAAAATGCAAAATTTGCCTTAGAGAAGCATACCTGTCAAAATTGAGACTCCAGCAATGGTGGGATGAAGCAAACTGGGGGAGGCCAGGATCAGGAGTTATGAACACCCAGTAGGGCTGAGTGAAGGGGCACATAGGAGCAAAGAGCCAGGCCAAATGTGGTTCTCCAGGGATAGACCCAAGTTCACATGCATTCAAATTTAGGTTCCAGCTTGTGGGATGAGGCTGTTGGACATCTTTCTTAAGTAGCTTGCGGGTGTGAAAGTGCAAGTGTGACACAAGCGCTGTCAGCCAAGGAGACAAATCCAGTGAAACACCTGGGGTGTCATTCAATCAAATATTGGCAGGAGCCAATTGGCAGAGGTAAGGGCATGCAGGTGTTATGTATTTTATCTTATTTTACTTTGCACTATTTTATTTTTTGATTTATTTCCCTTCTAGCTTCTTTCCTAAAAGGATTAAATTTAACTTTCAATAAGTTACACATACAAAAGAACCACTGAAATAAGAGATTAAGAGATAAATAATGAATTTAGGAGACTGGATTGGGGAATGGATACTAGTGCCAAAAAAAAAAAAAAATCTAGGCTTCGATGAGCCACAACTGTTTTCAAGTCCACATTGGTTGAACAGTAACTATGAGCTTAGCATTTGTCATGCCTGACCTTAATGAATTTTCCCAGTAACCCATGATGTGGGTATTATCATTTCCATTAAATTTTTTTTCCATTAAAGTCAATGAAGAAACTTGACTTAGGTAACTTGCTCGGACTCCCACAGCCTGGACATGGCAGAACTGGGATTTGAACTTGATTCGACTTTAGAATTTGGGCTCTTAAATCTTACAAGATACCAACTCTGAAGGTGGCAGGTGTTGAGCAATCAAGTCAGGAGGATACTGGGGTTCAGCATCAGAACATCTATTATCTGAAGATGCTGGGTATCAAGAGAATAAGGCAGGAAACCCTGGATGGATAGCGAGGTCAGAACATGAAGGGTATCTAAGAGTGTTGTGTTCAGGGCCAGAACGGATTCTGTACTGAACATACAAGTATAAGTTAAATGGTAGTAACTTTGAAGGTTAGGAAGAGAAAGCAAAAGGAAATTTAGAATGTCTTACACCAACCCCTCACTTGTTGGACTGTAAGCCCTCCTGAATATGTGAAGCAAATAGGTTAGTTAGAATAAAAGGCAAATTCCTCAGAGCACCATTATACACTCCACAAGATGTCAAGTGCCACTTTCTATAATGTCAACATTTCTTCTTTATAAAACACAAATACAGGAGCCACAAGAGGGGTTTACAAGCCACATCATAGAGCCCTTAGTGCCCAGTGATAGATATTAGTCCACTGACCATGATTGGTGCCCTAAGGAGGTGAAAGTTCACATAAGCAGAAACTGTGTACAATTGTGTTTCCAGCATTGCCAAGGAAATCTCTCTCTAAATGATATAATGATGTCATAGTCATGAAGAAAAAAACGAAAAAGAATAAAGAAAAATCAAGAATAAACACAGGCTGAGTTATTTAGAGCTGGATTAAGGGCCTAGTTCAGAAGAAAGTGGAAGTGTCATGTGAAGGTGCCACGGGATGAGGGGGAAATTTATATAATTCTGATATCTAGACTGGGGGTTGGAAGTTTGCATATTTTTCTCACCTAATAGGGTTTCTCCCAACATAGCAAACGTGAAATACAACAGAGTTTGGTTTTCAACTTTGCCTCCTGATTTGCCTCCATACCTCCAGCATGTAGGACTCAAATATGCTTAGGGGTCAAACTATATATCTTAACTTTTATCTGTATGCTAACTTCTAAGATCATAACGACAGAGGGTAGTGTATGGGCAACTGAAATTCACCTAGTGAAAGAGAGGTTCTGGGGGAGACCAATGCCCTTTTCCAGCTTCTCTGACATGGTTTAATGGGATCAGGACTGGGGCGTACTTTACCTTTCAACAGCGTGAGTCTTAACCTTCTTTGTTTATTGAACATTTTTTGGGTGGAATTCAATTCAAAAACATTTTCGAGCACCTACTATGGGCCAGGCACTATGCTAGGCACTGAGGATGAAAAGAAAAAAGTTTTCCAGTCAGCTCTCTCTATGCCTCCTGACACCGCAGCAACACCAGTGTAATAAGACTGCCTTTCACAAGCAACTCAGGACCTCCAGAAATATATGCTATGCAATCTCCACAGATGACACTCTGAAAAGTAAAGGCGGAAGCAAAGATGAAAGAAAAAATGAGATGGTGATAAGATTTTTGGAAATAATGGTAAATCTGGGGTTAGAATCAAAGATTATTGACTCTCAGTTCAGTGCCCCTTTTGCAGATTACCTCCTCCAGGATTTGTAGTAACTGAAATCTGGCAACAACTTTGTACCTGAGGAGTAGTTGGGGGTGAGTGTGGGGAGCACTTACTCCTCCTGAACACATTCTTCAAGAGTGGCATCTTTTCAACGATTTTTAAAAGATAATATATTAACATGATAGTTGCTGAGACTAGGGATAAAACCCCAGAGAAAGCAGTGTGACAAACCACCATTCTTGGTTGTAAGTCACATTAGAAACATATTCCTGCAAATTTAGGCTGAAAAGTTGGGAAGCTGACAGAATTATAGGGTAGGCTGGAGGAACAGGTGCCAAGGATGGTTGCAGAATCTAGGAAGCTTGAACTGGCATTAACGTTCTGGAAAGTGCCACTACCGCCACTTTTGGAATGGCTGCAAAGCCGCTGATACTGGAGGCGCAAAGCCACCTCCACCTGCGGCAGGCCACTTCTCCAGGGAAACACCTTCTTCCGGGGTTGAGGTGAAAGCGAGTGCCTGTCAATCCTGGCGAGGGGCGGGCCTCACGCCACCTCTAGGCAGCCTGCCGCCCACCGGCTTTAGGACCCGGCGGAGCCGGGAATGAGGCTTGGAGGAGGGACTAGGGGAGGTCATCGCGCACACCTGACGTAATCAGCCCGCGCCAGCAGAGGTGAGGGCGCGAAGGTCTTCGAGAAGTACGTTTCTCGCTTGCCTCAGCTCTCACCTACCATGGCCTCCCCCATCCAGCAGTCTCCTCAGCCTAGCGGCGGGAAGCGCAAAGGCAAGGCTCAGTACGTGCAGGCCAAACGGGCTCGGCGCTGTGATGGCGGCGGGCCCCGGCAGCTGGAGCCCGGGCTACAGGGCATTCTCATCACCTGTAACATGAACGAGCGCAAGTGCGTGGAGGAGGCCTACAGCCTGCTCAACGAATACGGCGACGACATGTATGGTCCAGAAAAGGTACCGGCCCCGGGGTGGGCGGGCCAGCAGGCCTTTGTGGGAGGAGGGAAGGGTGGCAGGCCGGCTACCTGTATACGCATGCGCGAGGTTGGCCGCTTGAGTGGTGGTGAGGGGGCGTGTCCTCGCCTCCGTGTCCTCCCCGCCCTCCCCGCCCCTCCGCAAGGTCTCGGCTCCCGACCCCTACCCGGTCTTGTGTTTCAATGCTTGCACTTTGGGCTTTTTTTCTCCATCATTAATCACGGTTGCTCCCATGTATAGATTGCTTCTTGCGGTTCAGGTGTTGTTTCTGAAGCTCTTTCAGAAACATTTACTTCTCATCGTAGTTTTGTGAAGTATTGCTCACCAGGACACTGAGGTTGAAGTAGGTTAGGTACTAGCTGGTCCAAGTTCACAAGGGCACACTTCATTCGTCGTTAAGGTTTTTGCCATATCTTACCACCATTTGAACATTATGGCTGTAGTAATGTGTTTGTCCTAAGCAATAGCATCTCTAAAATAGTGTTTTTAGTACTTACTAGTGCTAGTTACTTCTCAAATGCATATAAAAATACATTTCAAAAAGTAAGAACTTTTTGAAACAATACTGTATAAAGTCTCATTGTCCCATTTTGGAAATAATTATATTATTGGCTTAGGATTTGGACCAATACACACATGCACACCCCAAGGAATTAAATGGAGGAGCATAGTACAGAGGGCATTTAAATTCAGGTACTGTCATTTACTAGCTCAGGGGATGGGCATGTTATTAATTCTGCTGAGCTAGATAAAAAAGAGAATAATGGGCTTCCCTGGTGGCGCAGTGGTTGAGAATCTGCCTGCTAATGCAGGGGACACGGGTTCGAGCCCTGGTCTGGGAAGATCCCATATGCCGCGGAGCAACTAGGCCCGTGAGCCACAATTACTGAGCCTGCGCGTCTGGAGCCTGTGCTCCGCAACAAGAGAGGCCGCGATAGTGAGAGGCCCGCGCACCGCGATGAAGGGTGGCCCCCGCTTGCCACAACTAGAGAAAGCCCTTGCACAGAAACGGAGACCCAACACAGCCAAAAATAAATAAATTAATTAATTAAAAAAAAAAAGAGAGAATAATGATAGGACTTCAGAAGGTTGGCTAAAAAATTGCATATATACATAAAATAACATCCTGGTATACAATAAAATCTCCATAAATGTGTAAAATTACCATTAGTGCCTGATTGGCAATCCCGTTAGTGGAGCAGAGTGGGCAACAAGTGCATGTCTTGTCTACACCGACAGCTTGAGCAAGTTCTTGAACTATTTCAGTAGAACAGGAGTAAGGATTTTTAACTTCGTAACTATTTGGTTCAATCTCATGAAAGGAGAGTGTCATATCAGGTGCAATCATATCTATTGATAGGATCAAGGTCCACCCTGAAATGATTCATCTGATGAGCACATTTCCCTCTGCCCCAGACTGTCAAGATGCTTTAGAAAACATTTTCAAATGATATGTACCACAGTCTGAGAGAACTCCCTTCTTCCTCCACATTTTGGAGGGAATGGTGTCTGAATAAGAAGCTTTATTGTCAATATTGAATCATCTGCCACTGGGGGTTTCAACATGAGTAGTTAATTAAGAGCTTTTAACATAAGCTGTTGTGGCATTTCTGCTCATTAGTTTTATGCAAACAGTTTGCAGACAAGGATCAGCAACCCTCTGGAAGTGAGGGAGAAGATGATGATGTGGAGGCCGCCTTGAAGAAAGAAGTTGGTGACATTAAGGCATCTACAGAGATGAGGCTGAGAAGATTCCAGTCAGTGGAGAGTGGAGCAAATAATGTAGTCTTCATCAGGACACTTGGGATAGGTGTGTCTGACTAATACATTTTAAGATTTGTTGATCCTGTAATATCTGGACACCCGTTCTCCGAGAACACTGCCTAGAAAATGGCTTCATGGGCATGGCTCAGTTAATCATTTGATTGCATCCTCTCTACACTGTGTTAGCACTAGGCATATGGAGAGGTAGAATGGGGTGGTGGACATAGGGCTTAGGAGTGGAAACCTGGCTTTGCCACTTTATCTGTATGTAACTTTAGGCAAAACAAGAATACACGGTTCTGTCTAAAAGGAGCAGCTGCTACTCAACCCCAGGCAGTTTGGAATGGCTCCAGCCATTTGGGAATGTAGTCTTAGGAGAGCCAGACCTTCTGATTTTTCAAAAGAAGTTGGAAATCTGGAGAAGTTTCTAGGTTTTTAAATGTAGCTAACTACTTTAAAAATATTGAAAACACTGAGCAGCCCAAAACAGACTCGTATATAGTCAGGATGCCTCCTGAGTACTACATTATGATCTTGTGCGTTCATGGCTCTGGGGCTCCTCTGAAGTCTGAAATCTAGACTTCTGTACAAACTTAGCTAATGGATTGATTAAATCTTTTTAAGTGACTTGCAGATTTTTGTTTTGTTTTTGTAAAAAAGCATGTACTATTTAATGTTTATTACTTGGATAGTTGCTGCTGATACAGGAAAACAACAGCATGGTGTGGCCGTCAGATAAATTAGACATCACAAATAAGTTAACTCCAGTGTCTTCAAGAACAATTGTTTTTGATAAAAGCAGAGTTAAAATATGAGATACAGTACTAATACAGAGTAGGCACCAAAGAAATATTAATTGGGAAAAATGGTTGGTTAAACTTGTTTAAAATTCATTATAATGATTTTTTCTACTCTACTGTCAATTTATGTCACTGCCAATGAAAATTCATTTTAGAGAGTTTGAAGAGTTTAAAATGTCTGAGAACTTTTAAACTTACCTGTTTGTTCTGTGCTGATTTTTTCTTTTTATTTTAGAACCTGAGAAATTGGTGCATCATATTCTCCAAGATATATACAAAACCAAGAAGAAGAAGACTCGGGTTATTCTACGAATGTTACCCATCTCAGGCACATGCAAGGCTTTCTTAGAAGACATGAAAAAATATGCAGAAACATTTTTGGAACCCTGGTTTAAAGCTCCAAACAAAGGGACATTTCAGATTGTATATAAATCTCGAAATAACAGTCACATGAATAGAGAAGAAGTTATCAAAGAATTGGCAGGTATGTTTCTCTTAGTGATTTTACATAGGTGTGCCATGGTAAATACTTGTTTATAAGATTTTTTTTTTTGAGATTTAAGGCTTACATTTTTTAGTGTAGAACAAGTATATTAAAATGCACTTAAATAATATCAAACCTAACTTTTCAATATGTTGGGTATGAAATTTTTTTGGTAGTTAGATACTAAAGTCTTTTCCAAATCAAGATTGAATTTTCTTTGGGGAAAAAAGTGCTCTTGTTAAATGTCTCAGGATTTTATTTGTATTTATTTATTTAAAGCATTCAGGGAATTTGATGGAAGTCCATGTAGAAGAGTGGACTAGTATATACATATTGTTTTAACAAATTCTAAATAGGAGGAGATGAAAGATTGTTTTTGTATCCGCCAAGCTTAAAGGTATCCTTCTTAGCCTGTCTTCCTGTTATTTTTGTTACAGGAATAGTAGGCAGCCTCAATTCGGAAAATAAAGTAGATCTTACCAATCCACAATACACAGTAGTAGTAGAAATCATTAAAGCTGTCTGTTGCCTGAGTGTTGTGAAAGATTACACATTGTTCAGAAAATACAATCTCCAGGAGGTGGTGAAGAGTGCCAAGGACTCATCACAGCTTAACCCAAAGCAGGCAGCGCTAACAGGAAATGGGAAAGAAGCTAAATTGGAATCTGGTGACAAATCAAATCAAAATGACCCAGCAGAAGGAAAAAATAACCAGCAGGTGGTACCAGAGGATAGTGAGGAGCTGGGTCAGACAGAACCAATATCTGAGACACATGAGGTGAGTGAGGGGGCCGCTAAACCTGAACTTGCAAGTCAAGTCACAGAAGGATCTGAGACACATGTGGTGAGTGAGGGGGCCGCTAAACCTGAACTTGCAAGTCAAGTCACAGAAGGATCTGAGTCACATGAAAATGACCTCTCATAGGAAAAAAAATCGTTTGGTGTTGGAGGTGGATTTCTCAACTGCGGTTCTGTGGGATGTTGCTGGGATTCGATATAAAATTGTTACTAAAAATACTGTTTTTGAGTTTGTGTGCTGCATAATGCTGTACTCACAATAATTGAGCAGCCCCGTTAATAGTTTTGTTAGAGATCTTTCAGCCCTGTATGGCAGTGTGCATTTGGTTGAGCTAGAAGAGGCTATGGATAAATTGGTGAACGCTACTGCACAGAGCGGAGGGTTGGTGGGAGGGTGATGTTGGCCTCTCCCTCTTGATTACCTTCCCCACTCCCCCGCTTCTGCACTGTCAGCTGACTTACGGGAGTGAGCAAGCTCTGTGAAATCGAAACTCAGAGGGAAATTTTCATTCTAAGGAAGGAATTTTTGCATTTTGCAACTCAGCTGTCCCCTGCCACCTTGTTGTAAACATTGCAAAAACATGGGCCATATAGGTTAGAAGTGTATTGTTTTGTGAAGTTTTTGTACTTTTTGTGATTTTCTTGTTTAGTTTTTATGCCCCGCCTGCCTTTTTCTTTGGCCGCTCCGCGATGCATGTGGGATCCTAGTTCGCCAACCAGGGATCGAACCCGCGCTCCCTGCAGTGGAAGCTATGCCCATTTTTATGTTTTCATAACATTTGTTACAACCAAATCTGACGGTGCAGTGCTGCAATTTTTGGAGGCAAGGTGTGAGATAGAAGTGTTCATTCTAGGAATACAATTAGAGATATTTCTGATGAGGTTAGTTATGAAGAATTAGTCTTCTGAGTTATTACAGTATACTAGTGCAGCAAGGCACGCAAATTCTTTACAATGTAAGCTACTTTACAATGTAAATGGACTTATTGTTCCATTCCATATCCTTTGTGAAATGCAACTTACAAACCGAACATTTGCTTCAGCAGTTGTAACTATAAATCATAGCTCCTTGACAAATAAAGATGATTATTTTAATGGCTTTGGAATATCAAGACAGTAAAGCTTTTGTTCAAAAAATCACATTCAGTGAAAAGGTTTAGGAAGCAAATTATGTAGTAGCAGAACTTTTTCCAGGAAAGAAAAATTCACATAGTTGGTAAGAATCTAACAGTACCAACATTAAAATGCTAGGTCAAGGAGCAGTACAAGAAATTAAAAAGATTTTTCTCTCAATGTAATAAATTGACTTATGTCACATGATGCTAAAGAGGTTTTGTTTAAAAGCAGCAGCAGTTGCTGATGAATCAACAGATTTCATGAATATTTGTCATGCTGTAGCATTTGTAAGATTTGTAAATGATGAGGAAATTCAAGGAAACTTTCGCCTGCTAGGAGCCTCCCAAAACAATGGTCAGTATAAATTTAGTAGGTCTTCATATCTGAAAAACAATAGTCTGTCATCTGTACTCCTGGTGCCCCATCAGTGGCTGGCTCCATGACAAGTTTTGCCTCATTTTAATAAAAGAAAATCCTGACGTTGATGTTATAGCACACTGCTTTCTTCACAGAGAAGTGCTGATATTAAAAACTTGGAGATGAAATGAAGAAAGTTTTAAATAATGCTACAAAAATGGTTAACTTAATTAAAGATCCATTTTATGCAAGAATGTTTTAAAAAAAAAAAACTAAAACCTGAACAAAGAGCACATAAATCTCCTACATACAGAAATCCAGTACTTATCAGAGGAAGAGTTCTCCACAGGATATTTGAGTTGAAAGGTGAATTACCAGTAAATTATAAGTACAATAAAATACTAGGCCAGATTTTGCTAAATGCTTTGAAGACGAAGAATGGCTACAGAAACTAGTCTATTTAGGAGACATTTTTTCATTGCAAGAACAAATGAACAGTTTTCCGCAAGGGCCTGGAGAAAAATGTTTTTTCTTAAAAGTGACAGGAGTCTTAGATTAAAAGAAACTGACTCTTTGGAATAATTACATTGCATAAGGCACTCTTGAAATGTTTCCACAGCCACTTGGGTTTGAGAATGAAGAAAGCAACAAGTCTCAGGCCTTATTTAAACTCCTCTTGCAGAACTGCAAAACCAAATTAAATAACATTTCCCCTCCTTTTCCCAACACTGGTGTGTGACTGGGTGAGGAACCCTTTCGCAAAATCTCAGCCTGGGATTTTTTCACTGAGAGAAGAGGAAGAACTCAGAGTCCTCTTCTGACAGTTCTGGATTTCTGTGAAACAAGAGTGTCTTTCAACTTAGTGCTCACACTCATATACATTGAGGATCCCCTTAATTTGAAAGTTTTTTCAAGGGTTCCTCCAGGGTAAAACTGAGAAAAGATGGAAGAGACAGACACCAAAGAGGGCTGCAAAATTAAATGTCCGGATTGAGACTACGAAGGGGTCGTGAAATTAGCTTTTGGAGTTGGATTTTATTAAGTTTTAACAAGTTCGGAAGTATTGTAAGTGTTAAGTCTTCCTGCACCAATGGCTATGTTTGTTTATTGGCTAGTGAACATGGAAATATATTTTTATCCTCCTGGCTAGTGGTCCTGCTGGTAAAACGAAGGATTTGGGAGGAGCAAAGAGAATAGAAAGGGCCTTGCTGGTGCAGATGAGGCTGGAACTTCCTTATATATCTTTAGATATTTAGAATGTTAACTCTTAATAAGTTGAAGTTATCTTGAAAGGATGATAGGAGCATTGTAACTATCATTGGGGGAACACGGATGATAGGATTTTGGTGCCTTCATCAGACTTTTTCCAAGACAAAGATAACTTTTATTTTGATAGTACAAGACTCTGGGAATAAAATTGGCTGTATGCTTACAGAACGTACAACCCTGTGGAACTGGGTTCCTTTTATTTTTTGAAAGCTGCTACTCTACAGAAAGATTTTGATTTAGTAGTTTGTTTTTAATCCTCTTTTGTATTTATTTTTACCAGTATTTGTTAAGACCTTAGTGTGACAAAAGCTATTCTTCCCCAAATGTAAGGTAGTACTGTGTTCTGTTGGAATCTGAATTCAGTCATTGAAAGATTTGTTTTCAGGTTTACCAACTGTTCATTTTCACTGACATCTGAGCATGTTATTCTATAAATGACGAGATTCCAGGGTGGGAATTGAGTGCTTTTTGTCCTTTTAATTTTTATTTTAAAAAATTATGTCAGTTAAACTCCACTTCAGTGTTGTGGTTTAGTAAAACTTGTTTCGCTCTGTGGAGGAAAGAGTGTTAAATTCGATATTTTAAAACATGTTTCCCTTTAGTTAAACATGGTTTCTAAATGTTATTTTTACTTGTATTTTGCTTTTGGTATGGCCAGATATTCAGCTTGTTTTTCATAGTTTCTGATGTTTTCAGAAAAATCAAAATAAATTTGTTCCCTAAAGACTGGTGTTCTCTATCTCTCCTTTTTCTTTCTGCCTCTTAGTAAATCTCTTGCTTTATTGTCATAAAGTAGATATATCATAAAAGATGTTTTTATGTCAAATTATGTATCAAAAGTCATGTACATTGTCCAAAAAGTAAAGACACAAAAATTTATTAATTGCTCTTGAATAACTGAAAACTCTTAAGCGTTTTGTATCTTATTCAAGCATTAGATATTTTACAGTGAGTTTGCTTCAAAATGTATAGTACAGTACTTAATTAAGTTCACTTAATTGGCTTTTGAATTCTTTACATTCCTTACTTTAATATTTTAATTCACCTTAAAGAATTAGTAGCATATAAAGATTTTAAGCAGAAGAAATTCTGTCTTGAGCATTTCTGTTAGAATAGTTCTAATCTTTATTTTGAATTAATCAGGTAGAAGATAAATTCATTGTATGTTGTGCTTTTCTAATTAATCATTTGACCCCTGCTATTTTAAACACTACAAGTCACTAATCATTGCCTTTGTTGTTTGGTCATCGTAACAATTTTCTTCCCAAATATTTTTAGATTTTTACTTATTTATTTTTTGGCAAAGTACAAAACAAAAATTCAGTTGAATTTTTCAACCAGGAAAAATCTTAAGCATTTTAAGAGAGTAGTCACTGAATTATCAGGAAGCAAGGACTAAAAGAAAGCAGCCCTGTTAACTACTTAATACCACAGTGTTCTTGTCAGGCTATGTTCAACCTCATTCATGGTCTCTTAAAACGTTGCGTTTGATTTTTCCCAGTGATCATCTTTGGGAGTTCTTTAACAAATTCCACCTAATTAACAGAAAAACATATTATGAGACACTTGATTCCATTTTCACTCTCCCAACTGTCAGTATAATAGGGGAGAGCGTTCATGAAACTCTCTGGCATTGAGTTTCAGCGTCTGGGTGTTGTCTTAACTGAAGCTAATTGGATGCCTTGGTCACCAGAAACTGTTCCATTTATATATAATGATGACAGTGGAGCGCCATCATACTGGTTTTTAGTGCAAATTCACCTGTATGCTTTTGACAGAAGAATAATCCCTTTATCCTATTGCTTTCCTCCAGTTCAAACCAGACCTGGGTCTCTACTGCCCCAGGGAAATGGAGGCCACAACTAAATGCAAAGAGAAACATCAAGTTAATTCTTGGCTTTTGACCTTTTAAGAGCTGGGTCCTGGAGGTTTAGAGATAATTTTGAGTTTATACAATTTTCCCCTTATTCCCTGACTTGACAGTAAACTACTCTTTCTGTTCTCCCTCAGGATATGACTACTGTATTTTAAAATGTCCTCAAACATTTCCAAAAAGCAACTAGTCACTAATTTAGTGATTTGAATGGAGAAAATGTAACTAGTTCTTAGGTTGAAATTAACTACATTTTAGCTGAAATGATGCCAGTCGAAATGGAATTCTCATGTAGAGGATCAGTCAATATCAACTAATAGGATTCTAGGACTAGAAGGAAATTGCAGTGCCATCTGTGTGTCTTTCTACAGAATTATGCTTAAATCCCTCCTTTGAAGAAGAAGGTTGCAGGAAAGATTCCACAGTTTCTTTGGATAATATCTTCATCCTGAGCCTTAAATTTGGTCACTTGATACTTAAAGGCACCCTGCTTTGAATTTATGAGTGTGTAATGGCCCAAGAGTACTATGATAGATAAGTCAGGTGCTGTCTTTAAAAACAATTTGCTGTCTTAAAAAAATAATTTATTTTTCCTCATGTGGAATGGGACTGATTAGTCTGATAAAGATCCTTAGTAGTTACTTTGTATTGCAGAGTTGACTAAAGGTTCTAGTTCTTCAGACATTTGTAGTGTCCTAATATAAAATATTTTAAAGCAAAATTCTTAGGGCTAAAGTTGAAACAGGTGTCTTCTACTTATATAATGAGTTACTATAAGGTCAAAAGCTAGTAAAATCTATATACTTACTAGTTTAGATCCTTATTTGGTAACACACACTTAACTTTTGTGCACAATACTTGCCTTTCTTGGGTATTTGTAAGGTGCAGTTGATTTTTTTTACATGATCCTGAAGTTCAAGAGTTAATTTCTCTGGGTTGGATGATTTAAAGGGTGCAGATAAGACAACAAAAGCTTTCACTACCTGCAGGGAAAAAAATCAATTTATATTGATACATTTGTTTTTCAGACACATCAAGAATTTGGACCAATGCTGAACACTAACTGGTTCTTTATTGAACCAGTTAGATATTACCCACCTGGGCATCATAGGGTAGTACTCCTTTCCCCACTGAACCTGGTTTAATTTCTTGCCCTTTCTGATTGGCACAAATTATTCCCTATTAAGAGGACATGTTTTATATAACTATGTAAAATTTCATTTTCTGTAGCTATATCATGACAATGAAATCCAAGACCCAGCTTTGACTGATTTTCCCAGTATTCAGTCTCATCTTCTGAAATATATTATCTGAGACTAGTGGTTCTGAAACTCGAGTGTGCATCAGAGTCACCTGGAACATTGTTAAAACACAGATTGCTGGGCCCCATCCCAGTTTCTCATTTGTAGGTCAGGGAGGGGGCAGGGGTATTAGAATTTGTATTTCTGCCAAATTCCTGTGTGCTACTGATACTGCTGGTTTGAGGACCACACTTTGAAAATCACTCCTTTTGACTAAGAGTGCCATTAAGTGCACCTTGTAACTCCCCACTGGGGCTCTCTGGGGTCCTTCCCAGTGCATTGGAAAGATGAGCTACTCAATTCTGAACCTCTTCAACCCCTAACACCTCTGAGACTTATCCTGTGTGAGGAGGAGGCAGGAAGACCAAGTAATAATCATAATTCCCCTTCAGTCAAACCTAATTGGGCAATTTAGAAGTTTTGGGAAACATCATCACAATGTAGAGCATGGTGGGAGCACTTCAGGGGCTCAGTTGGCAGTCCTGGGGTTGAAAGGGTAAACTTAAGCTTTGTCCATTAAACATACCACCTGTCTGTCCGTAGCCCTTGTATAGCATTAGCCCAGTTTGCACTTTCCACGTTCCAGCACCTCTGGATTGAGTGGCTCCCCTCCCATCAGGCAATGCCGCAGCTTCTTGAATTTATATCTGAAGAGAGAGTTGCATGGGGTCTTTGGGGAGAGAAATATGAGTGGCTTTCATTGCCAGATAACTAGGACATTAGCAACAAGCAAAGAGCTAGGAGAGGCAAGTCTTAGGAAAGTTTATTCAGTGAATATTTGTTGAGCACCTACTCTCTTGCCAGACATTGTTCTAGGCACGTGGGGCATGTTATGATTAAAACAAAGATTCCTGGTGGAGTTTACATTTTAGCAGGTTACTCAAGAGAGGAAAAGTTTGGAGAAAATGCTAATAAGGATATTAAGCACTTATTATGAGCCAAGAAATATGGCACCTAATATTAATTGAACATTTTTTATGTTACAAGGGCTTTTGGAGCACTCTCATAATCTTCACAAACCCTATTTTATAAATGAAGACATTGAGGCTGACAAAAGTTAAAGAATTCTCCCAAGGCCTCCCAAATAATAAAGAACAGTGTTGAATAATCTGTACTCTGCACTTACCACTTGTCAAGTATCTCACTCACCAAGCATGCTGCTGACGTTGAATTCTTTCCAGAACCTTGTGAGGTAGCTCTTAACTATCTCTTATGGATGGAGGTAAGGCAGGCTTAGCAAGGTCCTCTTGAGTGATTGAGGTCCACTATTAGAAAGTAGCAGAGCCCTGCCTGTTTGACTTTGGAGCTTGAGCTTTTAACCAGTGTCTTACTACTCAGCTGCCCTACAGGACTCAGGTGAGAAAGCTTGGAACAGCCCGACCGATACAGTGAGCCCCAAAATGGGTAGTAGGGTTTGGTAGGACATGAATTGTATCTATTCAAAATAGAATAGCCCTTGAATTAATCTTGAAATGTGAGCAAAATGTTCACATTCTGAGGGCCACAAGGAGTTGATCAGGAAAAGAGAAGATTCGTATCTGCTTTATTCTGTTTCTCATAGCATTCTCCCTCCTAGATGTCTACACCCTGGGGAAACAAAGGATGTCCTTTTTCCATTTGTTTTGTTTTGGCTTTGAAGCATCCACGTTTAGGGGAGAAAGGGGTGACTGTGAAGACTTAAATTGTTTCTCTCTTCCTTTATCTTCTTACGTATTGAATTCATATTAGTTAAATAAATATACTTCGTGACTTCATCTAATGTTCAGGTGATTTGGCTAAGTTGAATATAAGCTTCAAGTCATAAGACTTTATTAACTTCAAGACAGTATAAATGTAGTTGTGGGTTTTTTTTAGGGTGGGGGTGATGGGAGTGCTGGGATTGTAGAGCTCTGGTTGTCTCTGGAAAAATGTTCAGTTGCCCTTAGAGGCTTTCCCAGTGATTCTTAAACTGGGGATGCGGGGGGTGGGTTGCCCCCCAGGAGACTCTAGGCAATGTCTGGAGACAGTTTTGGTCATCATCACTGGTGGAGAGGGAGGTGCTACTGGTATATAGTAGGTAGAGGCCAGGTAGAATGCTGCTCAACATGCTACAAAGCACAGGACAGCACTCCATGACACAGAATTATTTGGTTCAAAATGTCAGTAGTGGTGAGACTGAGAAACTCTGGGCTATCCTGTGCTGAAAAGTGGAGATCCATGATGCTGGATTATAACTTCTGTTTGTGGTTCAAATGGAGATTTCTGCCCAAATACCTATTAAGGTCTTTTTGCACAAGCATCCAGTACACAGTGGGAGCGCTGCACAGGGTCATGATGGGATAAGTGGTATGATGGAGAAAGACACAGATGTCAGCAGTGGTTAATTAAAGGTCATGACTGGAGGCGATGTCTACAACCTCTTATTCTCTTCCATTAACATGTGCTCATCTCATGGTCACTCAGTAAGAAAGAAAATAGAGTAATATGATAGTTTTAGGCCTTTCTGGGTGGGTAAATTTACTTGGCAAAAAGGAGAAGGAGCCAGACATGCTGCTGTGGGGATTGGATCAAGGTCAGTTCCTAAGTTCTTGCTTGATCAGTTGGTTAGATGGTATCATTTACTGAGCTAAGACATTAAGAGTTCTATTTTGTAGATGTTTCACTGGAGATATCTAAGTAGAGGTGCCAACTAGGCAATCGGGTACACATGTTGGTAGTTCAGGGGAGAATTTAAAAAAACAGTTTTCCTGCCTACCTTCCACAGAGGGTGTACCCAATTCCAAGGCTGCTCTGAAAGTGCTGGGCCATCTTGGGAGAGCCTGTGGTCCCACTGGTGAAATAAATGGCCATTGGTTCTTGACTTCCTGTCTCCACACAGCTGTGCTCTGCAGAGGCGGTTCTGCAAAATATGGGCCCCAAGATGGTGGCTGAACATGGCAGACCAGTCTAGCTCTGATATTTCTTCCATGGTATTTTTGGAGTTATGACACTCCAAAGTTGTTGGTTTTAAGTGGGGATTCCCTTTATCTTGAAAAATACTCCCCAAATGTGTAAATTTCAATGTGAAATTCATGTGAGTTCAAAGTCGTCTGTCTTCTGTGAATTTTGTGGCATCTTTAAGGTTTCTTGGGGACTCAGCGGAATGTTGCAGGGTTGTTTAGGACAGGGGTCTTAGAAGTGGGGGAGCTTGCTGCCCAGGCGATGTGCAAGACAACTGGGATGGGGAAGAAAATAGGAGAACTTCAAATTATATGTATTTTAGAATTCATTCTTTAAAATGTTTATTTTTGATATTTGTGTGATGCACAAAAGTACATGTATATAATTTATAAAGAAATAAACATGTATTAGGAGAGTGTGGTAGAAAATATTTTACTGAGGGATGTGCATATTCAATCTGAATAATACTACCTTAGGGAATTACTACGCTGCTGAATGACTTTATTAACTTGAGAATAATCATAATAGTAATTATAATTACTGTAATTCTTACAGAGTGATTACTCTGTGCCAGGTATTATGCTAAAAACGTCACATGCTTCATCACATTTGATTCTTCTACAACTCAGTTGTGTAGATACTATGCTATCCCTATTTTACGGCTAAGATACAGAATTTTAGAGATGTTACTTGACTTATCCAAAGGTACTCAGTTTATGAAAGACACAAACAGCATTCTGTGGCATGGCCTTGGGAGAGAATTTTGGGATTGACCAATAGGATTTGGTTTACATTAACTAGTAGGATAAAATTTTATTCCAACAAAGGAAACTGCCTTTATTCAACAGAGTTTATATGGCTTCTTTTTATAAGCTTCTCTGGAAGAATTTTTTTTTTAAACATAAGCTACTTAACAGCTCTTTGAAGGATAATACTATTAACATTTTATTCCCTTTTTTTACAGTTTAGGAAGCACTTTCTCACATATTAGCTTATTTTATCCTCAAAACAACACTTGAGATATGTGCAGTATAACTATTTCCATTCTACATATGAGGAAACCTGAGGGTAAGTGATCTGTTTGTTCATTCATTCCTCAGTAAGTATTTCTTAAGCACCAACTAAATGGTAGGAACTGGGGATAGAGTGATCAATCAAACAGACAAACAGTGCCTTTGCCTTCTGGGAAGTTACAATTTAGGACAGGGGTTGGCAAATTTTTTTCTGTAAAGATCTGGATAGTAAATATCTTAGGCTTTGAGGGTCATAGAGTCTCTGCTGTAGCTAATCAACTCTGCTCTTGTAAGATGAGAGCAGCCATAGACAATGTGTACTCAAATGGGTGTGGCTGTGTTCCAATAAAACTTTATTTATAAAAGTGAGTACCGAGCCAGAATTGGCTCATGGGCCCTAATTTGTCAACACCTACTGTAGAGGAGAAAAATAGACAGTAAATAAAGGAACAAATGAATGGATATGATATTTGGATAGTGATGAGTACTATGAAGAAAACACCAGGATGTGATAGAGTGGCTTGGAACTCTACTCTAGACAGGTTGGTCATGGACAGCCTCACTGATGATAAAACATTAGAGCTGAAATCTGACAGGAAGGCGTCAACTGTGAAAAGGACTAAGGAAGAGCATTCCAGATGGAAGAAACAGCAGGTGCAAAGGCCATGAGATGGGCCATGTTCGAAGAATAAAATGGTGGCCAGAGGGTGTCAAGGCGGTGAGAGTGTTGGGAGTTAAGCAAGAGCCAAGCCAGGCAGGATACTCATCTCAGGCCCTGGTAGGAAGCAGAGAAATGGAAGCAGAGCTACATCCCTTCCTTCTGTCCTTAAACACTTTTTAAAAAAAAATAAATTTATTTATTTATTTTTGGCTGTGTTGGGTCTTTGTTGCTGCTTTCTCTAGTTGCAGTGAGCAGGGGCTACCCTTCGTTGCAGTGCACGGGCTTCTCACCGCAGTGGCTTCTCTTGTTGCGGAGCATGGGCTCTAGGCACGTGGGCTCAGTAGTTGTGGCTCGTGGGCTCTAGAGCGCAGGCTCAGGAGTTGTGGTGCACGGACTTAGTTGCTCCGCGACATGTGGGATCTTCCCGGAACACGGCTTGAACCCGTGTCCCCTGCATTGGGAGGCGGATTCTTAACCACTGCACCACCAGGGAAGTCCCTTAAACACCTTTTATTAGGTGATTCTTTCCTGGGAAGAAGCCTAGATCAACCCACAGTATGCTGAGTCCTTGGAATCAAGGAGACTCTGAGATGTAGTTGTGACTGGTGTTATTGCTAGCACTACAGATGAGGCAGGGAAAATACTGAAATAACTCTTGGAAGCTGAGCCACCGATTCTGGCTGTGTGGAGACAACAGGAATTTGGTCTTCAAGCCGGGACACTCTGAAACAATGGACTCCACTGCTGGGATCACCTCCTCACTGACTACAGTGCACTTGACTTTGGATGCTTGCAGCCAATGGAGGATGTCTTTTGCTGTCAGCTGGGTTGTTCCTGGCACGAAGACAAGCCCTGGGAAAGAGGGAGGGCCCTGAGTAGACTGTGGACTGTGGAAACTTGGACTTTGTGCCTGGGTGGCAAGGAGCTACGAAATCTAACCTTCAGCTACCCTTGCCTTGGTCCCCAGGGACATCCCACAGGACCCTGATCCCTGGGAGATCCTTAGAGCACTGGCTTCAGAGTCTGACAGTCCCTGGATCTGATCCTGTCCTTGCAACTTACTAGCTTTGTGACCTTGAGCATGTTACTTGATCTCTCTGTGTGTTCCTTTCCTTCTCTGTAAAATGGGGAGAATAATAGTGTCTGGTATAAAGTAGGCATTATAATGGTGGGCTATTATTATGTATCATTTTTGTGGAACATTTGAGTCATTATTATGTAACACTTAAATAGCACTTTACAGGTTATAACACATTTTCATGAACATCATCTCATTCAGTCCTCTGAACCAGTGGTCTCCAAAGTGAGTTTGGCAAGATAATCCACTGGGGATGAGAGAAGAAATGAGAATTAAAAAAAAATTTATTCGAGATATTAGAATTCTGTTTATGACTTTATCTCATTTTCGTATGTATTTTATAATATACATACTATATTAGCAGAGTATAACAACTTAAATAACTATATCCAGATGGGAGTATATGTGTCCCAAATATTTTTATTGATAGACTGTATAACCATAAAAGCTTGGAGACCACTGTTCTAAGCAACCGTGTAGGTCCATGTAGTTGTTGCCATTTGATGGAATATGAGATTGGGTCATAGCTGGCAAGTGGCAGAGTCAGCCCTCAAACCTGGGTCTTCCCAGTGGTCTGGCATCATCAAAGTTCACCTACATTACTTTGGCAATGCTTAATTTATCCCAGAAACACTGGCCTGGGCTTCCCTGGTGGCGCAGTGGTTGAGAGTCTGCCTGCTAATGCGGGGGACATGGGTTCGAGCCCTGGTCTGGGAGGATCCCATATGCTGCGGAGCAACTGGGCCCGTGAGCCACAACTACTGAGCCTGCGCGTCTGGAGCCTGTGCTCCGCAACAAGAGAGGCCGGGACAATGAGAGGCCCACGCACCGCGATGAAGAGTGGCCCCCGCTCGCCGCAACTAGAGAAAGCCCTCACACAGAAACGAAGACCCAACACAGCCAAAAATAAATAAATAAATAAATTAAAAAGAAAAAAAAGATAATTATAAACACTGGCCTGATTTTAAAGTACTAGTTCCTTATGAGAAGAACATATATGGCAGAATTAGATGAAAAACAGAGGGAAGACGGTTTGCACTTTCTAAAGCAAATCAATGGGAAGGAAGTGGAATGTATGTGAAAGCATTACAAACCGCCACTACCATTTATTGAGTACTTGATAAGTGCCTGCTATCTCACTTAAAATTAATCCCAGTGTATAGATGGCAACCAGCCCAAGGGTTGCAAAGTGAGTAAGTGGCAGAACCAAGATTCAAAGATACGCTTCCCAGACTCCAAAGACCTGTGTCATATACCAGACTCCTTATTTCTTGGTGAGTTTCCTGAAGTCAGCTAAATAGGGAGATGTGGAATTGAGTTCCTAGGAAGGAAACTTTAATTACTGCATATATTTTAAAAGCTCTTACATGTCATCCCCTCTTGAGAGAATGAATAAATATGTGATGATAAGGAAGTTAATCAAGAAAACATCTCTTATCATTCACTCAATATAAAAATATAAGATTGTTTATTTTGCAAACCGCTTGTTCTTAGTGGTTCAGAAATTATTAGTACTCTTGGTGGATTTGTGATGTGAATGTATTCAATGGATAGGTTGGGGGTCAAGAGGAAGTTCTCTTCTAGTGAATTTTAGACTGTATACACTTCACAGCAAAAGCAAAATATTTTGCCATGTGGTGTATAGTACTAGCATCTCAGTATTCACTCAGAAGATTTAATTATTCTGAGCTTCAGAACATAATCCTCAGCTGCTTGTTTAAGATTTAATTAACTGTATATTTTTGACCATTCAGCTTGTGGGTTTGTTTTTAATCTAAGCATTTCACAAATTGCATACATTATGTTAAGTAATATTAGTACATTTTTTCTCACCAATAAACCACCTTTAATCTCCTTCCAACCCACAGTTTCACATTTGCAAATTCCTTTTTATAGTGAATGCAAAAAGAATTTTATATATTGCTGTTTTTAATATTGGCAATAAGAGCATTTTTCAACACCTTTATGAAATCCTTATTATTATCTTTTTAATGACATCCTATGAAATTGAGGCATCATAATTTCCACTAGCAATAAACACACCTCCACTAAACTTTATTCTCAGCTAAGTTTATAAGTTATTTAATTGTTCCTATATAGTTGTTTCCATTTTTTCTATTATAAATGATATTGCAACAAACGTTTTTGTTTTCTGTATAGTAGTATATCCTTTGGTATTCTTATTTATTTTTAATTGACTTATAAACATTTATGTTGTGTTCTAGAGCAGGGATTGGAAAACCTTTTCAGTAAAGGGCAAGATAGTAAACATTTTAGGCTTTGTGGGCCATACCATCTCTGTCTCAATTAGCAATTCTGCTGTCGTAGAGCAAAAAGAACTATAGACAATATGTAAAAGAAGTGAGCGTGGTTGTATTCCATTAAAACTTTATTTACAAAAATAGATGGCCAACCCATAGGCCATGGTTTGTGCTGACTTCTGTAATAGAGGGGAAAAGAATCCTATAGAAATTTTATTTGGGGTATGTTATAAATTACTACTGTGGGAGAAAATGTGTCATTGAATACATTAATCTTTCTATCTGGAAAGAGGCAGAGGTTTTCCAGCTGGAACCTACGGCCATAGTCTTACAAATCCTTGTGTTATAAAATCCTTTTTCTTCCTTTTGTACTTCCATGTCAGGGAGAATCCAAATATATTCAGAGAAGTTAGTTCTAGAGCATCTGGATGAACACATCATAACCAGCACTGCAAAGAGGCATTGGTACCCACATTTGCTTTGATAGAGTTTTGTGTTTAAGTCCCAGTTGCATAGCTTTCTAGCTCTGTGACTCTGGGCAAGCTTCTTAACCTTTCTGAACATCAGTTTCCTCTCTTACAAAATGGGCATCACAGTAATACTTACCTCTTAAGGTAGTTTTATTATCATTGCATCATGATTGCAGTCTACTGGCTATTGGTGCTTATGCATCTGTCCTGGTTCCTGTCCTAGTTAAAACTCCAGCTTCCAACCCAGTTTTGCAAGCTCTTCCACATCCCTCTGATAAATTTCTTTTTTTTAACATCTTCATTGGAGTATAATTGCTTTACTATGTTCTGTTGGTTTCTGCTGTATAACAAAGTGAATCAGCTATATGTATACATATATCCCCATATCTCCTCCCTCTTGCATCTCCCTCCCACCCCCTCCGATAACTTTCTTTCTTGCTTAAGTTACATTCTGTTCCAACCAAAAGCCCTAATGAACGGACTAAGACTGATTAGGAACTTATCATTTTTTTTTACCCAAAAGGCCAAGCTCTGGGTTTCATAGGTAACAGAGAATAAGATGGAGGGCCTTTGCTGGAGGAGCATCAACTTGATTGCTTTCTGGAGGAAACTTCTTATACATGATTCTAGAAAGCGAGTCATCTGTACTGCAAAACCTCTTTGCTTTATGTATTACCTGGGGGAAAATATCACTCCTCCTTCTTCCCCTATCTGGCATGCTCTTTTACTTTCCCTGGTTGGAAAATACTTCAAAACCCAATTTCCATTTCACTTCCTTGGTGAAGCCTTTCTTAGCTCCCACTTCTCCTCTCTGACTTCTCTGTGTTCCTGCAGCTTTGTGCTCACGTTCCAGGAGACTCCATTATACTGTGCAGTATCACAGATGCGTCCCTATCCTATGGATGAAAGCTCTGTAAGATCAGGAGCTGGTTCATTTACCTTTGGAACTGGTGACCTGGGATAAGTAGCTTAACTTCTATGAGGTTAAGTTCCTTATCTGCAACCCCCCAGGGTGGTCGTGGGGATTTGATGAAATAATATATGTCAGTATTTCTCAATCTTTAGTCATTTGAGAATCACTATTTTGCCAGATCTATCTTTGTATTCTTCTTTACATCGACTCACTTTTACTTGTGTACTTTTACTTAAGAAGGAAAATGTGTTTACCACCATATGGGAAAATCGGTACCACTTGCTGAAAGTGGGTTACTGAAAAATAAATATGTATACTGAAAATAAAATATGTCCTTAAATTTTATCTAGAGATTTTCAACTTCCACCCACTCTCGGTTCAAAAGTGAGTTTACCAAGTGTAAGAGCGCTGTTAAAGACAATGGATTTGAAGGAAGACTTTCTCCTCTCTTTAATAGGAAGGATTGATTCCACATATTCAGTACCTTGTATGTCTAGTGTATCTTCTGAAGCACAGGTCCTTGCAGTGCATTCTGGTAAGCACGGGTAGGTAAAATGTTCAGCTTAGTACCTGGCAGGAGGTGGGGGGGTGGTAAGCAGGGACCTTGACCTGAGGCTACACTAAATGCGTCATAAGGCTTATTGCTTTATTCTTCTCAACCTCTGTTTCTTTCCCAATCACTGCAACAATAACTATTCGTAAAACCAAAGCTCAGATTACTGCTTTTTGTGACTAACCCCAACAAATGAATTGGAGAGCAGAGAGTGACTGTGTGGGACTTGGAGAAAATGAAGGGAAAGAGGCCTAACTCTGTGAGTAATCATGATGGGGGGGGGGGGCTGAGGAAAAAGGCAGCCATACATAGTTGAGGAGCAAAGTTCTTCCCTGGGGAGAGAGGAGGGCAATTGGAAAACAAACAAAGGAAACCAGAGGGATGAAAGAATGGAATTAAAAGCAGACCACAGAACAAGGAAATGGAAGGTTGAGAGATAGGTGGACACTAAGCATCTAAGGGAAGCCCATCATCTTATACCTTCTCTTTTTGGGACCACTGGTCCAGCACATCCCCAGCAAAGTCAAAGTTCTTAGGCAATGATCTCTCACAGCGATTTATGGCTTCAAAGTCAGCAAGAGTCAGAGGTGCCCAAAGCTGGTGACCTTTGTGAAAGCACTGGCCAGAAGGCAACTAGGAAGCCAAGGTAATAAGTCACCACAATTAGATTGACACCATCCCTCTAATGATTCTTTTGGAAGGACCAAGATTTCTTCCAGTGATGATAAACCCCAGGGACCTTGTTATGCAGGAGACCCCAGGGAGTACATGGACACGCAGCTTGGACCATTAGCTGGGACCTTAGGGAGCATACTCTGTCCGTGGTGAGTGAGGAACTACAGCAATTGTAACCCAGCATAGGTTTTGATGGAGAAGTTGCAAATCATATCAGAATAGAGAATCTACACTTAACCCCTTAGGTAAGCTGCTTGGATCAGAGGCTGAGAATGTTGAATTGCTCCTCAGGGTCTTGTAAGCACGTCAGTCCAGATGCTAGGAGTCTGTTTCATCTTCGGAGATCTGTTTCATTTGGAAACTGTTCCCATAGTAATAACAGCTATTTTTAACATGCATGCAATACTTCATAATTTCCTGGGATCCCATATGCTATTATTTTATGTAATCTTTACAAAACTCTTATAAAGTAGGCACTACTAGTACCATTATTTGACAAATGAGGAAACTGGAACTTTGAGAGGTTAAGTTGCTGCCTAGGGCCAAGGGTTATTTTACTGCTTGATTCTTTCTTCTTGTTAACATTATCAATTTTCAGCATATCGAGTTGGTGCTCAGCAACCTGCATTGGTGACTAGTGAATTTTTTTCACTAGTAAATTTTTAAAAGTTAGGATAAAAAAAAGGTAAAAAAAAAAAAAAAAAAAGAACTTTTGAAAACTGTTAAAAAACAAAAAACAGCAGGGCAGGAACCTAAATTCTGAGACCAAAGGTAAAAGTCAGATTTGGTGGTTCTCAGTGACAATGGGGGAATTTCCAAGAGGGGTGAAATGGGAAGGTGCAGGGTGGTCAGAGGTGGTTTCTCTTGTTGGCTTTTGTGTCTCACTGATTTTTCATCTTCCACATCCTGCAGCACTTCTTTATCCTGGTCTTCACCATCACCCTTCGTGTCTGAAGTCCATAGTGTCAGATTATCACATAATGATTGCATGATACGTGTAGAGTCCTTGTAGCTTTCTTCAATCAGCGAATCCAGTTCTGCAATTGCATCAACAAAAGCTGCTTTTGCCAACCTGCAGGCATGGTCAGGGGAATTAAGAATTTCATAGTAGAATACAGAAAAATTGAGAGCAAGACCTAAGTGAATGGGATGTGTTGGAAGTTCTGCCGTTGCAATATCACTAGCAGCTTTGTAAGCCACTAGGCTGTTCTCTGCAGCCTCCTTCCTGAAATTCAGCCAGATACCTGCGGTAGTCCTCTTTGATTTTATAATTAGAAAACCTTGTCCAGAATGTCCAGAATGTCACAGCAGATTAACTTTAGCTCAGTCTCAACCATTTGCCAATATTCTCCCATCATTTTAGTTTGTTTTCTCCTCCCTTTTTTTTTTTTCTTTCTGTTCAATGCTGCTGATTATTCTCCAGGAAGCTCTCCTAGCTCCAATCACATTTTTATATGCAACGGATAGGAGGTTTCTTTCTTCAGTTGTCAACTCCACATCCATCCCTGCGCTGCTTTCTTCATTGATTCCGCCATTTTGTTGTATCGCTCAGCCTGCTCGGCCAGCTTCGCTTGGTGCACCGGATCCTCCCAATCATCCACAGCGGCAGCGGCTCCCGCAGGGTCTACGGGCCTTGGACGGAAGGGGATAGCTTCTCCGACACTCTCCCACAATTTCTTTTATTTTGTTTGATTGTTTCTTTGGCTTTTCCTTGTTTTTTTCACGCCCCTCTTCACTAGAAGGGAGCTCTTTGGGTAGGGACATTTTGTCAGTTACCATTTACTTCTCAGAACCAAAATAAGGTCTGGAACATATTTGGTCAATGAGCGAATGCATGAATGAGTGAACACGGGGACGTGTATTCATTCTGCTACTCTCAGTGAAACATTTGTACCAGTGATTCCTAAACAATTGTGGGTCACATTTTCCTTGAGAGCAGTGTGCACATAAACACACGCGACCGTGCTGCAGACAGCATCAAATGCTCTATTTTCCCTATGAAAAATTGCACCCCAACCCATTAGCCTTAAATTGCTCAGGCTTCTTAGGCCAGAAATACGCATGCCTTTAAATGCTTTTGGGAAGAGGTGCGTGTGAAGTCGACTCAGCCCAGAGAATACTTTTAACCCTGCAAAACAAAGGAAGCCTTTCCACTGCTCCTTGAGGGAGCCTACAGACTGGTTGAGACCCACAACCAAAATTATTTTAGAATAAGGTCCATACTACTCTCTCTGGCACCAGCAACATGCACCCAGTGTATTGGGTTGCTATCCTCATGCCCACTGCCAATCTGGGGATGGTAGGTGGTCAGTTTGAAACACCACAGCCTTCTCTTAGGTCAAAGCAGAAAATTCTTGCTTCACCAAGTCTTCCTCTGGTTGTGAAGTGATGGAAGTTATTATTTGAAGGTAATAAAATTGGTCACTTGTGGGACTGATGGAAGTTATTTCATCCATCTGCCATCTCTAAAGCACTTTTCATGGAAAACATCAGCCAAGGAGTTAACAACAGGTATGTAGCTTCCTCTAGGTTTGCATTCTGACCCTGTCATGTGTATGTCACCAAATGGCAACTTTTAAAATAAGCTCTCACGATCAAGATGGTGATGCTAGAGAAATTGTCTGGTATAAACTGAATTTCACATATTTAAAAATGACCAGAAATGCTTTTTTAAAAATGAAGAAGATGAAAGCGAAATGGAAAACTCGTGTAAAGAATGTGAAAATTTGGTTTCACCGAAATATTTTCATGGTTAAACACAATCATCTGCCATTTAGCATGTGTAAGTAGTAGTCTGTATTTATGCGGCCAGTGCTTACAGCAGTACAAATTATGCAAATACATACATAAATTCTTCGTTTCATTCAACACTCAAAAAACCCAAAGATTTCTTTGTTTTCCAGCCCCTGTGGGTAAGACACGGCCCGATAGAGGAAAGTCTTGGCTGGAGCAGTGCCCCAGCTTAGTGACCACCTCGCTGAGAATTTCCCAGGACGTTCCCAGAACGGCCAGGAGGGGGCGCGCGGTCACGACTAACGGGCACGGGGCGGTTTCCCTCCATGCAGTGCGCAGCGAAGGCCGGCAGGGGGCGGGCGCACGCGTCTTCTCCGACCAAAGGCGCCTCAGGGCGGCCCGGGTTCCCGCCCCGCGGCCTCGGGCGCTGCTTCCGCAGTGAGAACCGCCGCTCCGTTTCCGAAGGTTCCTTGTCTGAGGGAGCGACTGCGGAGGCTCTGGACCAGCCGCCGTGCGTAGGAAGCGTCCTCAGCCAGCTGAGCGCGGAGCGGGGAGGTTTGTGGGGCTTCCCCGGGACCCTTGCGTTTTCCGGGCTGTTCCTGGTGTTTTATTCTTTACTTTCTCTAAGAATGTTTGAACAAGGCTTATTGACTGAAGTATCCGTTGGTTGAGGGCTTGACGACTCTAAATCAGGGCTGCAGTGGCTTGTTTCCTTGTTTCTGTACAGATTCGAGGATGTTTCTGGGGAGAAATCCCAGCACGAGCTCAGAGGAAGGGGAGATCCCTTGAGTGGGACGCGAACACACTCAATACTCAATATCGGGACCTTCGAGGAGAATGAGCTGGGGACCCGCTTTCCGAGTCATGTGGGAACCAGAACCCCAGGTAAAAAGCGAAAACGCACTCCAGTGCATACATGCTTTCACTAATTTTTAATGGCTCAAGTTTTCCAACAGCGTTGAAGTAGCTGAAAACTATGCAAAACCTGACAAGTAAGTGTAATAAAACTCACGTTATTTTAAACTTAAATATTTCATATATATCCAAAGCAGAATTTATTATAATTTTACTTTACTGTCTTTAATGAAAGCAAGGTCACTAATAATGTTTTAAGAATATACTTGGGGCTTCCCTGGTGGCGCAGTGGTTGGGAGTCTGCCTGCCAATGCAGGGGACACGGGTTCGAGCCCTGGTCTGGGAGGATCCCACATGCTGCGGAGCAACTGGACCCGTGAGCCACGGCTGTTGAGCCTGCGCGTTTGGAGCCTGTGCTCCGCAACAGGAGAGGCCGCGACAGTGAGAGGCCCGCGCACCGCGATGAGGAGCGGCCCCCGCTTGCCGCAACTAGAGAAAGCCCTCGCGTGAAGCGAGGACCCAACACAGCCAAAAATAAATAAATTAAAAAAAAAAAAATCCTTCCCTCTACTTTAAAAAAAAAAAAAAAGAATATATTTGTTAGCTTGTCTCCTTTTCAGTTGAGAGACTTGCTGTGTTTTATAATTTCTCATGATCTATGACGATCTTAAATAAGTTTGAATGATTTAAGCTTACTAAAACCTCATTCACAGGACCCCACTGTTACTTATTGTTAATTAAATGATCAAGACCACATTAGAATTGGTTAATATGGCACTAAGCAAAATCTGTGCATCAGTTTTAGAAGCAGCAGCATGATGGTGTTTTTAAATATATGAACATTGATGCTTACCTTCATACATTTCCAATTTCTATATTTTTCTTTTTTGCGTATTTTCTTTTTTTTGGTTAAATTTATTTATTTATTTTTATTTATTTTTGACTGCGTTGGGTCTTCGTTGCAGTGTGCGGGCTGCTCATTGTGGTGGCTCCTCTTGTTGCGGAGCACGGGCTCTAGGCACGTGGGCTTCGGTAGCTGTGGCTCACGGGCTCTAGAGTGCAGGCTCAGTAGTTATGGTGCACGGGCTTAGTTGCTCCACAGCATGTGGGATCTTACTGGACCAGGGCTCGAACCCGTGTTCCCTGCATTGGCAGGCGGATTCTTAACCACTGCGCCACCAGGGAAGTCCCTCTTCTTTGCGTATTTTCTAATTTAGATATTATATTCATATGTCTTCCTACATTTTACATTCATCACCCATACTTTCAAGCCTTGTTTCATTTGCTGTAAGAAAGGAGATAGGACTTGTACTAAGCATGTGGCTTTATTTAATATCAGAATTGGTTTTTATATATCTTTATTAACTTTCAACTGAGTTGAAAATATCATCCTGTAATGACAAGTTACATATATAAATCGAATCTCATTGCATCAGGATGATTTGATTTCATCATAGTGTATTTCTTCATTTGATATTTTATGTGTATGTACTTATTGAATATATGTATATTAGACATGAGACTATCCCACCAGTTCATCGAATTTGAAAAAGGAGAGGTATTTTTTCTTCTTATATTCTCAATATTTTCCGGGTCTAACCTAATTTCCTAGTAGCATTTAAAATTCATTTTGAATTTTATTACATAAATAAGGGCCATATTTCCATCCATCATTAGCTATATGATTAGGTTTATCAACAGTATAATAACCTATAATTCCTCTTAACTCAGAAACATTCTGAGCTTTCAGTATATTCTTATGATCTCCTAAGAAGTGAATTAGTTATTGCATGAAACTTATCAGAATCTAAGTCACTTAGATAAAATATTCTTTTATTCTTTAAATTGATTTTATCACTTGCTGGGAAACATCATCTAGTAAATTATGAGTTTGAATAATTCTTTTAAACCCTTCTGTTTTAGAAAAGATCATGGTGAAACACTGTGTCTTTGTGGTAACCAATTCTGTTTATGTTCTATCAATGAGCCAAAGATGGCTCTGGTGTATTGGCGGGCTGGTACCCCCGTTAGCTCAAAAGCCTCCTGGTGCTAAACTCAAATTTTTATACATTGAGTGTTTTAAAACATAGCCTCAGTAAGAGAGTTTTAGTCATTTACATTGTTCCTGATTTTCATATCCCGTGAAACTGTGCCCAACATCTGCTAATTGTAGGTAAGTTCAACCCTGTAGCTCTGCAAGACCCCAAGCTACTGCTGCCCTTCTGAGTGCTCTGAGACTCCCAGCCTGGCAGCGCAGGGACCTCACTTAGGCACGTCAGCTTCCTCTCCAGTTCCCCTCTTCCCAGAGAGATGCCTGGCCACCTTCTGCTTCTGGGTAGTAACCATTGGAAGGTCTCCTGCTGTGATGGACTTCTCTTCATGCAAACCTTGTCAGAGTTGCCCACACGAAGCTTGTTGCATGCTACTGCCACCTCATGGTCACTTCTTTCTCCTTTAGCCTGAAACCCCTCAAACTCACTGTACATTCTGCCAATCTTTGAATATCTCTTTGAATTGGAAATATTTGATTCTGTTTGTTACTGCTGAAAGGTATGCATGGGAACAAAATAAAAACAAGGATTATTCAGAACAACTGAGCCAGTCACAATGAATCACTTGGCTGTTTGTTCCTTTTTTGAAAATGTTCAGCCATGGTGTGAAATACACTCTCTAAAATCTCAATATTGTCTACCATCCATGGTGACCAACTTTACAGAGACACTTCAAAACCAGAAAACCACATAATTATATAATACACAATGTAATGTATGCATATATGTATTATTTTAACATAAAATAGGTAAAATGGATGTTTCTGTGAATTATATATTATTGTGTAGTACTTGATCTAATGTATACATAATGGCAGCATAAATGCTAGTATTTAAATAAAACAAGGGTACAATAAGAGTAGTTGTGTCAATTACTAGTTACTAATAGTAGGAGTAAATATGCAATCATATGTAAAAAGATAAAACAATGATTATTAAAAACTTAATTTTATAATAGATTTATTTTTTAAATTTAAATTAAATTAAAATTTTTTTTTTTTGGCCGCACCGCATGGCATGTGGGATCTTAGTTCCCTGATCAGGGATCAAACCTGTGCCCCCTGCAGTGGAAGCGTGGAGTCCTAACCACTGGACTGTCAGGGAATTCCCTATAATAGGTTTAGATTTGCGGAAAAAAAAATATTGTGAAGATAGTATTGAGAGTTTACACATGCCTAAGACTCAGTTCGCCCTAATTGTGAATGTCATAACACTTGGTACATTGTCACAATTAATAGCCAAAATTGATACAATATTATTAACTAAAGTCCACATTTTACTTAGATTTGCTTGGGTGGGTTTTAACTTTTTCTGTTCCAGGACCCAGCCCAGCTGGCACATTGTATTTAGTCATCATGTCTCCTTAGGCTCCACTTGGCTGTGACAGTTTCTCAGACTTGGCATATTTTTAATAATCTGGAAAGTTTTGAGGAGTATTGTTCATGTATTTTATATAACAGTCCTAGTTGGTATATATTTTATGATATTTCAAATGTTTAGACTGGGGTTATTAGTTTTCTGGGGCAAGGAGGGGTGACGATCAGGAGGCAAAATGTCATTCTTATCACTTCATCTCTAGGATGTTTACTTTCGATCACTTCATCTCTAGGATGTTTACTTTCGAGATGACGACTTGATGTTGCCTTTAATCACCTGGCTGGGGCAGTGTTAGTCAGGTTTCTCCTCTGTCCATAGTGTACCTTCTCTTTGATGAAATCACTATGTGCACATCATAAGGAGTGGGAAGTTATGTTTCTTGTCTTTGAGGACTGAGTATCTATGTAATCATGCAGATTTTTTCTATATGGAAAATGTTTATTTGTCTCCATATGGACTCCTTGAAATTTCTTTTATGTTTTCTAGAATAGTGCAGTACTTCTTTATATGTTTTCTTGCTCAAATAGTTCCAGCTTTAGCCATTGGGTTCTCTTTCAGGTAGCTCCAGTGTCCTGCTTGTGCACCTCGTCTTTGTTTTTTATTGTTTTGTTTGTTGGTTTTTGAGAACTACCTTACTTCCTGGCACTAAGGAAAGTTGCTGTGCACTCACTTTGCATATCCTGCTTCAGTCTTAGTATCAGCCAGTTCTTTAAAGTGCCCTTGTTTCTCCTTTTGGAGAATGGTATTTAAAACCTAAATCAGGGAGTTCAGTGTGCTCATCACTACTAAGGTGTTCTTGATTCTTTGCCATCTCAGCAGACAGTGCAAAGAAGAATGTGTCTATATACTAATCTGTGTATATACACGTAACAACCACTATCTGTATGGAGCAAGTTGAATGCGTATGATGGCAAACATGAATTCATACAGATGACTCCACCTGTAACCTATTACCATATGGATGATTCTAGCCTTTTCCATATAAGAGGGTGTGGAGACAAGGGAACCCTCTTAAACTGTTGGTGGGAATTTAAACTGATACAGCCACTATGGAGAACAGTATGGAAGTTCCTTAAAAAACTACAAATTGAACTACCATATGGCCCAGCAATCCCACTCCTGGGCATACACTCAGAGAAAACCATTATTCAAAAAGATACATGCACCCCAATATTCATTGCAGCACTATTTACAATAGCCAGGACATGGAAGCAACCTAAATGTCCATCGACAGAGGAATGGATAAAGAAGATGTGGTACATATATACAATGGAATATTACTCAGCCATAAAAAGTAACGAAATTGTGTCATTTGCAGAGACGTGGATGGACCTAGAGACTGTCATAGAAAATGAAGTAAGTCAGAAAGAGAAAAACAAATATTGTATATTAACACATATGTGGAATCTAGAAAAATGGTATAGATGATCTTATTTGCAAAGCAGAAATAGAGACACAGACATAGAGAACAAACGTATGGACACCAAAGAGGAAATGGGGGGCCTGGGATGAATTGGGAGATTGGGATTCACATACATACACTACTATTTATAAAACAGATAACTAATAAGAACCCATAGTATAGCACAGGGAACTTTACTCAGTGCTCTGTGGTGACCTAAATGGGAAGGAAATCCAGAAAAGAGGGGATATATGTATATGTATGGCTGATTCACTTTGCTCTACAGCAGAAACTGACACAGCAGTGTGAAGCAACTATACTCCAATAAAAAAAATAAATAAAAGTTTAATTTGAAAAATGAACCAAATTACATTTGCAGTATAAAGCCGAAAAGTGGGGCTTGGTCAAGCCTTGCCCTGAGCTTTCAGTTCAAGGAGACAGATATTTAGGATTTCCCAGGTGTCTCGTCTTGCCCATATAATTGCTTATATGCCCTTCATTCTTATGGAACCTGCAATTTTATGGGGAAAGAAACTTGAATATATATAATACAACAGTAAACTCATTGAGGACATAGTGAAAAGATGCCTAGTTCCTTTGTTCTCCATTTCTTCATGCTTAAGTGTCTACAAAGAGTCTTGTCATTCAGGGCAGGTCTGAAATATAGTGTATTAATAGAAAATTTGAGGTAAATTTCACAGTAAAAATAAGTTTGACTCAGTAAGTCATGCATACAGTGAATGGTAGACCCACAAATAGTGTTTCTTGGGCAGCTTTCAAGGGGCAAAAATCTTCGCTTTCAAATGAGGTAACTTTGTATCTTCCCCAAATTCTACTTTAAAGACTTGATTTCACCGTACATTTACTTAGATCTTTCTAACTAGCTCCATGAGAGAAATTTGATGCACATTTTTTTTCCAGTGAAAGAAAATTATCTTCACTGAGTCATGCATGTAGTGAATTCTGTAACAGAGTTGTAGCACTAGGTTTTCTAAGTCTCCATTGACCTGAAAAAGCCTCACTTTTCAGCGGGGAAAATCTGTACCTTCTTTTCTGGTTAGAGGGAAAGTTTTGTTTCCCCATTAGATAAATAGTTGTTTGTGGTAAGCTGCTTAAAAATAATTGTATGGTTTTTCTGGAAAGCTTTTTTACTCAGAGTTTCATGCATACAGTGAATGTTAGGCCCAGAACACCAGTGTTTGCAAGATGGCTTTGAAGCTCAAAATCTTAAGCTTTCAAACCAGGTAAGGATGTATCTTCCCCAGTTCTGCATTAAAGATTTGACTGAACCATATATTTATGTAGATGTTTCTTACAAACTACTTATTTAGCTTTTAGAGAAATAATCCTTGGCATTTTTGGAGTTATGACCCTCAAAAATTGTTTGTTTAAATTGAGGATTCCCTTTATCTTAAAAAAGTCACTCCAAATGTGTAAATTTCAATTTGAAAATCATATGAGTTCAAAGTCTCTGTCTCTTGTCAATTTTGAGGCATCTTTATAGTTTCTTGGGAACTCTGTAGAATGTTGCAGAGTTATGTTTTTTTTTTTTTTTTTGCAGACAGGGGACTTAGAAGTGAGAGTGAGAAGGGCAACTGGGATGGGAAAGAAAATAGGAGAACTTCAAATTATCTGTACTTTTTATTCATTCTTTAAAATTATTTTTGATATTTGTATGATGCACATAAATACGTATGTATAATTTATAAATAAACATGTATTAGGGGAGTGTGTTAAAAAATATTTGACTGAGGGGTGTACATATTCAATCTGGATACCACTACCTTAGGGAATCACTGCACTGCTGAATGACTTTATTAACTTGAGAATAATGTATAATAACTTGAAAACAAATGAACACACAAACAAAACAGAAACAGACTGATAGATACAGAGAACAAACTGGTGGTTGCCAGAGGGGATGGGGGTTGGTGGGGGATGAAAAAAACAGGTGAACAGAATTATAGGTACAAACTTCCAGATATAAAATAAATAAGTCACAGGGATGTAATGTACAGATAGGAAATGTAGTCAAAATATTGTAACAACTTTGTATGGTGATGATGTTAACTGGTCTTATTATGTTGATCATTTTATCATTTTTTTTTCATCTTATCATTTTTTAAAATTAATTATTTATTTGGCTGCGTTGGGTCTTCGTTGCTGTGTGCGGGCTTTCTCTAATTGTGGCTAGTGGGGGCTACTCTTCGTTGCGGTGCATGGGCTTCTCATCGCGGTGGCTTCTCTTGTTGAAGAGCATGGACTCTAGGCACGCGGGCTCAGTAGTTGTGACTCGCAGGCTCTAGAGCACAGGCTCAGTAGTTGTGGCGCACGGGCTTAGTTGCTCTGTGGCATGTGGGATCTTCCCGGACCAGGGTTCGAACCTGTGTCCCCTGCGTTGGCAGGCGGATTCTTAACCACTGCGCCACCAGGGAAGTCCTGATTGTTTAATAATGTATAAAAATATCACTTCACTGTTGTACACCTGAAACTAATATAATATTGTATGTTAATTACAAATCAATAATAAAATAAAATATCCACCAGAATGTGAATATACTGTGATATACTCATCTCCTGGAGTCTACTAAAATTCACCAGAGTTTTATGTTTGGCCTCGTAGAGAAATATACTCTGCTAATTAAACAGCAAAACTTTTTCACAATCTGGATTTATCACTGTTGAAGGGAATATCATTTTTAACTGACACATTCCAATTTTTTTTTTTTTTGTATTTGAAGATATTTATTTATTTATATCTTTATTGGAGTATAATTGCTTTGCAATGTTGTGTTAGTTTCTGCTGTACAACAAAGTGAATCAGCTGTATGTATACATATATCCCCATATCCCCTCCCTCTTGAGCCTCCCTCCCACCCTCCCCAAAATTTTAAATCTAGCAGATTGATCATTCTGACACTTTAAGTGTTATCTTTCTCCTATAGTGAGAATGA